>NW_024354500.1:10429753-10994621 GCF_902729225.1 Pteropus medius
ATATAAATGAGTGGGGAGAGGAAGGAAAGTAAAGAGAGAGAAAGAGAATAGTTTTGATTGATGTATTATAAAGCTCTTGCACAAGAACAATCATAATAGAGCTCAAAAGACTATTTGCTCCACTGTTAATATGCCTCTTAATTTTCCAAATTTCATTTTCTCATGTGTTCTTCAAGAGGGAACTTAGGCTAGTTCTCCAGGTATTTTTTGCCATCTTGTTTTGCACTTCCTTTTTTGGCCAGAAGATTGAACATGCAGTCCTTTAAATAAGGATGGCGGCCTTTCAGAGATCGTGTGGATGGTAGTACAAGCCCCTTGGAGGTATTGTGGGTTCTGTTCCAGATCACTGCAATAAAGTGAGTCGTAATCTTTCTGCTGGTGAAGGGTCTTGCCTTCCATTTATAAAAAACCGTAACACCTGTGAAGTGTAATAAAGTGAACCACAATAAGATGAGGTACGCTTTTAATTGCAGTTGGTTTATTCTCAGTTTGCAAAGTCTAAACTCTAACAAACTATCAACATCAACGATGCCTTTATGAATATAACTTAATCACCTTCAGCCTGTATACCAATAAGACTGGTGGTAGAAGCCACCAGTTGACTCAAGGCTGTGTGCTCTTTTAAAACTCTTGGTGCTGTCATCTCAAAAGAGCTAAAATGAACATTCTGGGTTGCTATCATCATATTGGGATACAGAAAACACTCATATTGAACCCTTAAAAAAGGAAACAAAGAATCCCCCAAATTAACCTAAGATACTCCGTGTCCTTGGAATCTGGCCATTTTTCTTTCCTAAGGATTGCTACCAAAATTGAAGACCAATAGTAAGTTACCAGAAGAGATCCCAAGTGGGACACTGCAGATTTCACCATCACCATCTTCTGAAGTTGCTTCTTTACTGTGAATGCCTCCATTGTGACTGGTAAGTACCAGTCAGCATCACAAACATGCTCACCCCTCTGTCAAGGAAAAAGAAAGGGACCAATTGAAAAGAAACTCTGCTTTAGGACCTGAAGGATGCTATAATTTCTCAACAATAGCATAAGTTGCATGATTCTTTCCTAGTTAGTGCCCTGCTCTATCTCATAGAGAAAAGAATAGTTAAAGCAAGATCATATTTCTTGAAAAGAGCCATGGAGTTTGTCTCCCCAGCCCTATGAAAGACTCTCTGGGACTTGTATCTCTGGCTCTTTATGCGTGTCCTTTGAAGCCTTATGTCTGCAACAAAAGATGTTAAAAATGTCTCAGGAGAATCTGAATGTTGGTCACAAATTCCTAATGGGTCTTGTTCAATGTCTTGTAAATTTATATCATATTAATGTAATTTCGTATTTTCCACCCAGGACTAGACAAGTTGAAATCCAAAAATCTATCCTAAAAGATCGGTTCTCCAGGGTTGCAAATGACTTTTCATTGTGTCTTATAGACAGCCAGTCTTGAAGCCACAGAAAAACAAATTTAGAACATTTTCCCAGGTCCCAGACTTACCTCTCTCGATGTTCAGTTAAGGGCCATGCATATTAACTATATCTCAGAAGATTTCCCTCACCTGGTGCACAGGTAGGCTGTTTCCATCTGCCTTAGTGCATTTGTGGTTCTGCCGACCCATCTCTGCATAGATAGCGTTGACCATTGCCAGAAGCACACTGCCAAGTCTTTTTCTGCTGTCCGTGCAATTCCTTTGCATTGTGCTGTTTGCAAAATGCATTTGGAATTGACCTTCCCATGTGAGCTGACAGTAAAGGAGGATTTACATGGTGTGTGTGTTCAAGTTGGGTCTCTTTCTTCACTTCCATATCCTGCCTTATGTGTGAGTCATGGTCTCCGATTCCATACAAAGCACCCTTTTCCTGAGATTTGAATCGGACTCTCGGGTTCATTTTCTCTGTTAAATTTATGTTCTGCTTGTTTCCTTGCTTCTACCCAAAGCCTGGAGATATATGACTGTTCAAGAAATGCCTTTCCAGGAGAGATGCCGGCTTTCAGCTATGTGTGTGTGCCAAAGGGGTATTGCCTTTCCCAGTTACTTTGCCTGCCTGATGGTCAAAATCAGATTCTTTTTAAAACTTTTAGGAAAGTCTATAGTAGTGGGAAGAGGATATGTAGAGTTTTACTCTTTTGCGAACACAAAAAAACTTCAGAGACTCTGTGCCAAGTGGCTGAGTCCTGAACCTATTAGGAAAGATGAGAAGAACAGAGATGAGAGGAATGGGAGGGGATGAAATGAACTGTACTGCCCCCAGATGTCTCACAGCCCCTCAGCTGGATGTATTCCCTTTGCTCTTTTGCTTCTCTCTGCTCTTCTCCAGCCTGCTTTCTGCCCCGGGGCCACCTGCATAGACTGCACTGATAGACTCTGGAAACTTCTGGCTTCCTTTGGGCTCAGCCAGTGAGGCGCCCCAGCAGGAGATTGGAAGGAAGGGAGGAACTGAGGTCCTGGCCCTGTCTTAGGTTGTTTTGGACTGGCCTTTCCTTTGACATTGGGTAATCTCTCCTCTCAAGCAAGCTGATGCTCCGTGACTCTACTTCTAGGTTCTGGACCCTCTTTCTCTCTTTGTTCATATGGGTCTAGGGGTGGTGGAAGCTCTGCTGCTTGTAGCCCCAAGTTTCTGCATTATTGCTTGTGTTTCCCACTCATCCAATTAGGACTTTATGATCAGTGTTTGTAAATGGTCTATCCTTGAATTCTCTTAATTTGAATACATTATCTGGTCTATTAGGATCCTGGTTAATATAACCCCTCTTTGAATTTACCAGTTAATTGACTTATTTGTTTAATAAGCTCTTCATTTGCAAAACGAATACAGTATATCCTGGTAAGATTAAGCCTATCTGTATTCATACTAGATTAAAAATAGCAAATCAGGTTTTAAGGAATTTGGGACTTTTAACTTAGAGATTTGAAGGGAGAAAAAGGAAGAGAAGATTTTTTGAAGCATGGGGGAATAGGGGAGGTGGGAAGGCAGAAAAGCAAAGCGTGAACTACAAACTTTACACCCGCTCATCCCGGACCATAATCTATGACATAATGAAGAGAGTTGAGAGTGGCTGTTGTTTTTCTACATAAAAGCTTTTCTCAATAAACATTGCTGTCTCCTGGACATATCTTGTCAGAAGTGTGTGTGCCATACTCCTTCAGCAAATAGATTAAGAAGCTCATCCAAGTGCACACAGTTAGGAAGTAGCTAAGTTGGGATTTCATCCCATGGAGTCTGACTTCAGAGTCCAGGCTCTTAACCACCGAATGTAAGTCTTTAACAATGACTTGCCTTTCGTGCCCTTTATGTGTCCAGGCCACAAAATAAATGGAGAAACCGTTCTTTTGGTAGGAATCTTGGGGTTTCAGGCATTCCAACCTGGCTGGGCCAGAGAGTTTAGAAACGTATGAAAACTTCAGAGACTTACAAGAAAACGGAACAAAATCCATTTGGAATTTGTGACCAACGTTTAAAAGTTCCTCAGTGACATTTTTATCATCTTATAGTTGTGAGACTTCTTGTAAAGGGACCTAGGGAGGGAGCCAGGGAATGATCAGGCCAGAGAGGACGTGTAAGAAAGTAATAATGACTTTCACACTCACCATCAACCAGGATTTCCATTCGCTATCAACCAAGTTGTCACTGAATCAGGCACCTAGAGCTGAAAAAACTCTTTATCCTGCTAGTAATCCTCTAAGCCACTTAAGCACTAGATTTAAATATTTTTCAGGTATTTTCCAGCCAGGTTGTGCCAAAAGCGGTTTTGAGATGGAGGTAGTGGGTGTTAATATTTGAGTGAAGCTGCACTTCTAAGCAGATTGCCTGCATAAACCTGAAGTCATGTTTTTAGGCTGGGGCTTGGGTTTAAGCAGTCAGGCAGGGAGATCCTCCCACATGCTGGTGAATGCCTGGGAAACTTTTGCTCTGAAAACAAAGTGTTCATTTCAGTGGTCTTGGTGTTGTCTTGACCATTGGCATTATCTGCTGAACGTACAAATTTTGTTGAGGTGAGTGGACCATAGGTCTCTTACTCTTCCCACACACCTACTGGAATGTTAATGCTGCAAAGAAGAACTAGAAATAAAGAAGCAGCTGGGTTAGACTTACATAGGCGATGGTTCAAAAGGTGATACACACAGTGTGTTTGGTCTGACAATTGTGAATTTGAGATTTAATTTTAACTGAAACCCGATGATACGTTAACTTGAAAATTTATTAGCTGTAACAGAAAGCAACTCTTCCATTCCACTGAAATCTCTGACATGCTTTAAAGACAACAGCTGGTTTATTAATTTAGCCAGCTTACGTGGAGTTTAATCATGCCTCAGCCCTTCGAAGGACCTTAATATTAGATACACAAAAATAATGAACAAGCACAGAGACTGTCGGTGTTGCCTTAGTGGATTTGTGTGTTAAATATGTTAAATGAAAGTCGGAACTAGTGAACACTTTCGTTTTCAAACAAAACAAAACAGAACAGAACAAAAAACCAAAACCTCACTATATTCTGATTATGTTCACTCCCAGAAGTAAGGCATAAAAAGTACTTAATCAAAGACCAATATAATGAGGAGGACTGTTAATTTAGTGAGTTTATTTTTAATTAGAAATTTAAAGGTAAAAATTTGTCCTTCAAACTCTTTAAGCCTAGGCTAAAATTTAGCAGAATCCAAAAGTGGCTAAAAAAGGTATGGGAGGAAAAGTTTTGGGGCCACATCTGTTACTTATTTATTTATCTTTTCTTATTTATTTTTTATCCATTAAAACTATATTTCAGTCCACTTTCTTCATATAATACAATGTTATTAATCTAAACTTTTCTGGATTAGACATTGCGGCATTCTGGATACAGTGATTCTGACACCCTCTTTTCAGTATTTATGAAGAAAAAGACTTGTTAAAAGAATAAAGAGTGCAAATGTGATTCCCAAGGGGAGTTTTAAAATTAATTAAGATACAATCCTTTGCAGATGTTCTATGTTAACTGTATACTACTATGGACAATTGAATCTTATTCTGTACCTAGCAATGAAATGATGAACTGCTTGCAGAGCTTTGGCACATTAATTAATCATGTGTTTTCTTCCTTAATGCAATTTCTCTTGACTTCTTGGATACCATTTATTATCATTGATATAGTATGTTAGTACACATTTCACACGTTTTAAACTTGAGCTCTGTGATTGCAATGTTCTGCTTAAACTTTTAATGACCGATGGAAGACGAATGGCTTGCTAACATTCCTAGATAATTCAAAAGTCCATCCAAAAACCAATTAATGAAGTCCTTGTTAAGCCCCCCACAGTGTGTAGATGCTGGCTCTGCATTGATAATGACAGGACAGTGTCTAATGTGGGAGACCCACGGCCAAAGCATAATGACCACTGTTTTAGTGCTCCTATTGCGGGGAAAACAAAACAGATTGGAGCGTGTGAGCAAGGCACCCCTCCAGCCTGATGTGAGGATCGGAAGTGTCTGAGATGGCTTCGTGGAGGACGTGACTCTGGACTGGGTCTTGAAGAACTGGTCAGGAGGACTCTAACATGTGTTCCTTTCAAATGTTTATGCTGCTTTGGATTTGAGAGTGAAGTGAAAAGTTGGCCACGAGAACACAAAGTCCTTATATCTTCACAAATTCCCCACATCTTCACATTACAACTGCGCAGCAGCCTTGCTAAGAGGTAGATGATGTATTTACACGATTTCTTAAACTTAAGGTGGGAAATATGCTTTCTGTGACACCCTGCCCTCCTAACTGGCCAGATTTCACATAGCTCTAAATCCGCAGGGATTATCACTCAGGGTTCCTAACCTGACACAGGAGTTTAGTGATTTACTGACATGGACCAGACGTCCACTTTTGGGCGGCATTTCTGATGAGCAAGCAGTTCAGGGGCCGCGTAGGCAGGGCCTCCACACTGAGTGCTTAACTGCTCCTGAGAAAGCCCCTCCAACTTCGCAGTATTACTCAATTCGAAATCTGAAAGATTTACAAAGAGGCAGGCCCAAAAGTTCACCTCTAACTGAGAACATTTCAATTTTTCTTAGCAGTAGTTGAATAAAGAGGGTCTATGAATAACTTGATAAAATATTCAGTAAAAACATATTTTATAGCAGCAATCCTCACGGGGATAAAGATGTCTTAGAAAAACAGGGTGAGGCATCGTTACGTAAAATCACTCGGTTTTCTATTTTTTGCTTTAAGTTCTTGGTTTTTCTTTTAGCCAACTCTCTAGGAATTTGTTTTTCTTTTCTTTTCCTTCTCTCTCTCTCTCTCTCCTTTCTCTTTCTTTCTTTCTTTTAGCTTATGCCTGGCATTTTATAACTTGTCATTCATATTCCACTATAGCATTGTAAAGTTTCTTTTTTGACAGCAGACCATAAGGAGATCAAATAATATCTGGCCTTTTAATCCAAACATTACCCTCCAGTCAACTACTCACCATTCCCTATTGCCTTGGGTACTTGGCTGCTTCACTCATTTTTGTTTTCTGCCTAAGTCTTTTAGAGTTGGAACCCCAGTTCCACGTCTCTATACTTCAATTTCCTCATTTATAAAATGGGATATTCATATCTACCTCATAGGGTTTTATATGGATTTAAAATGTTAACATGGATTAAGGGCTTAGGACACATTTTAAGAGCTCCATTGTTATCAGTTATTGTTATTATCGTTAGTGTTATTTTTTCTTACACAATTTGTCTGTTTCTACAAAGGAAGGAAGCAGAACAGCTTTTGCCAATCATTACATGTAAGCGGGGAGGACACTGCCTGTTTTGTGGCAATTAGGGTTCAGCAGGAAAAAGCTGTCTGCGGGCTCCATCTAGACAGCCAGGACTCCAGACAGGGCAGATGGACAGAGAGTCCCAGTATTCCCCAATTCAGGGCCCACAAACTTTCCCATAAAGACAAGGGCAGCTTAGGAAGAAACAGCTTTCCTATCTTGGATCTTGGTCTGTGTAAAAATCACCCCCAAGAGCATCACTGGACTGGAAGGACTCAGAAATGAGATTCATGTGAAAGCTGTAAACCATCAGCGAATGATACAGCAAGATTGACGGCCAGTCTCGAGGCGCCTCTGAGACCTACACTGGAGATCTTCAGGCTGCAACAATGCAGGTTATTTTCAGGGTTTTATTACTTCAGTGAGAGTCACCCTGATTTAGTTAGCGATCTTCGAAAAGCAAAAAAAAAAAAATTTTTTTTAAGCTAAAGGAATTTTTCTTCTCAAGATTCTTTTGTCAAGCTTATTTGGAATAAGGTAACATTTTGAGAGAAATCACGAAATAGTTTCATGGACAACAGAGTGTGTATTTATGTCTCATGTAACTGCATTTATAAAATGCTGAATTTAGATTTTTACTTGCTCTTATATGACATTTTAAATGAGACATTGTTTAAATTAATGTACCACATGATAGCTTAATATGATAAGAGATTCTGTGTATATATCATACATTTTTATCTAAGCTTCAACATTAAGTTTTCATTGCATTTCGAAATAATTATCGCTCTACCTGGAGAAAATGCCATAGCTCTTAGCATTGCCTCCTGAGAGCCTTTAGGTCTGTATTTCAAAGAACTAAAATCGCAGTCTGCTGAATTAACAAAATAGACATAGATGTTATACTTATTAACAATTTTGATATTGTTGTGTTCATCCAGAAGAAAATTTCCAAACTTCAAACCCTTAAACAGACCAAGAAAAGTAAAGGTTATATATTAATATGAGTGTTTTGTGTTTTAGAACACTGCACCTGTATGCTAAAGAGTTTTTATTTGCTTGAGCCTTAGAAGTGATAATGGTTTAAAGTCTTTGAGTTCTCAGAAAAAAACACTGGCATTCAGGGCAATATTCTTTCAGCTTTCTATTCCTAGCTTTCACTTAACATTGACAGGCTGCTAATTTGGGAATAGTCTTATTTTGACATGGGAGACTTGTTAAGAAATGAACGATAAGCAGTCTTTATAAGAATCATTAAGAAATTGACCATAAATGGAATTTCTTCTTTTCTAATCAAGACATAGTTGAAAAAAAAAATGCAGTTAACATGACTAAATGGCTCCTAAGTGACCAGCCAGAATATATGTAAATACAGTATTATTTTTAGGGTTGTCTCAGCAATGTGGGACTCAGGATTAATCAAACAGAGCTCTGTCCTTCTGCTCTGTATTTTTAGGCAGTTGAGATTTGGCTGAAATGGATGAACACTCTGAGTATCTGAGAGGGTTCTCCTCAGGAGTATGTGTGGAAGAAGATAAAAGAAATGTCATCAAAATGTTGTAGGAACCACTGTTTTTTGGTCTTTTAAAGAATAAACTAAATGAAAAAATAAAACAAAACTCTTCTAATTTTTTTTTTCTCACTGATTGTGTGATTCTTATAGCAAGGCAGAGTCCCCTAAGCATAGTCCCAAAGAACCGCACTGAATTCACAATACCTACTCCATATATCCTTGGTAATGCTTCACGGGAGTGTCAAGTGCATTAAATAACACGATAGATTTGTATATTCACCACTATATACAAAGACAATGTATGTAGTAGGTGATCTCTGTATATTTTAAGCAGAAATATAACCAGGGAGAGGTCAGGGCAGAGCTTAAAACAAATAATTAAAGTTTAATCATTAGAAAGAAGAGTACATTTTCATACATAATTGCCTCCCATCCCCCAGCAAACATTTTTCTCTGTTGTCTTTCTCTCTTTTGGTGTGCAGGCATTTTCAGGGGAGAGGTGATGGTGGGGTGGGGACGGAGATTCAGTTGGCGGAGCAATGCTTGGGACACACTCTCGTTGGCTTCTGCTCCCTTCTTAGGTCCTGACCTTGCTGTGAAGAACAGTAGAACCTTCTGCTTCCTCTAGTCAGGAGTGTGTTTACACAGCCCAATGGTTTTGAGTGATAAAAAGTTTGACAGCCATCAAGGAATTAAACAAGTCAACAAGTTTGCTTAAAAAATAACCAGTTATGCATGAGTTTCTCAGAAACATTCCCCCCCTATAAGACTTGTTTGGGTGTATACCTGTACCATCTCTCCTATCTTAACTCCATTTTTCTCATTCTTGGAGTTTCTCCCATTTTAAAGAGCCCTTATATCACTGCACTTTGTATGCTATGGAAAGGGATCAAAAATATAGGAATATCAAGATGACCAGAAATGGAAACCTATAGCACTAGATTAAAGGATGACTTAAACTCCTTTTCTAGCCTCTGTAATTCTACTGAAAAGGGGAATTGGAGGACAGTGATGTGGAATGAGCTATGTATATAGTTCAGTGTATTAGAGATCTTGAGAATAAAAAACTATGATCTTTCCCAAATCATAAGACATTTTATAAGGCATTTAAAAAATCCGGGTATATAGAAAGAATAGACACATTGTAAACCACTTAATACAATAGGTTGGCCTCAAGAAGAGTTTCCCCTAATCATTAAACCCACAAACATTTGTAGTAATCTCTCCCACATTCATCAGTGCTACATTCTGTTACTTTGATATATTTTGGTCATAAGAAGATACAGAAGTCTCTCTCTAAACTGTAGTCAGTTTTCACATAAACACAGTTACTTCTAAACTCAGACTAAACATTGGGAAGGAGAGGAAGAGAAGGTCATTGTTGCCTCAACTGTTTACATGGGTATGTGGGCCAGTGCTCATTTTCTCACGATGGCATACTCAGTGGCAAACTTCTCAAGGACACTGATCTTCCCTTTAGCTGCACTTAGCTATGGACTCACTGTCAGTGATTGACATATCAAGGATTTTGCGACCATGGGGGCTTTGGTGGCTTTTTCCTCTCTTGGAGGAAGGACTGGTATCATACCTGTGTGTGATTTCGTGCTAGTACAGATACCCCACAGAAAGCAGCATCTTCCTGGAGAATGTTTTCACTTCTCTGACACTTAGTTACTTTTGATCCCCGTCCCGTCCAGGGGGTTGCCGCCAAGGCACAGCTCTATTACCAGGTAATAAGAGTTTTCTGTTTCTAGGGTTTCGTACAGCTGGGCAATATTAGGGTGTTTAACCATTTGCTGCATCCAAGATTCACGATTTATATTCTTTAAACATAGTCTTGTTGGCTTTCTTCTTGTTCATGACTTTGATTGTTACCTAAATCATTGGGAATATAAGTGATACTCAGTGAAGGTTAACTAATAAAAACAGCCAAAGCAGGTTCAGTTAAAGAAAAAAGCACAGAGCAAGAAGAATACATAATAACAAGATTTTTGTAATTTAATCTTGTTAAATTGAGGTGTGAATAAAACACCAAATTCTTTACATGTCTAAAGCTGAACTTTTAGTAAGTCAGAATTGATGGCACACCTAAATGAATTAGGTTTTGCAACGATTAGCTATGCTTTTGTGGACTTTTTTGGCAGAGCTGTCAGCAAAGCTGATATGGGTTCTTCTTAATTGTAAAGAACAATTAATTTAAAAAATTAATTTAAAAAATTAAGAAATGAGTTACATCTTAAAACACATATCAGCCAAAACCAAAAGATGTAGTTGGTTCATAAATAAAAATAATTAAATATGGAAATAAATGCTATATAGCGATAAAATTAGCTACAATGAATTCTAGGAAAACTCATTAAAACTCTCCCTTAATTCCTCTTTTTATAATTGTTAGTTTGACAGCAAGAATTTTTTCCTCTTGTTTTTAGTAGGAGCAGATAAAGAGGCGTTTTATTTGAATAATAGAGCTAAATAGTCACAAAGTGATATTTTTTATCCTGTTTCTTTGAGTTCATTTTTGTCTATTGTGAAAATAAATTAATTTTAATATACATAGACATGCTTAATTGGAACACACACACGTTTCTGGACTAACAGATAATCCAAACTTCGAGACTGTCATTGAATTCTAATGTCTGAGCCTTCTCAGGGAATCTAGATTGTAGGATAAGTAAGCCGTGCCAAAGAAAAACTGTCCTTTTCTTGCTCCATAGCACGTAATGAATGGGCATCAGTACTGGATAAATTTGTCACCTATGAGAAGATGCAGTTGTCCCAACACATTGGCAAAAGAGTCCCTGTTGATCATTTTGTCTGCTAAATATGTCCCAGCTTGCTTGGTGTGAGGGATGGTCTCTTCTAGATCATGGGAGATCTTCCTGAAACACGCAGGCTCCTGGAAATTCCTGTTTCCTCTCCAGAGCTGCTAGTGCTCTGCGCAGGTATTGAGAAAAGCGTTCACTGTTGTGTTCACTGCTGTAGGCATCCTTGCTGATACCTTACTCTGCAAAGCCGACTGGTCCTGTGGTCCTGCAGAGGTGACTTGTGGCCATAAACAGTTGTGGCTATTCATTTTGTACAGACGTTTCTGAAGTTCCTGGATAATGCAGGTACCGAGTCTTTGTCTCTCTTCCCCTGCTGTTTGTTCGTGATCTCTGTGCTGAGGCATTAACCTGATTTTTAACCTAACTTGGTACATGATGTTAAAAAATGGCTTAAAGTTCTCTTAAGCCCAACCCCAAGCCTTGTATAGGATAAACATTTCTCTTCACAGAGTATCTTCATAGGGTAGAGGGTCAGACCAAGTGTTAAGCACCTCATCAGAGAAACATTGGCTAAATTAAAATCTGGGACACCTGATACGCTTTAAAAAAATTATTAGTCTTTATATTTTAGAGCAGAAAAATTAAAGAGATAGTTCTGAATGCTCATTTTCCCCCTTTCCTGTGCACAGTTTCTCCTATTATATCTTGCATTAGCCTGGTACATTTGTTATAACTAATGAACAATAAATATCAATACACTATTATTAAATTTGTAGTTTATATTAATTTTAATTCTTTGTGAGGAACTATTTCATGGCTTTTCACAAATGCATAATGTCATGAATCCACCATGACAGCATCATATAGATGAGTTTTACTGCCCTGAAAAATCTGTGCTTCACCTGTTCATCCATCTTTATTCCCCAAACTTTTGGCAACTACTGACCTTTTTTACTGTCTCTATAGAGTGATGCCTTTTCTCTAATGTCATATAGTTAGAAACTATAGTTTTTTCAGACTAACTTTTTGTACTTAGTTATATGCATGTAAGATTCCACAGATCTTTGTGTGGCTTGATAGCTCATTTCTTTTTAGAGCTGAATAATATTCTATTGTCTGGATGTACCATAGTTTATTTATTCATTCACCTACTGAAGGACATCTTGATTCCTTCCAAGTTTTGGCAATTATGAATAAAGCTGCTATAAACATTCATGTGCAGGTTTTTGTGTGGACATAAGCTTTCAGCTGAAGTGGGTAAATACCTAGGAGCATGGATGTTGGATCTTATGTTAAGACTATGCTTAGCTTTGTAAGAAACTGTCAAACAGTCTTTCAAAGTACCATTTTCCATTCCCACAAACAATGAATAAAAATTCCTTTTGCTCTACATCCTCACCGGCATTTGGTATTGTCAGTTTATTTTGGATTTTAACCATTCTAATAAGTATATAGTGGTATCCCACTGTTACTTTAATTTGCTATCCTTGATGACATATGATGCAGAGCATCTTTTCAAACGTTTATGTGTGCCATGTGTATATCTACTTTGGGGAGATTTCCAGGTTTTTTTTGGTCCATTGTAAATTGGGTTGTTTGTTATCTTACTGTTGAGTTTTATGAGTGCTTTGCATATTTTATATACAAGTCCTTTATCAAATATATGTTTTGCAAATATTTTTTCCCAGAACCTCTTTTGTAGAGCTGGAAAGAGTGCTTTTTCCCTAAAAGACATTATGCTACATACATAAGGTAATGAAATGCAATTAACTACCAACTTTTGGTGAGGGCCTTAAAAGTGCTGAGGGTACATTAATGCCTGAAAACACATAACCCACCTTACTACTTTTTATTGTAGTAAAGCAATTATTTTTTAGAGTCTTTTCTGGAAATATCTATTTTTTTTTATGGTTAGGCTGACTTGAGCTCCAGCTAAAGGTTGGTTAGATTTTACATCTCAAAAATACTTAATATTAAAGGGATAAAGCTGACTATACATTTAAATTCCAAAGGGAAACTTGATACCCACTATTTAAAGACCAAAGACTATTTCTTCTAATGATATTCTAAATAAAGCATTGTATGGTACAAATCCTTGTTACCACCTTAAAGTGTTGTTTGTCTCACAGCCAGTGGCATGTCATGTTGGAAATGACTTTTTATCTTGTTTAGAAAGCTTTGGGCTCCATGGTGGCTCAGACCTCAGGCTGGATTAGATAGTGTTAGAGCTTCAAAGACTTGTGCTAAGTTCTGCTACCTCTGATGCATTAGTAGGATTCCTCTTCCTCTTACTCAAGAAAAACTTTATATAAGTAAAATGTTCTTCTTAAGAATCACTGGATGAATCTTCGGTTTTTTTCTTTTAGTTAGAGAAGCTTGAATTTTTTTGAGTGGAGAAAATCAGGTTATTATTGTTATTATTTTGGTTAGAGCAGTCAGCATTTACCATTTTTCTTAGTTATCCTACCATAAACATACTCAAAGGACGATTAATTTTGATGAAATTTGGCTAATAGTTACCCAAATAAAATTTGATGTTTGCTTTGTGGGATGGTGGAAAAGTATAGCATTTTATGACATTGATCATCTTCAAAAAGTGAGTCATATTTTAGGAGGAAATAAATTTGAAGAAAGAATATCATAAAGGCAAGGAATTATTTTCTAGGAGAAATAAGAAAAGGTACTTGAAATCAAGGACTTTATAAAATTAAGAAATTATTTTTAATGACTATAACTTGATGTTTATTAAAGTCTTTAAATAATAACAGAGCTCAGGATTACATTCTGTTGAAGTCAAACCAGCCTGTCCCATTACATACCAGTGATTTTTATTATAAGATGAAATGTAATTCAGTAATTTTCCAACCATCAAGTATTAGGATAAGCTAGCTGCTATAATAAATAATTCTAGTCTTAGTAGCTTAACACAGTAAAAATTTACTTCTCGCTTATGTCATGGTACAGTGTGGGCTGGAAGGAGGGTGCAGTGGGATCCAATTCTTATAGTCATTACGGCCATGGCTCATTCATTTATAGGGTCTCCATACCCAGGTCTTTGGAATCCTCTCCTGGAAACTCTGTATCTGGCTTTCAGTGGGAGACGAGAAAGTGAGAGGATTTTTATGGGTCAGACTTGGAAGTGGTAAACATCTTTCCGGGCCCTGCTCCGTTGGCCTGTCATATAGTCCCACCTATTCTGTGAGAGAGGCTGGGAAACGTAGCTTCAACATATGACTAGGAGGAAAATAAAACAGGATTTAATGACTCAAAATAGTCTCTGCCACTTATGACATCAAAAAATGAAACAAAACAAAACAAAAACCAAAAGTTGTGTAAAGGAGTAGCTATGAGAGCCTTCAAAATAGAATGGAATTTATAATTACATTGATTCTTTAGCCTTTTTCTATACTTTTAGGAAGAACTGACTTCATGGACTTTTTCTTGTGTTCCTGGAAGTCAAAAACTCGAAACTAAACCTTTCCCCTGAATAAATGGTCGTAACTGAATGGATGAATGAAAGAATAAATGGGAAGAATGACCTCGTTTCCATTTGACAGTGTTGATGAATAATGGGAGAAAATGATTTCATCCTCAAGGAATAAGGTATAGACAATGTTTTATTGTTTGTTTTATATTAACATAATTTCAATTTTCTATTGTTCTGCAACAAATCCTCTCAAAACTTAGTGGCTTTAAAGAGTGATGATCATTTTATTATTCTTTCACAATACAGAAATTTGGGAGTGGCTGAGCTGGGTGGTTTTGGATTGTTTCTCATGTGGTAGCAATCAAATGGTGGCTGGATCTGTAATATCAGGATGCTAAAGCAGCTGGGAGGAGAATAAGGTCACATGGAGAGATGCTACTCGTGTAATCTCAGTATCTCTCTGTATGGTCTCTCTGCATGGTCTAGTTTGGGCTTCCTGTCAACATGATGGCCTTAAGGCAGTCAAACAGCTTACACGGATACTGAAGTCTTCAAGGGATATTCTTCCGTCTTGAAGTCTCCTTAGCTAGATTATTAGGTTCATTAGATATTTATAAATTTTTTATTTTCTGTGTTGCTTCCAGTGACAACGTTACCAAACTTTCCACCTCTGTGTAGCAAGGTTCCCCTTTCCTCCAGCTTCCAGTAACATTCTCCTTACTTTTCTTTAAGATCTCAATGATAATTTCTTCAAGAATCTTTAGGATTCTGCTAACAATAGAATGCTACTCTCAAGGCCCTTTAGGCTTTCACTCACAATATCCTTCTGGTTTTTCCACCTTTTACCTTCCACCTACTTCCCAGACCCAAAGCCAATGCTATATGATATAGCTTTTTGTAATAGCAGTACCTAAGTCCAGGCACTCATATCTGTTTATTTTATCTATTTCTGCACACAAAATTATTAGCTTAAAGAATAATAATTCTCTTGTCAATTCTTAGAGTTTCTGTGGACCAGGAATTTGGGAAGGGCTCAACTGGCTAATCCTAGATCAGAATCTCATGCAGCTGTAGTCGAGTCATGCTGGAGCTGGAACCACAGGCTGGCCACCTTAGCGGGTTATTGTGAGGATTAAATGAGATTGCTCATCAAGTGCTTAGTGCTGTGCCGGTCATGCCATTAGTGTTCAGAATATATTAGCTCTTATTCATTTTTGTACTCTTTTGTATCCTTCATGAAACCTAGTTTAGATTCTCTTTAATGTTGATTTAACAAATAAAATAGAAAATACTGGAGTTTTAGGAATCATATATTCTTTATTTCATTGTGAATCTGCAAGAGTATTTTGAATTGAATTTATCAATGAGGAGTATGAAAAGATTCGCCTTTTAAAGATGGCACCGAAGACCACAGGAAGAGATAAAGATATTGCATTTCTGTCACTTAGGCCTGTTTTTCCACTCTGTAAGCCTAACTCTATTTCTAACAAAGTGTATCTTGTATTGTGCTTTTTCAGACAGTTCATGTGGTGTCAGAGCTGACACATCCCACAGATTAGAACCTCCAATTTTCATTATTTTCAGTTCTGCCTTTATTCAGCCAACTAGGGAGTTCTCATTTAAAAAATGAAATAGAATTTTTTGTGAATTTTCAAGACAGGTCTTTGCTATGTTTAGTGAGATTATTTTTCATTATCTTAGAAGAGTGGCATTCTATTGGATCTGCCCTGAGAGCACTGCCAAATCAAACTGTAAATTTTAAGGATAATCGAGAGGAGTCGAAAGCTTTGGAAAGTTGAGACAAGATGTCCCCTGAATGGTATCCCATAGTGCTGGATGGTTCTTATTCACTCCTGCCTTTTGCTGATTAAATTTGGAGGTGGTGATGGAAAGAGGAGGGAGACAGAGATACAAGATTGGTAATTGAAAAGCATAACAATGAACTTGAACTAGTATTTACTTTTGGCATATGCTTGAAGGAAAAAAAAGGAACAAAAACACTCTTAAAAATGCCACACACTTTAAAACCTGACATCTGACTAACCTATGGATTGCTATTATTGGGGATCAGCCCAAATTGACACCTTGAAAACATTCTGGGGTCAAGAAACTTCCAAAAACATTTCTTAAAGTCATTCTCTTGGCACCTCATAGACTCTTTTCAGAAAAGAAAATTTGCTCAGGGCAGCTTTTTTTGATTTTGAAGTTAGTTCTCAAATATGAAAGCAGCTGCAGGCCCAGGGAGGCAGTTTTTCTTCTGGCTGGATTTGCAGCTTGTGTTTTAATGTCCTGCTACATTGAAAAGGCGTAGGAGAAAGTCACAGATGCAGCGCTCATGAATGGTTTCCAGCCAGCGGAGAATAAATAGACTTCAGGAGAGAGAGAGAGTACTGAGAAAGTTCCAGTCTTTACCATATTGTTTTCTGTTCAGAAAACCACGATGCCCAAGTCATCTTTCTGGAATTCTGCTGTCTTCTTAATTTTCCTTATATTGAGTGGACATTTCTATAAAGAATAAAATGAGCTGAGAAGTGTGTGTCATTTCAGAAATAAAATCCACTTTGGATTAGGATGTCAAAGGAGTGAATGAAGACTTGCATTTCACAAAAAAATACCCTCCTCCCTTTTTTTAGTCCACTTTAGAAAATATTAGCCTGAAAAATAATTGACAATGTCTTAACAACTGGAACAGTTGGTGAAAAGTGTTAATTTTTAAAATTTATAGAATGGAAAAAAGAGAAGTTAATCCTCGGCTTTTAGTAAATGTACGAATTTACTTATTCTGATGGCATTTGAAATTTGTATCTATTATAAAATTTAGAAAGCTTCATAAGATATTTGGAGACATTTTTCTAGTTGATAAATTTGGAATCCTAGAATCCCAGAGAACTGAGAATTTGCCTTTGGTTTCAAAATGTTTTCTTAAAAATAATATTTTATATGTAATTTGATGTTACATTAACTGGATTTTGAGGCTATCCTCCCGCCCCCATGGACTCTTCTCATTAATGGCGCATGCCCTACCCCCTTCCCCTGCCTACCCTTTTAATGTTAAGAGTCCTGTGTTTTAGGGGGCAGACTTCTACTTTGTATTTTCAGGTTACCCATGGAAGGCATCAAATGTAGGCAATTTCTGAGATGATATGAGGTACTCCCAAATAGGTTGTAAAAATCCTAGAAAGTTCTAGAATTTTGAAATTTCAACTCTGAATCTGTTGAATAATTGCCTGTAAATGTATGTATGCCCACCTGTGGGGCTGCCATTTCTTGTCTCAGTATTCTCGGGATAGACCACAGATTAACATGAGGAAAGGGTTTCTATTTGGGGGAGAACTTTTGAAAACTTATGAAACATATGTAAAGTCAATAACGCTGCTTATGGTGATCTGGGCCCCGCACGGATTGTGGGAAGGCTTGGACTCTGGTCTTAGGCTTCCCTCTTAGTTGTGCCAAGGTGTTCCACTTTATGGCTTAAATCATGTCCTATCGTGTATATTTTCTTACTTTTTACACACCTCTTGGCAAGAACATAGTTTATTTTATGAGTTCCTGGTTTGTAAGTGCAAGCTTAGTAGTTTTATAGGCTTTCTTTTTTAGGGGTGGGGTGGGGGTATAATCCAGAATAAGGTGTAAAATTTTGGCCTTTTTGATCCACTAAGCCCCTTCTCCATGAATCGATGGCAAACTATAATGAGAACACTAACCACAAACAAATGAGAATTTTCTCTGCCATATGAATATCAGAACAGTTAGCCAAATGAGGCTGACTTGCAGTGCAGAGCAGTAGGCAGACTTCTTTCTAGATAGTTTTGGGGTAATTCTGGTTTATGTAAAACAGTTCAGAATCCTAATCTATGTGAGACCTGAGCTAATGCTCATTTTTCAGTTTCAGGTTAAAATTAGAAAATCACAAAGTCATGTTAGAACCATTTAGTGCCATTCAAAGTTGCTCTCCAAAGATGATAGAGAAAGCTGAAATTGAAAATTATCAAATAGTTGACAGTTTCTACCCAGGGTTGTAAAGTAGCACCACCAGAAAATACCTGCATGTCTCACTCTGTATTCGAGTGAGACATTTTTCCTTTTCTTGTTGGCATTCATTTTGGAGCTAGCCCCACAGATAGAAGTAACTCTGCCAATGCTAATTTTTCTTATTCCTTTAAAGGTTATAGAGAAATATGAAGCAATTTCTGATGTGGAACAAAGCAGTATGTGTGTGTGTATGTTTGTTGTGTGTGTAGTTATAGGTCTGAAAGGTATCCGATAAATATCTGTTGTAAAGACAGTAGTCCTTCTGTTGTATTGCGCAATTAATGCATGATAATGCCAAGGAAATGGGCTTCTAATACTTGTTACTCATGTTCAGAGGATAACAATTGGTTTCTCAAAGCACTAATTTTCAAGTTCTCAGTATCCTTGGGATGTTATAACTAAAGAATGTGTTTGCCTCTCCTAAGGTTGGAGCAGAGTTAAGGCTGGCATGGGTGAACTCAGGGTCTGCTTGGCTTTAAACCCATGGTCATTCTTGGTTTCTAAACTGCCCTTTCCCCTACCACACCCATCTCTAACTCACCTGACTCAAGTACACCCTTATGAAAGAATCCCCTCCTATCCCAGAAATGTAGAACTTCTATTATGCATATTTTCTGGTGTTTCCTCAGAAATACAGTATCTAGTGCCAGAAAATAAGAAATACTGTGCTTTTCACAGTGCATACATTCTGTCAATCAATCCAAATAACCACCTCAATAACCCGTAATTATCACTGACTGTATAGTTCACACCTAACATGTAATCATCACAGACACTGGTTTCATAATTAGCTCCCTGACTAACCTGGGCTGGAAGTATAACAATGGAGAGGGGTGTGTCATGTAGACCAGTTGCCAACGCTACAGGCAAGTTGATCCACCCTTCCTTGGTCCAGAGAGGAAGATTCTAACTCCTCACATCTCCCACTAATAAAACATGCATCTGCAAGTGTTCAGATAGATCATGACTCTTTCAGAGCTTAAGGAATAGTCATCTCTGGTGGCTCTTTGGGGAGAGAACATTCCCATTCCCACAGTGCAAAGTTAACGCAGCAAATCACAGGATGTGTGGCCAATTTGGAAGTGAAAATAAAAGAATCTGAGTTGTAAATTCTTGGTTCCTTTAGAGTGACAAGTTAATTTTAAATGTGTAGACATCATCTTGGACAAGGGAGGCCAAAAGCTTTCCCCAGAATTCCTCATGGTTCAGAGTCACTTCCAAAGGTAGATATATTCAGATTGGAGTTGTTTTTCTCTGGTTACCACCAGCCTAGGGAGCACTGGGCTGACAAGTAGGTTATGGACAAAGATCGTGGAAGTTAGTGGCCAGTCATGCTTGACCCAGCTGATCCAACCTCTGATGTTGTTGCTCAAGGCTTCTTGTGAGCAGGAACACATTCCTCAGGGCAGGATTCCAGGTTTCCCCCAGGGGCCTCCTGTCTCCATCTTACCCTTCTAGGCTGTTCCTTCTTCTAAATATAAATATCGTTCTTCGTCTACTCTCCCTTTCATCAATCTATCTCCCAAACAAATAGTTTAGCTACCAATTAGGCCCGTGCTAGGCAGTAGGGACACAAAGATGACAGGGAACAGTCTCTTTCCTCAGGAGTTTCTATGAGGAACACAGACATGTAAAGTAATAATGTCCACACATAGTAGGAAAAGATAAAGAAGACAAACACTGAAGACTTGAAGGCACAGCAGGGACATGATAAGTTTTCCTGGAAGAGTTGAGGGGAGTAGCTTGGTAGAGTTAATGTTTGAGATGGGTCATGAAGAGAAGTAGAAGTATGCTGGGAAGAAAAGGAGGAAAATTAAAAAGTGTTCATATGGCAAAGTTTAAATTTTATTGTGTAGGCAACACAAATCCATTTTTGTCAGGGAGAGTACATGATTAGACTATTAGATAGATAACTCTAACAGTAGTTTAGAAGGCACCTTTGTGGGACTCTAAAACAAGGAGACCACAAGGAAAAAGATGTAATAGTCTGGCAGGCAAAAGTCAGGGCCTGAAATAAGGTGAGAGGGTGGATTAGAGATTTCGCAGAGGTAGAATTGACAGGTATTGGTGATGGATGGGATTTGGCACTCCATGGTTTTTAATTTACATGTCTTGGTAGATGGTGTACTTATTCATTTCACAAATATTTATTAAGCACCTGACATGTATAACACATAAAGATAACCCTGATGAAATTGCTTTCCTCAGGGCCAGAAGTTTTTAATTTTAGGTGGGCAAAAGAATTATCTGGAAATTAAAAAAAAAAATCCCAATGCTGCACCTTAGACCAGTTAAGTTAGATTCTCAGGGTTGGATTGCAGAAGGAGTGAGATGCAGCAGTCATAGTTTTCAAAGTTCCTCAGGTGATTCCAAAGTATAGCCAGGGCTCCATAGAATCACAAGCTCATTAGTCAACATAATGTTGCAAAAACAGTGTGATAAGAGCTCTAACAGAAATTAGAACATGGCCCCCTCACAGTAGAGAGAAGGACCATCTAGCTCTGCTCTCCAGCTCAGGGTGGTCACCCTAGAGAAGGCACTACTTTAGCTGAGACTGAGAGAATGGGAGGGTGTTTCTAGGAGTCGAAGATGGGGTGGGCATTCTACTCCAGGGAGCTGCCCCAACAAAAGAATGTGCTAATATAGAGACTAACTGAGGAGGAGCAGGATGAGGGAAGAGGAAGGAAACAGTACATTTCACTTTTGGAAGATGGTGGGTCCGTGGGATATCCAGATAGAAATGTCAGCATCAGTTGGATACAGGAATCTGCAGTTCAAAAGAGGTAAGGTCTGAGGGTACAGATTTAGGCATTGACTGTTGAAGCCATGGGAGTGTGTAAGATAATTCAGGAACACTGTGGAGATGCAGCCCTGGTGAACATGAGCACTGACTTGGGGGCCAGCCTCGGATGAAGAACTGTGCTAGGTTGAAGGAACAGAGAGAAAGTGCCTTCATCTTTAAAGTTAGTTTCCGTTCTACAGCCTTGTTCGCTTCCCTGTGATTAATTCCGGTCTGGTCATTGTCAGACATTATCGGTTACATAATTTTCAAGTTCTCAGTATCCTTGTTAATGGGGAAATTGCCAGCAAAAGTCACTCACTTACTATTACTGTCATTTCCATTATGAAAACAGCATCATTCGTTTAGACAAGGTTTTACCATTTTACAAGAAACAGCGGGTTATATGTCTTCCTTGCCTTTAGGGGCTCATAAATGTCAAGCCATAAGATATAAACATGCTCCTTCACCACTAATTGAGAAAGTGGAAGCCATGCAAAGTATAAGGTATCTCTTTTCTTAAAATCTTTGATTTTCAGTCTTTCTTTCCGTAGGCAGGGGATCTTTAGTTACTGTTTACAAAAATGAATTTGAAAGAGTAAATGGAGGAGGAGAAAGAATGGAGTTAAGAAGAAGAGAGATATTTTTGAGTATAGGAGGTACTCTTTTTATTATTTATCAGATATTTATTAAACACCGACTAAATTGGTCATTAGAATATAAATTCCTTCATGATAAGAAAGCAATTTATGTGCTCTAGTCCAGTACCTGGCACATAGTTTATGCTCTATAAATGTTAGTTAAATAAATGAACAAAAAAAAATGCAAGCTGGCCTGGTCTCTACTTTGACCAAAGAGGGTAAGTCAAATCCAATGTAGAGCTTGCTCTCAAGCATTTTGCAGTATAATGAGGATGGGGGCAAGGAAGTCCCCAGATTATTATAAGATAAACTATAGAATAATAAAATCCTTGGGGTCGATACAAACTCACTCAGGGCAAGTGTATATTGCAGTGATGGGCTTAGGGGGAAAAAAATCAATAAATACATGATGGAAGGGGAAATATTTAAGATGGTCCTTGAAGGTGAATAAGACTTGGACGAGTAGGAAGAAATAGGGAGGAAACAATCCGAATAAAGGTAAACCACAATGTATTCAGAGAAGAGTAGATATATGAGAAATTTTGTGAGACTTAAGGCTGGAGAGATAGGTTAAGGCCATGGGTTATGGAAGACTACCTGCTTTCTCTGAACACATCATGATCATCTATGGCTTGAGCAGACAGCAGCCCTGACCTCTGTCCTGCATGGGTAAAGGCATGTCCCATAGGGATGAGCCGCCCAACCCCAAATGGGGTGAACAAGAAAAGAATGAACTTGCATAGTAATCCTTTCATCCTTCCCACCAAAGTACGCTTTCCCTGTCCCCTGCTGGTCCCATTAACCCTAAAGAAAACTGAATGGGGCATTTACCTGGGCAAAAACGGAGCATGGAAGGGTGAAGGTTGTGGGCTAATGTGTATATATCACTGCTCTTTAATATTGTGAGCTCCTGGCATGTAGATTGTCTCATCTAGCTTTGTGTCTCCCCACAGAATCTAACATATTAAAGAACTTCAATAAATATTTGTTGAATGAATACATGTGAATAAAGTTCAATAAATTTTGGTTTTACTTTTAGAGTCCATTTATAATGTAATGAGGTTAACGAAGGCTTCTGTTAGAGATTCAAGATCCATTTCTGAGAAAGAAAGATGCTGAAAAGTTTGATCAGGTGCTTTGCAACGCTTGTGTGGCATAACACACTACCAGGTATGAGTCTCTGAGTGTGAGATAGACAGTATTCTGGGTTCAGTCTTCTTTTTATTTATCCCGAAAGTCATAGCAGGTGATGAGAAATTTACCGCAGCCAACCTAAAAGCTTTTTCAAAATTGTTATTTTTAAAATTATCATTTGCTCAACATCTCTTCAAAGCTGATTTTATCTTTTTCAAAAACTATTTTAAAGTTTCTATTAGTAAACATGAGAACTTTCTAATTTTTCAGTGTTTTTTCAATGAGTAGCTATAACTTCTCTTACATACTATCAAGTATGATTTTTAATAATAGTACTTTAATTATTTTAAACTTCTTTTAAGTCAAGCATTTAGATAGTGTGAGCATATTCATTAATTATGTTAAAACTCATTCATCAAGAGTCTATTCGCTGTAAGTCAGATGGAGTTAAAAAATGAGTATTTAAAATACATATGTTAAGCATATTGCTACGCTAAGTATGGCCAGGCACATTCTGCTTAAACAGGATGACAAACAAACTGATTTGGGAGTGTTCTTTGGCACTCTGAATACTAACACTAAAGGCAGTAACAAATGAGTTCGTTCTTCTGCTAAAGCAGCTCCAGGCCCTTTAAGTTAGAGGGTTTCCACACTTAGGCACAGCGTTCTCTTCAGGGCTGTGCAGAGGGCCTGGTTGGAAAGGTCTGTTTCACAGTCTCCAGCCTTGGCCACCCCAGGCCTTCCAATTGAGAGATGGCACGGGCGGGAGCTGGAGGCTGGGGGCATGTCTCTCAAGGCAGCACTATAGTTAGTCACACAGACCCAAAATAGCAGAATCGCCAGGAGTATGAAAAGAGCTGAGGCCTGTTTCCTCCTTCTCATTGTCACCCTCCCTTCGTAAGGGAGGTGATAAATAAGCTTTAGCCCCTGACTTGAGCAAGATTGCTAATTCCTACTCTGATACAAAATTTACTTTCCTTTCATTCTTATTCTATGGAATAAGATTTTATTTTTTTCAGATCTTATGATTTTAAAGTCTGGTTGCTCTCTCCAACCATCGCAAATGATAGCCCTTGTTGAGATTTATTTATTCTCTTCACTGAAGATAAGATGTATTCACAACTTTAACTGAATTCTTCTTCTGTTCTTTTGGTATTGTCTCTGGAGATCGTTTAAAAGAACTTTTCTTTCCAAAATTACCCTAGAACCACAGGTAGAAACCCACCTCAGGGCAGAGGAAGCCCCGCATCTCGTCCGGAGCAATGAGAACAGACTGGAATCCTCTGTCTCCAGCATGAGACCCGCGGGGATCTGCTGATACGATTTGCTTTCTGGCACAAGGCACTTTTCAGACCTTGTGTTTCTGTTAATGCTATTCTAGGGTACGGATTTATTTGCAAATGTTTTTATTGGATTCTCCTGAGAGTCATCTGATAATTTTAAAAGTACCAACATTTCTGTGGTTATAAAACAAGTGTCTGAATGTTTATCGGTTTATTTTCTTTGTTATTTCTACTCTCTTTCCTAACCCTGTTTTCCTCTTAATTCAGAAACAGAATTCAAAAATCTCATAATCAAGTGTTTATTACTAAATATAAAAGGATTACTAGCAAAACAAACATCTTGAAAATGTCTCCCAAATCTGACTAAAATTATTTAAGTAATGTGGATGACAAATGAACTCTTAACTTAGATTTCTTAACTGTAAAAGATGTAGTGCATCATTTCCAGAAGAAAGGTTTTGAATCTAATTTTACATGGATGAGGCAACTGAGATTTGGGGAGATCAACTGGTCTGCCTAAGGAGACTAGAGATATAGCTGTTGAATTTTCTTTTGTGTGTATGTGTGTGTTTTTTCTACTAGGCTCCAGATGGAAAAGAACACATAGGCCTTCTCACTTTTCACCTATGAATATTTTCCTCTCTTATAATTCACTATTATTTCTGGTTCCCTTCCTTCCTACCACATGCCCAGAGGGATTTCCTTGCCCTTATCTTTAAATCTGAGCCCCTTAGGGACACCTCTTGTCCCATTTAGAGGTCATTGCATGCAAATATACTGTTCTGCTGCTTTCTTTAGCTGGTGACAAACGGTCCATGTGGGCATCACGGGGAGGTCTGTTTCTCAAAATTATAACTTCCCTTTTATATCAAGGGGACTGAAAAGCATTTTTATAAAACCTTTCAAAATTGGTTGCATTGGTGATCATTAAGATCACCATATCTATTCATAACTATTGTGGGCTGCTTCCCCATTAATAAGAAAAATCTTCCACTCACTTCTGTTTGTCATTTATGAAAATAGCAGACTCTTGTTGAGGAGAAATGTGACTTTCTGCTTTTAGGCTTAGGACTAATGAGCCCTTCTTTAAACCTTGCCTCCTGAGTTCCCTCATACATCTTTTTTTCCCTCCTGGAGGACATGTCAACAGTGTTCTGAGTTGTTTTTAATTTTAATTTTTTATTTATTTTTGTTTCTATTGTTGTTGTTCTTTTGTGAGAGGTCAGCCTAAGTATCCATGTGACTGGCTCGCTAAGGCTACAATGCATATTTTAGTGACAACTCCCAGTGTCCAGTTTCCCCCCACTGGCCTAAAACAACATAGATTTCATTTTGGGGTTCGAATTTCTCTCTGGAATTGCGGCACTTTTCTGAGCCATGTAATTCATATTCACTAAAAGAGAAATTCTCCTCTCCTAGTGGGAGGCTCTGGACTGTATCTCTGTTAGTCAACATTTGCTGATTTTAATCACGATGTTCCTGCCACGAGGTTTCTGTGGGTGTCCTAGAGAGATGTTGCAAATCCTCCCAGGTACTCACTGTGACTTACTTCTGAGAGCTGCCACGAAGAGATGATGGGAGCTCTTCTGTGGTGGATCCTGACTTTTGGCATCTGTAAACTCCCTTGGTACTTATACTGCTTCAAATTCCCTCCGAGGAGCTGTCCTTCCCCCTAGTCTGTGTGACATAGGTGGTGCTGACCCAAGAGGTGGGCAAAGATCCTATGCCTAAGCCAGTCAGTTCTTCACAGTCCCTCAGCCACAAGGACTGCTTCAGGGATGAGTTGTGATGCAAAGACAGTCAAAATGATGCAATGAGACCTTTCCTGGGTCTCCTGTGAGACACGTGTTGTCCTCTTGGAGCTGTAAGGAGAGGAGGTCGAACTGCTGTGGGCATCCTGCATCCATCTGGAAGCTGATCTGGGAGCAGTACGAAGAAAGCAAGGCTGAGGGATAAAGAGTGAAAAATTGGTCCCTGGTGACATCGTTTGAGCCTTGAATCAAGCTATGTGAAGCTGGTCTTCTCTGTTATACCAACTAATAAATGATCTTTTCTTAAAGTGGTTTGAACGGCATGTTTGGTCACTCGTAGTCAGAACCCTGTCTGATAGACTCAATATGATAGTAAAGAAATAACTTGACTGGAAATAACTTGATTGTTATCTCTTGACTGTGTCTCTGTGTGTGTCTTTTTCTGTCTATTTTTTGGAAATAGAAAAAAAAAATGAGAGACTCATTCATTCCAGAAATGCTTATCAGTAGATTAAATTTTTTTTTTTAGAATGACAAAATAGAATAATTAAATTAAAAAGAAACCTTGTGAGAAAATAGAAAATAGAAAAAAGGAAATAAAAAAAAAGTCTTCTAGGTACGAAGATCACTTAAAATGACAGCAAAAGGTCAACTTTCATGTATTCATTTAATTACTCTTATCTGCAGGCTACTCCATGTCATTCTCTCAGTTTGATCCTATGTCAGCTATTAAATAATTTGGTACAAAATACAGTTTAGTGTATTAAATGGACTTTGTTTTAAAATGTGGTTAGTTCTTTGACCTTGGGCAAGTTTCTTTACCTCAATCAACATTTTAGGGGCATTGTTATGGACACGGTCAATGTGAAATGCCTAGATTGGAGCCTGGAGTAAATTAGGTGTCAACAGGAAGAGTAGCTGCTACTTATCACTACTTTGCCTCTGGCCACTTGGTAGAAACCTGAATATCCTTCCACCTATTCCTGTTCTCACTCATCCTACTCAGGGAGATGCCTCTGGCCTCAGCCTCCTTCTTCTGTCATTGGGATTTTAGTTGCCTTTCATATCGATTGTAACTATCCACAAAGTGGCCACTCCTGGAAATGCTATTTCTTCTCACCAGTGTTCTCTGGTCTTCTGATTTTTATAATAAGGAAGCACATAAAATATAGTTACTTAAGGCAGAACTCAGTGATAAAACAATAGAGTAATGGATTGTGACTCCACTGTGTGCAAACAGTATGTACATAATCCTCAGGATATTTCCTGCTGAGCAGGACTAAAAAATCTGAAATCATGCAATGGTTTACTAATATTGTTTTATTATAAATTACCCCAACGATAGCAAATACAAGACTTCAGTGGGGCCATTTCCCGGTCACTTGTCAATCTTAACCTAATTTCTCTGGAGCCTTGAGCTTGACCTCAGAGTTCTTCTTGTTCCAAAGCACCCAGCAGGCACCTTGGGTTTCTGCATTCTGAGATTTTATTATTGAAGTTGCCTACATATTTTGAAGTGTTTTAGATTTTTCTTTTAATTCTCTACATACTTTAGATTTTTAATAAGAGGAGGAATTATTTCTACAGCTACAAAGTTGGAAGGATGTGGTCCCACGACTCAGTTTTCTCTTTTAGTGGAAAGGAATTATCTTTCTGGGATTGCTTTCTATTTTAGGCTGACAGATAAGAACAATGGAGATAAACAAATTATACAAAATAGGTGAAAAAACATATAAACATAAAGAAGCAATGGTCAGATAAGAAGCTGAGAGAAGACAGTCAGGGAAGAGTGTCATAACCCAATATTCTAGACCCGGTTTGGATTTATCAATAAACATGTATTGGACACCTGCCAACTGAAACACTGGGATGCAGAAATAAATGAGAATAGTTCTTGCCTTTGAGGAGCTCACAGTCTGGTTGGGAAGACAGACAAGTAGAACAAAGCTTATAATTACCAGGTACGGTGGCAAGAGCATAGTGTGTATGAGGTGAGCAATTATAGGATTGAGTGTCTGAGTTGGCCTGATGACATTAAATAAAGGGCCCCCTGCTGATGCTACCTCACATCCCTTGTTTCACAGCCCAAAGATTGGGTATTAACAACTAAGTGAGTTGTTATTTGACATGCTTTAGTCCTGTGTGAAGCCCTAGTGTTCCTAACAAGTCTGAGGGACCAAGTGTGGTGGTGAAAAATTTAAAAATACAGGCTCTGGAATCAGATAGTCCTAGCTTTGAATCCTGACATGTTGCTTACTTCCTGTGTGAACTTGAGAAGGTTAATTACCACTCTGAGCTCTAATTTCTTGATTTAGTGAGTTCTCATGGCAATTAAAATAGAGAATGTGTCAAAGTATCTGGGGCGCGTCAGAGGATAAGTAAAAATTCATTATAATTGCTTAATTTTATTGTCATTATTATCGGTCAATAATATTGATCCTTGCGTCAATATTCATGTTTTAATTGTCCACTTCCAAATGGAAGTTTATTTTTCTTAATCATAAGGAAAAAGTTGGACACAACTTGGGACAAAGAGACAAAGATTGAGAACTTTGGTGATGGTTGGTGGAGGCTTCTGGACTTTGTGTTCAGGGTGGGGAGACAGGAGCTGAAGAGATACATATTCTGATTGAAGAAGAACAGAGTTGAGAACACTAGAGGTCCAGAGAAGACTGACCTGAGCATGGGGCTAGGGGATGAAGGAAATTGACATGGAGAAAAGTATGGCTCCTAAGTGTTCTCCAGGGGGCTAGAGAAAACTATCTTCGAGTTTGGGAATAGTTTTTGTTGATGCGTTGACAGCTAAGATTCGAATGGCATTTCCTTTCAAAAATCTCAAGTGTGTAGAAATGAACTCTTGCTGTATATTTCAGTTTCAGTTTAACTTCTTCCTGGACGACCAGTGTGCGCGTGCTCGCGCGCGTGTGTTTGATGTTTGTTTTTTGGCTATGTGGAGTCAATTGTGTCCTAAAGAAGGGAAATCTAATCAAAGAGAAGAAATGATGTAGCAGGGAGCAGATAACCACAATTATAGTTTTATATTCATTTTATGAACAAGCAGTAGACAGAGTCTAGAACATTTGGTTGATGGGGAGAGCAAACATGGCAGAGGTCGCTATAATACAATCAGCGTTCTCAGAATTTGGTACCATCTTCCATCTGGTAACAGCAATTTGGGGTTGGGTAAAAATTCTAGAAAATAAGGATGGTCACTAAAAGCCATCTAGAATCTAAAAAATTCCAAATAAGTGATGTAAGGAAGTATCAAGGGGCGACATTTTCACTTAAACAAATTTAAGCTATAAAAATACCGATTTACCAAACAAGTAGATTAGGTGGGAATGTAAAAATGCCAGTTAACATTTCATCTGTCTTAATAAATAAACCTCTGACTTTGGTGTTATTATCTCCATTATACAGGCTCAGAGGTTTTCGGTCGCTTGCCCAAAGTCACCATCTGGTCAGAGGCCAAGCTCGGATTAGAACAGCGTCTGACTGATCTCAGGAGACAAACTCTCAGCCACTCAGCTATGTCGCCTTAAAAGATGATTCACTACAGTAGTTGTTAAACACACAGCCACACAGCAAATGAGTTGATAGCTGACATAAGATCAAAACCTGTCTTTTAAAGACCTTTTCTATTGTCCAGAACAAACGCCACAGTTTCTAAAGCATACTTTTTCATTGGAACACATAAATGAAAGGCTAACTTTAACTTTATCATTCATGTAATCTTGTTGGTAGAACGACTCTCTAAGTGAGTTTCTCTGTTGCTAAAATTCATTTGGACGCTTCGGGTCATAGCAAGTTTATGTGAAAACTCTTTCTTCTGGATGACTTCATCGTTGGGAATGCCTGGTATAAGGTTAGATATCTTGGGAGTAGGTAATTACAGTAATCCTCGGACTGTCATTGTTCAAAGTGTTAGAGGAAGTGGTGCATGTTATAGGGGAGCAAAGAGAATTTTAAAAAGGGGGATTTGGATCATCTACTAATAATCTCTTTTAAAAGTCTGTCTTAATAGAACAAAGTTTTCTTTAAAAAATCGGAAAACTATAGGATAAGAGCACACGTGTGCCTCCAGATCCTTCTTAAATGTACTGAATTTGCAGAATGTCTGTCTCTTTAATAAGTCTCTCAAACGTTGGTCAGTGCGGTCAGTTGTGAGGAATGGTAGGCAGTTGACATCACATAACACTTCAGGGTTCTGACAGTCACAGAAGAGTTGGGATGCAGAGTGAAGTCAGGACCTGCAGCAAAGGGGTGTGAAGCTGGAGTCACACAACCTCTATCACGACCTTCCTATCACGACCGGGTGGGTCAGAGCCATGGACAATGGTAGCAAGGAGACAGTTCTCAGGCTTAGATTTGAGCCCAGGGCTGAAGAGGTGGAACATTCAACAGGAAGGACAACCCTTATGTCTTCAGAGAATTGTGGCAGACAGCTGAGGGTCTGTGGGCAGGACCTCTGGAGCAGAAATTGCATGTGCTGTCTTACAGAACCTGCCTTCGTGCCACATCTTGTCCCCAAACTAACCCCTCAAGTGAGAGGCAAACCATAAATATTAAGGATTCTTTAAGAACCTTATGTGTCCTTTGCCCCTCCTCTATAGTAATTCATGGAATATATCATCAGTTTAGTGTAGATGTAAAAAATCTTAAAGCAACCCTTTTCATTGTTTGCTCTGATTATATATTAATACTTAACTCTTGCATATCACATGGTCAGCATGTGTGTGTATATATGTGTATGTATCTGTAGACATATATGAATATAAATATGCAATCTCATTTAATTCCTATAACTTTATAAAATAATAATAGACATATATAATACATATTTAAATATATAATAACTTTATAAAATAGCATATCTATTTTAAGGAGGAAACTGGGACTCAGAGTAATTGACTGGCAAACCTGAAATGTTGGGGCTAACGAGATGCATAGTTTGGATAAGAATACAGGGATTCTGACTGAGTCCAGGGTCCTTTTGACTCCGTTATAGTTTTGTGAAGCCCACTGACTACCCCAGGCATGGGTGAGTCAGGACTTTGCTGGGATATTTAGCCACCTAGCACAAGTCATCAGAATAAGAAAGGGAGAGTGTCACAATGACACATGCAAAAAGCACATCCCACACCCATGGTGTCCGATTTCACTGTGCTTGATTTCATTTTCATAGGTCTTGGGTTAGGCTTTCATTGGCTGACCTGCCACTGGGGTGGGGGAGGGGGGAGTTTAATCACTGCTCAACAAAGTAGGAGGCGGTGTGGTGTGGTGGAAAGAGTGGGCAGTTTACAGACGAACTGACCTGGGTTTGAATCCTGGCTCTAGCACTTCTGTGACACTAATGTGTCTCTTGCAAATTACTTTACTTTGTCAAGTTGATTGCTTATCTGTGAAGTGAGGATGACGGTACCTTTCAGAGTTATGGTAAGGTGCTGGGTATGGTGTGGCAGGTGATTAACTGATGCTATAACTACTGTTAATAGAGGAACAAGTGGTCCCAGAAGTGAAGGCTGGGGTCCTGGGAGCCATTGCACAAAGGGTCTCAATGACCAGAAGACTGTCAAGAACATGAGTGTTTCTTCTGTTTCTCCTCACCTGAGAAGCCGCCGGCTCTCTCTGCCCACCTTTCCATTTTGCTAATTGGGTTATGGAGAGATAAGATAGCTGTGAGGCTCTGAAGAGGTCTGAGAGTTCCCCTGTCGTTGCAGGGCTTCCAGTGGCTGCCTCTAAAACTACACTGTCTAAAATGTGCACTTCACCTGTGCTGGCATTCAGGGAATCCACGGCTGTCCTGGGAGGATCTGGGCAGTGGCTTACGGACACCACAGACAGCGTCACTGCAGTAGAAACAAGACTGACTTCCAGTCACCCCACCATCTCTGGCGATTCACCCTGGGGAACCAGCTTCAGCATTGCCCTGGTGTATTGTGGCTGACAGACAGCAGAGGGCACCTCTAGCATGTGCTGGGAATGCAAATGCACCCCTGAGAGCAGAGACGTGAAGTAACCCATCCCTAGTGGTGGCCACACTGACTACTGTTTCCTCCATTTCTCTTTTTATTTTAAAACATTGCATTTGCTCCACCAGTATTTGTTCCTGACTCCAGCTCCTCCTGACTCAGCTGAGGACAGCCCATTGGTCTTTCACAACTTCTGAGTGAAGAGGGTGCTTTGGACTTGGAGGGGGAGGTTCACCAGGAAAGCTTGAAGACCGCCTGTGGTAACTCCTCCAGGCCTTTGTTGAGAGAGGCTTTCCAGTTGTGTGTGGATCTTTGGTTTATTAAATCTGATGCGTTCTATATTTCTGCCACATGTCACAGATCACCCACGTTGACTGAGCCCTGCCAGAGCTGGGCTGCTGTTACCCTGAAATAAAGCCAGATTTTTTTTTAAGTGGGTGGGGGTAATTTCAGTTTGATGCAATAAATTATATAGTTCTGCCTGATTTGGTTTGCTCTGGGCTGGGAGAACTTGTGATGGAACATATCTTGTAATGTGTGTGTATGGGAGTGGAGGAGCACGAGCGAGGGGTTGGGGGAAGGAAGAGGGAATTATAATTTTCTGTAGTGATTGGCCTGAAGAGTAGATTCAAACATACTCCTGGCTTTTCTTTTCTATCTTCTTCCCAACTCAGCCTCTCTTTTCCATTTTATGCTTTCAAAACTTGGGGCAAGCTTTCTAAAATTTCAGGAAGAAATTTGGGGACTCAAGTTACCCATGAAAAGATAACAGAATTTCTTGTACTCCTCTACACTTCTCTGTCACAGAAGAAAACCCTGAGAACTTAGAATACCAAGAAATAGGCCCTTTAGAAGTTCCTTTTTCTGTTATGAGGCTGAAGGGCTTTGAAGGAGGATGTTGGAGGTGGGGGATTACCATTGGTTCACTCTTACATTTAAATGTGGTTAGTTTTCTGGAAAGATGAGCATGGAACTGCACAGATAAGGAAATAAAGTTAAACCTTATCTTTTTTGTAATTATAAGGGGGATTCAAATCATCTGGACCGTAGGGGCAGGGGACTAATATACAAAACATATTATGGGAGAATGCAGAGAGGACTAAAGTTGAAACTCTGCTCTAAAACCCTGACCCTGCACCAGTTCCTAATCTCTTGAAGACTCATGCTGTTAATCTGTAAAAATGGAAATAAAATCCACCTTATAGGACTATCACGAGGTTAGGTGAGAAAATGTAGGTGAGTTCTACTGTGACATCCAGAGAACTCAATAAACTTTTATTTTTTATTTGCAACACGGTTTTGAGGGCAGATCCAGGCTGCTGTCAGGAAACAAGATTCATTTATCTTCTGTGATTTTTCTTTGAAGGTGCAGGGCTGAGCAGTCAGACCAAGTGGTGTGACTTTCCTGGCCTTGCAGTTCAGTACAAGAGCCTACAGAACTAAGAAAGATTTTTGTAGAGAAACTAGAAATCACATTTGGAAGACCCTCTGTATTTATAAATGTGCCCTTCATTTATTTTCGGAACAAATAGATTTAAATAAGCCCGAAATTGTATCCCTTATTCAAGATCATTGTGCATATAATTCCATGGTTGGAACCTAACAAATAAAGTTTTCAAAAATTTCAGTGAGAATCAAAAAGCATCAGAAAAATTCCTAAGTGAAGAAAACGCTTTTTTTTCTCCAAGTTCAGAGAATTCTGATACATATTTTGTAAAAATTTGCTTCAAAAATCACACTATTGGAAAATCTCAGCTGACCAGAGTAGCGAGAACTCCATACTTATTGCAGCACTTATTTGCATTTCTACCCACATGAGACGGAGTTGAGTTGCTGGTGGCTGCATCAGAATGATGGAAGGAAATCTTGAGCTTTCTTCTCCAGTATTATATGATTTGTTGAAAGCTTGAATTCTGATGAGAATTATTGCTATCCAAATAAAAATGAATCGACTTTCTTCACTGATCTCTTTGCTTTGTTCTAGAGGGTAAGCTCTCTGCTCTCTGGGTGGTACCGAAACACCTATCTGAGGTTAAAAAAAGTTCTTAACATTTCTGCCTCTTATGATCTTGTGGATAAAAAGCTTAAACAAAATTTTAAAAAGCCATTGTATTAAAAAATTGTAATCCTTTGGCAATCAAAGGATTGAGCTGGGAGGACTTATTCATGACCACGTGGGGTTGCCCAGTTGGAGAATTCTTCCTTTTGCTTTCACGCATGGACTTTCTCACTCCAGGCTTTCCAGCTGATCCCCCATGCCCAGTCTTTCACTCTTTCGAACACAGGTACTAGCAAGCACTGTTTTTTCATGTTCTCTGCCTGGCCATAACCTTTCTCCATTGACCGCTCAATCGTCTCAAGATACATTATTACAGGATATTAGCTAGCAATAGTGTTGTTATCTGTATCTCTCGGCTCTATCTTCTGATTCCTTGACTATGCAAAATTCACTTTACCCATAGAAACTTTTCACAGTGATATTTTCCTCCTCTGTATGACCTGCCAAAACACAAACATCATTAAAGAAACTTATTCATTTAAAATCTCTTGAGTAATGGATTTTGCCCTATAAAATCACATAGAATTTGCTAAATCTTTCTGGACGCACTTAACCATAGAATGCCACATATATTTCTATTTGAATTTCTCCGAACTGCACTACTATTAGAACAAACGTTCATGTTATTTTTTTATTTTTATTATTTTTTTTTAGCAATGTAGAGTGTGAATTGGTGCTAAAAATAAAGAATTCTTTTTAAAATGAGAAAAAATTAAACAGGTTTTGGAGAAAATTGGAAGACTCTACAGCCATCAAAATGAACTGGAATCTTTTAATAGTTCACTGCTTGTTTTCATAGCCACAGTATTTATTATTTAACTCCTTGGACTCTAAAATTTTTTTACACTTTTCTGTTTTCTGCATCATCATAACTTAGTACTCTTTGAGTTCCTTTCTTGTGCTAGAGGACATTGCATATTACATTGTGCAGGACTTGAAATGGGCAAGAAAACATACAAGACTTTATCAGTTTTGACTACATCCATGCTCTATTTTTAAGAATTATTCGCCTCCTTATTTTTGAAGTGGATCAGCAGTGAAGGCAAGAGGGAGATGGGGATGGTGTGCTCAGTAACGTTGGCACCTTCTCTGACAGAATTTAAGCTGTCTATAACTATATTTTATAACTATATTTTAACCATATTTTGTCTTCCATATGTCCATCATCCATCAAAGAACTTTTATTCTTACTCATTCCCCTAGTCATTCAATACATACTTATTGAGCATCTCAATGTTCACAGCACTGATTTAGCCATAGGGGGAAGCAAAACCACAGAAAATAATCTTTCTCTTCTTAGTTTGTTCACAGTTGCAATTAGGGAGAAAAGATGCAGAACAGAATATATTAACAATGAAGTGATACAAGAACAAGTCAAAATATTAAATACGACAAATACGACAACCAAATCGATGCATTTTCAAGGTGCTCAGAAGGAGGAGAGAGCATAAATGCGGAGGTGGCAATTTGGTTCAGAGAACAAAATGTTATGTGTTGGTTATTCACACACACACACACGCACACACGCACAATCTCTGCCTTCCTCTAAGTCTTGGAAGGCTGACTTTCATGGATTGCATTAGCAGATCCCTTGCACCAATGGTAGGCAGCAGCAGGCAGGCAGAGGGGCTGGAGCAGTTCTTCTTCTGACTCTGCATTGCTTGCCTGTGACTTTGGCAGCAGCTGCACTGTCCTTTCCACCTTTGGGCATAGCTCTTGCCTGGCAGCCCCTCTTCCAGGTAACACAGTTCTCTCCTCTTGCTGTGTAGGAATCCTTTGCTGTGATTCCCTAAACACTGATCACAGCTCTGTAAAAAGTCCCTTCATTTTCTAAGGCTTTGAGTGCCATCATCCTGCCCCCAGCTAGAACTGTTTGACACCTGAGGTTTTCTAGGTGCAACGAAACAGTATGAATGAAGGCCTGAGAGCAGAAATGACTTGGGCAAATCCAGTCAGACCAGAGGGAAGGGTTAAGTGAGAGGGGCTATTACATAAGGCAAGTTTGGAGAAGATAGTAGAGGCTAGGTAGAAACAGACATCAAATACCAAAGTGTTTGGAGTTCTCTATGAAAAGGAGAAGTCACAGGAAGTTTTGGGGTAAAAATGTCATATGATGACATAGTGTAGGAAAACCAATCTGGTGGTTGCATATGGATTAGAATAGAGGAGAGACAGGTGGTAAGAGAATCATTTGGGAAGCTGTGACAGCAATCCTGGAATTCTTGTTGAGGAAGTGTCTGGGCCTGTCGTGCAGAAAGCACCCTTGAGAAATTGAGGTTCCAGTCTGAGTCTGACGAGGTCATAGCTCAGGTGCCAGCTATGATTCTTAATACGCATATGCATAGGAAATAATCATTGACTACTTTTGGGTAACTGTGGGAGTTAGAGAATACCTTAGCAGCTGGTAACATGCCTTTGCACAGTGAGAACGACTGAACAAATGACCCAAGGACTTTGCAGCAAGCAACATTTAAAGGGACATGTTTTCAGCTTAGTGATATGTTTTAAGTTAGGGATCCAAATATTACATTTCTTACAGATGTTGGAAGAGCATCTGCATTTCCCTGATTGGTTTCTGGTGGAACCAGCTGTGCCCCACTGTTAAACTGATGTCTGGGAGTCTCAAAATTTGGATGATGCAAGTGGTGAAGCTGTGAAGTTGTTGGTCCTCTGTAAGCATAGTTGGTTGGAGATTATAGGGACCTTTCAGAGGCAGGTATCGACTTTCCTGATAGAATATAATTTGAAGTCCCATGGGTAGAGATGATATGGAACAAGATTTCTGAGTGATAGTTGTGGCTCTTCCTCAATGTTTTTATGTGCATAGTTGGACTTCAATATTGTGTAGACCTAATAAAGAAACAAAATGCATACCAGGGTTTCTCAAAAGTGGCACTATTGACTTTTTGGACCAGATGATTCCTAGTAGTGGGAAGGGGGAGGGGTGCTGTCCTGTGCACGGTTGGATGTTTAGAGGCATCCTTGGCCTCTACCCACTAGATGCCCATAGCACTCTGTCCCTCCCTCCCAGTTGTGATAACTAAAAATACGCCTCCAGATATTGCCAGATGTTCCCCGGGGGTGAAATCATACCTGGTTGATAACCACTGCTAAGAGAAAGTAATAATAAAATCACTCTTTTGATGAGTTAAGACAATTCTTTATAAGTGACCAGTAAGTGCTGCATATTTGCAAGCAACTGATAGAGGTAAGAGCTTTGCTGTAATACAAATGAAACAGAAAAAATTGGTTGACCCATGACCTCAGGCACTCCAGCATGATGCTCTCACTGCCTAATCAATTGGCTAAAAGCAATGGCAAACAATAAGTTTTTTAGCTATGTGGTGTATTGTAGGTTTAGTTTCGATCATCAATTGGGTCATCTATGACTATTTCACTTCAGTGGGACTTCTTTATTTACATCTCCATGGAGGCTACTAAACTGCCTTGTTATTTTATTGTGTATGTAGTCTTGGAGTTTGATTATTCATTTAATGCAGGAAAAAGAATCCAGACTTCTCTATTGTTATAAGATTTTGGAGACTCTCCAGTAGCTGGAAATGTCTAAAAACCTCTAGATTGATGTTTGTCAGTGCTGGCTCATTAGTTGATTGTGTCCCGTTTGTAGGTCATAAAATTATTAGCGGGCCATCATCAGTACTTTTTTAAAAAATTAAATAAACTATAATTGAAAAAATTAGATTGTATTACAAAAAGTATGGGTAAATATTGAATTAAAAAGGTATGATTTCTTACAATGAGTCATGGTTAAATTTTGAAAAACATTCCTATATATGGAGGATGAAAGAGAAGTACTGATTATTCATCATTGGCAAATAATTTGGTTTGGAATCATTGGGTGGAATAACTTTTGGCTTGATTTAATCTATCATTTAACCTTTTTTTTTAATGTATTTCAAAGTAAAGTAATAAAATATTTGATGATTATGAACAAGGCATGATATGACGGTAGTGGCTGTGGGAAGTTTAAAGATGAAGAGAATATAATTCATGCCTTTAAAATTTAAGAAATGTAAATTTCACATATTGGCTCATGATGGTGATGAAACTGTGCAAAGATTAGTTGACAAATGTGTGGAATATATATGAACTGTTATATAACTTTAGAGATATCTGAAGGCTGAGATTGCTGGTGAAAGCTGCATGGGGAAGAAAAGGCTGGGCTGTGCCTGAGCCCATAGCCAAAAGGAGATGTGTGAGTTTGTGTGGCCAGGGGAGTGAGGAAGGCAGTCCAGATTGGTATCCCAAGTTCCCACTAGGGGCCGAGACACTGTAAGTGGACTAGTTTGCCAGGGGATCTTTGTTGAGGTGGTTCGAGATAGAAATCTAAAGATGTGTAGAGACCAGATCTGGAGGGAATTCCAAGGGGTTTGAATTTTATTTTTAGTCCATGCAAAATCATGGAAGGTTTTGGGGCAGTGGATTTCAAAATGAACCGGGTATCTAATTAATTCTTTCTCTGAACAGTAGTTATCAATCACTCATCATATAAAGAAAAGGGATGAGTAAGGCAAAAAGATTGTTCTTTACTCAAATTTATTGAAGTCCAGAGAGAGAACCATATACACAAATAGCCTCTGGGGCAATACAGATAAAGTAATCAGAGAAAGTAGAAACATTTTACCTGCTCCTTCTAGATTTTTAATTGTGGAAATGGGAAAGAACTTTGTGAGCAGTCAGAGGTAGAAAAGAGGAGCAAGGAATTGATTATAATCGGGTTGGGCTAGGTCATATGCATGTGAGAGAGAATGGTGGAAGATAAGACTTGTGAGGCTGATTGGGAACCCAAGGAGGAGGGCCTTGAACACCATCTGGCATGTGTGCTTCCTTTGGCAGGCAGGGCCACCTGCCAAGACTCTGTCAACCTGGAGATGTGCAGTCAGAGTTCCCCTTTAACGTGAGCAGTTTGGAGGATTAGAGTGAGAAAGACTGGATTACATGGCATTGTACTATGAACTTTTATTTTACCCCATCCCTCCCATTCCTCGTCATTCTATGAAGTCTAGGGTGAGCCAGGCTTTTGTGCACATGGGATGTAGGGCACCAGGTGAGCATCAGCAAGTTAATAGGAATAACAAACTATGTTGGTCACTGCTAAGTGTATTGTTCTTTGAATGAAAAACAAAAACAATAAAAGTTTTGTCTTTGGCTATTTTTTTTTTTTAAACATCAAAAAAAAAAAAAAAAAAAAACCAATAAAAGGGCAACATTCAAACAGCTCTTAAAACATGACATCAAGTCTCCACTTTATTTCTAAGGCTCACAGCCCTGGAAAGCAGCTTGTACAATACCAGATTTCTAGAGTCTTTGTATTTCCTTTTCTCTGTGGATCAATAAATTAAGTAACACGTCAATACCAAGATAGCAGATGAACATCTGTCAGGGAGAACTGGTCCTGGGGGCTTTGTGCTCTGGTATGGAAAGTGTTTGATCTCGGTGTGCCTTCATAAAAGATGGGAGAGAGTTTATTATCTTTTATGATCCTGACTTACTAACAATACTGACAGGGTGATTGTGTCTCAGCCCCTAGTTGGAACTTGGGATGTTCTTATTGCCTGTGCCTGTATGAGGCACAGAATTTGCTGGTGAAACATCAAAACAAGCTATAATCTGCCTCTGGCAATGGGATTCAGAACAGCTGCAGGGTTTTCTCCTATAGGGGGCTGGCAGGAAGAAGAAAAATGAAAGTAGAGCAATCAATCTCTATAGCATTCTATATATTAATAATGTTTGCCGGCTCCAGACATTGTCTAATCAATACCGGATGCAGGGCTTCGCAATGGTTTGTAATACATATTTGGTATGCCTTGTCGAAATGGTCTGAACCCTTGGCCTGGGGCAGAGGATGTTTATAAGTGCTCATACTGTGTGTCTTCTGGTGACCGTCAGTAAAAGATTCTAGGATCTGGAACTTGACAAAGACACACACACACACACACCTGCCACACACACACACACACACACACACACACAGATTAGATCTCTCACACTCAGCAAGCTAATTCTTGACATTTCCTAAAAAGAACCCATTCACAAAGAGGCTGGACAGCTAGCTACTGGTTTTCCTCTCTTGTCTGTCTCACACTCCTTGTTGTTGATGTCTTCAATGAATGGAAAGGGGGATTCTCCCATAAAGGGGGTGTGTGCAGCCACCAGGGGGAGCCCCTTGGGAGCAGCTCACAGGATGCTGGGAGCCTCTGAGGCACAGAAGAAAAACACTGATTTCATAAAGTTCTGGGATTAAAAACGACTTAATCCCAGTGGGAGACTCACTGAATGCAGACATTTGTAAAACAATAAAAATATGAACAAAAGTCATCTAATGCCACTGATAAATGTTACTTAGCTTAAGTTTGAATGGCATGGATACAGAGAAGGATTTTCCTCTTTGGAAGGTTTAATTCCTGGAAAGCAGAGGTGAGCCTCCCAGCTATTCTTACTAGCAGGAAAAGTAGAATGTAGCATAGATAAGGGTGCTGTGAGAGAGGCATTTCAATTTTCATAAAAAACTTCAGTATAATAAATGGATTTATTTTGATGCCGTCGGCTGTCATGTTTTTCATGCCCCTGGGTCTGTAAGTGTGTCCTAATATTCACTAATTTAAAAAATCATCAGATTAAATCTTTGCTGAAAACAAAAACAAAAAAGCAAAACTCCAACCGAGAAGTTCAGCCCTTTTACTTACCACTTGCCCCTCCCCCTACCCCCTACACAACATATTTTGGCAACATCATTTAAAGGCCGAATCTGCTGAAAGGTTGCCAAGAAGTGTGTGCACACACATGCATCTAACAAGCTGAAAACCAAAGCTGAGGTGGCAATTTGCTCATAAACCAGATAATTAAGGATGTGCCAAACTACCTGTGGGGGACCCGGATTTATCAGTGGTTTTTATTTACTGTTTAATAGTATAGCATGTTATATAAACCTTTAAGTAAAACAATTTGATTATTAAAAAACTAGCCTTTCAAAGTCACAGCACCTCCCCTACAGAGTTCTAAAATCAGTGGAAAATGGGCAGCATCAATAAACACGGTGACTTATGTCAATAAATGTTCTGCCCACCCGGGTACCTTGTTATGCAGGAGGTGTATAAGGGCCAAGGTTTAAACATGAAGATGTTTGCCAGTTCTCCTTCTTCTATCACTAAGATTTCAGAAACGTAGATGTCTTTACGCATAAATTTGAAACCTTTTTTCAGCGGACCTACTTCAAGGGTAGTCGTTTCTACCCTATATTTCTTGTTTAAATATTTTCCTATTTTTTAAGGTTTATTTTTGCTAATGGGACTTGAGCAGTGGTTCTGAAACTTGGCTGCACATTAGAATCATCTGGAGAAGTTTAAAAAGTATTGATGCCTGGGTTTCGACCCCAGAGATTTTGATGTAATTGGCCTAGGATTTGGTCCTGGTATTAGTATTTTTAACAAATCCCCCAACTTTGATGTGCATAGTGATGCCCTGGGACTCCTTGCAGGATCTTACTCAGTAGGTGGGTGTAGAGGGGAGAGTGTCTGCATTTCTAACAAGCTCCTGGGTGATGCTGCCGCTGCAGTCTGAGTATACACTTCCAGTAGTGAGTGATTAGAGGAGGTGTTCTTGGTATGGATTTTTTTTGCAGAAACAAGTGATCTTTGAATTATGCGGGTCGATGTGGAAGGGAGATAGAAGGTGGGGCAGAAGGCTTTTTCCATCGTTCTCATAAATCTTACACGTGTGGAATTTCTGGGCCCATCGGCCTAGATCCTTTCATGACTTCTAAGTGTAGGTAAAGCCTATTAAAAGGTAAGATCTTCCTAAGATAACAACAATCTAATCTCAAATGCACCAGGCTGAGTGATGGTTTACTTAGGCTAAGGTGTTTCTAGGGATGGCTGGAGGCAGGAGAGGGAAGAGAAAACACATGTTCTAGCTTTGGTTGAGCACTTACTATGTGTCAGACGCTATGACGTGTGCTTTGCACACACTGTATTATTGCATCTTGGAAGGCGAAATCATTGTTCCCTTTTCACAAATGCGGAAACCAAGGCTAAAGGGAAGAAGTTACTTGACCAGAAGTAGAATTAACATCTGGGGGAGAATATGTCTCTTTGCTGCCCGTGCATGTTTTCAGGGTCCTGACTGCACCCCTGCCCCCACCAGAGTGCCTATGCCTCTCTGGGAGCTCAGCTTAGCCTGTTTGAATAACCTAGTCTTCTCATTCTTTATCAAGACTATAAAGTCTTCTCTTTTGCTGGGTCACAGCTACTCTGATAAACAAAGTTATTAATGGGTTTTGTTGGCTAATGCCATTGTCCTGTGACATAATTATTAAGTATTTTCTCTTTTATCTTCATTTTAAAATGATAACTTTCTTCTGATTGAGTTTCTCTGTTTTCCTCATGGCTCTCAAGTGATGCCAAAGTAACCAGTCAGTTCATTAAGAAAACAAATCTGGCAAGTGGTGTGTTTGAGGTCCTTGTGGAACAAGTAACTGCTTGACTGACAATGCTGTTTTCTTTCCTCTGGTTTAGCTGGCATCGGATGGACCCAACCACAGAATCTTAAGTACTTATTTTTAAAAACCTACCGCTGACTTGCGTCCAATCCGGGTGGCTTTCGCAGGGCACACAGTAACACCATTCATCACTGCTGGCTCTGAGGAGGACACAGAGCTGTGGGGGTTCTAGAGCCCTCCCACCCTCAGCCTGACCCTACACTTACCCCTGCTTCATCCCTCCAATCCCCAGAGTTCCTTTGGAAGCAAGATGAGGATTTTTCTCTTCTTTCCTACTGAGACTTTCTAAAGCTTAGAGCACCTACTGTGAAGGGTATTTGTGTTAGGGAGAGAACAGTGGTTCTGATGGGACACATGAAACAGGTAGCAAGGACTTCAGCTGCCACTCCCTACCCAAGGCTGCCTCTTCCGACAGCTGCAACTGTTAAAACGATCTTGTTCTTTTGTTTTCCACACTTAAAGAAAGGCCTTCAGCCAAACTGTCGCCCCTGACCTTGTTTTATATTTCCAACGTGCATTTTATTAACTCCTTTTTCATATGGTACATATGGAGCCTGCCACCAGATGAGAAGGAGGCACATTTTGCAATTCTGATGGAAAGAGCAGCAGTGAGCAATGGGAAACACTACGAACAATTTTTGTAGCAAATATATCTCTTGTGTGGATCTGAGTTCCATTTGGGTAAATGAGCTCCATGCATAGGAGATAAAAATGCATTCAAGTTGTGCAAGTCAATTAATTGAAAAACAAGTACAAATAAACCTATTATTAGCCGTGCATTCAAACCCTTCTTACGAGGGGAAGAAATCATTTTTGATTAGAAAATAATCAAAGAGAACTAAAGGAATACGCTCTTTTGTGGTGATGGAACTTTTATTCTTCAACTTGGCAATTCATGAGGCTGAATTAGGAAGAAGCTGGAGTACCCTACAGCCTTAAAATACTAATCCACATAAACATCCATCTTGCATACACGTCCACTGATTTCTAACAGTCCTGTTCTTTACAGAACAACAGCAGGGAAAATAATTTCTGTCTATGGAGGAATGATATACTGCCATTTTTTTTTTTTTTTCAAAACCAAAGTTAAACTTTTCCCCCCGTTTTTCCCCCAGAGTGTGTGCTTGTGTGCAGGGGTGTCTATCTAATTGGCCACAAGAGGGAATTAAACTAAATAAAATCACTATCCACGGGGGCCTCTAAATATGCCTTTTTAATTTGAAAATTTTTGTGGGTTATAGTGTAATTCAAGCTTTTCAAGGTTTATTAGTGCATAGTTGTTGGCGGGGCTCACAGAGCTCAAGCCTCCCAGTCCGATACGGCTGCCGCTGCTCACAGAGAAAGCAAAAGTGCCTTTCATCTGCCGAACGCATGAAGTGACATAACCTTCAAAAAAGGCCTCCCTCAATAAAACACATATTAATAAAAATGACTGAAGGGAGTTGAAGTTGGTAATTTGTGCTGCCGACTTGACACCGTGTTCGTCATTCCCTGTCTGAAGAGTTCTGACAATTCACTACTTAGCCAGAGGACGCTGTACTGATGATAAAGACGTTGCTTGCAGATACGAGTAAATGCCCGTGATTTTACGCGTTCGCTGCAGTCGAAGTCAAAACACGCCGCTCTGTGTAATTAATTGCTGCAAGAGGAAACGGACCAATGGCGCCTTCTGCTGTGAAACTGTTAATGGAGAACTTATGGAGAGAAAGTCAAGTCCTCCCATCCAAATTGGAATGTGAAAGAAATCTGTTGGAAGGTGATGACAGAAATGAAGTAAAACAGTTGTTTCCTGATCCGCGTGCCAGGTGTGTCTCATACTGTGATAAATAAGATCTGCGTCTTACACTCCAGAAATTGGGGAATATTACAAGCGTTTATTATGGCGAGGCACAAAAAAATGCACTTGAAATGCTTTGTTTCTCCTGGCACCAAACAGTGAACAGTTATTGCACAATGCCTGGAGCTGCTAATTCCTTTGTTTAGGTTCAAGCCAACATGGCCTATTAAAAGCTTAAATTCAATTTTATTGTTAAGGTATTTATTAACTGATTATGAAAAGACATTAAAAGGCTCATAATTAAGCTACTACGTTGCTCCTTACCTTGATTAATTCTCCCCTTTTCTTATACAACAGGAGGCATCCTTGCGTTTTGACATCACTGTTCACTACCTTGGCATTATTTGTTTCAGCTCTCACCTCTGCTTGAGCCAGAGCTTAAATTAAAGGTATCTGTGAAAGCCAGTGGGTTATGGCTGCAAGCATTTCCTCATTGCTACAGTTATGTGCAGTGCTTATGTTGCACTTTAAAACCATTGCCATGTTTCATCCGAGGGGGGTGTGTGAATGACTCCTGACAAGTTCCGTAAGTACCTTACTGACTTCTTAGTTGTGAAGATGCTGTTGCTGAAAATGTTCATGTGCACACGTGTGAACACGCACATGCAACAGTGAACAGAGTATGTGATGTACCATCAGGCACTCATGGATCTCTTATTTGTGGTTTGATCTTGGATATCCAGTTTAAAATGTTCATTCTACTGAAATGACTTTTTCTTGTTTTTTTTTTTTTAAAGTTTTCAAGTATTTTGATATATTTCATTGACCAGTTGCTTTCTCTAGAAACTTTGAGAGCACGTACATAATATTTTCTTCTTAAGGACAAAATAAAATTTATGAAAAATTATTGGAAATCCTGATCATAAATTATAATCTTTTTGGCCTTATAAAATATAAATTTATAAAATATATATAAAAATACATCTTTTGATGTTGAAACTTTCTAAAACTATTTAAAAAGTTTTTTAATAGCAATAGTTAATCCTCAAGTAAACCTCGCTGGCTGCATTACTACCAGTAGTTAAAGCAGGGAATTGTAATAACTTTGGAAACACAAAATATCTAGTTATTGTTGAATCATATATTTTATTAAAATATTTGATTTCAATACCACATTCCCTGTTACTGTTCAGTCATTCAAAATTGGTTTAAAAGATGAAGAAGCCTAATTCTTAAAGAGTCCCCTTAAGCATATTAAGGAAATGAAATACACTTAAGCAGAATTGCCTACATAATGAGTATGACTTACAAATTATAAAATATCAACTATAGCTATGCTTTTCTCAAGGATCAACTATAATTTTTGTACTCATGTGTATCATCAGGAATTTATAGAATTAGTACTAAAATTTTGAAAAAGACCTCATTTTTTATTTTTAATAATATAAATAGGGGCCAACTTGAGAAAATTTAAACTTGGTATCATTTGACTTTTAAAAAAAATGTCAAGTTACTGCTAATTTCAAATATTTTAAGTAAATGCCACTAAAAATAATGTCCTTATCCTGCACAGTAGTCTCAGTGAGTCTCAGCAGTCTCAACCCTCAAAATAAGGGTTATTGTTTGCCATTTAAATGTCTTGTTTATTTCATAAAAAATCTTATTTGAGAGACATCACTATTTTTGAAGTAGAAATAGCTTTTCTTATTTGTTTCTCATAATCAGTACTATTTAAATGATATTCTTTTTTGTAGTACATGTTTAGAAAAAAAAGAGTTCTTTTATATGCATTATTCTCATTGGAATTAATTTACCAATCATTTTTCCTTCATTCATAGAAACATAAAAATGATAAAAATGAGATTTTGTAGTTTTCATGCATTTTAAATATGTAAGAGTAGCTTGTTCATTTCTGTCTTTCGACTGAGTATTTTATTCACTCACTCACTCAGTTCACAAGGATTGAGTGCCTATAGCAGATATTTTTAAATTTTAAGAAATAGCAGTAGTAAAAGCATAGTCCTTGTCTTTGAAAATCCTAGGTGAATTAGGGACTGGATGAAAAAAGGACTTGGGAAAAAATATGATTCAACTACTTATTTTATTTTATTATTTTATTTTATTTAAATAATTTATTTTTAAATTATTGACATGTAGTATTATAGTAGTTTCAGGTATACAACATAGTGAGTAGACATTTTTATACTTTATAAAGTGATCGCCTTCAACTACCCATTTTAATTCTTTATACTTTGGGGAGTCAGAGGAAAATCACCTACAAATAATTCACATTTGACTGTGGATAAAACCATCAGATAAAAACACTCATTTGTCTCGTCTTTCATCCCATTCATGAGTCTCTAGGCCTCTCTGTTTGTCTATGGTCCTTTTTCCAACTCTCACATTCACAGCCCGCGGCCTTTCTCTGATTGTTTCTGATGTCTAACCCATGTCAAATCACAGCCTGTCTGTCTCTAGTTGGCCTGCTTTGGGCAGAAGTAAACACAGTTCCCGCAGAGTTGTGTATGTATTTCTGTGACCTTCCCTACTCCATCTGTGCTGTGTTCTGTGCTTAAAGAACATTTTTGAGCAAAGCGGGCCCTGAAGAGCAATTCCTACATCCTTTCAGAAAATCCTCCCAGTCTTGGGAGTCCGAATGGGAAAAACGATGCAGCCATGAAGGAGCTGTCTCTTTATAAGAGTACCTCCCCCTCGCTGCCCAGAGCCAACAGTATTTGCCAGGCAAATATCATCTGGTGCCGGCTACGGCCAGCACACCTCCCACTGCCTGAGTCAAGGCCTGTTGGCAGCTATGGAAGTGAGGTGTTGCTGACTGACGCATAATTATGGCGGACAGAAAAATGTAGACGTGTTAGCAAAGTCAATATTATGGAGACCTCTGTCTTTCCCAAATACTGTAAGTAAAAGATATTTCTAGAGTATAGCCAATTACATTCTCTATTTTTACGACCAGTCACAAATGTATTTTTTATTAGCTGGTGTGTTCAATGTTTTGAATGCATAGCCTTTATTTCAATAGCATTTTAGTTTGTGGTAAGTGCAAAAGGATTTTGCTGACTTGAAATAGCGAAGCTGCTCTCTTTTAACTGAACTGTAGGGTCTGTGGCACTGAGAGTTTATTCCACAGCCTTCTGTGACTCTTGCCTGTAAATTAGTCTGTGAAGTGGTGTTTATTGCTGGACCGGGAGGTTAAGACAGCCTAATTATATGTTTGTGCAGGAGAAAACACCATGCCCCACCGTGAGCAATTATCCTGTCCCCCTTTCATAGCTGAATCTAGCTCCAGCTAAGAAGAATGAGGAGATGGCCTGTCTTCACCACAAACTTAGCTACCATGCATTTTCAGTGTTAATTAGAAATTTCGTTCACTGGAAAAGTGACTTCTTAGCATAACTCAGCCTTTGGCCAAGTGGAGAGTGCATCTGGTAAGGTGACCCGAGGTGTCTTTGTGGATTAGATCTCTAATTTCCCCCGCGGGACAACACACGGGTGGGACCATTGCCATACTCTAAACTTCATTGCATGATGACATTTTCTCTTCTTTATGTATTTAAAGCTCTATATAGCAGGAGAGAGACTGTTAGGATACTGGGGTTCTGTGTAGATTTTTTTTTTTTTTTTTTAGAAATGAAAATCCTGCTTATCCTAAGGGACTTTTTCTTATGTTAAGAAGGATGTAGCGAATGAAAACCAGAACGAGATCAACAGGTCAATGTCTTTAAAGTTGGTCATAAAATGTATCACAACACAAAATCCATGGGGTAGGAATGGCATGCCGAAATACCTCTGTCTTTGTTCTTGGACACTTCTCTGTCACAAGGGCAGCATACTTCTGTTTCTTTTCAAAAGCATTTGGCTCATATTTTTCATACACAGGCACATGCTGAAGTCTTACAATGCATAGGTTCAATTTCCTCTTAGGAAAATAAAAGATGCCCTTCATGTCTTCTCGCACTCAGCTAGAAATGCTCATTGTCACTGAAACGAGCTGAGGGAAGGACCAGTTTTCTAGGAAACGGCATCTCAAACGTGGTCCAATATGCTCTGAAACGATGGGTTGCCTCCAGGGGAATAGACTTCTCATTACTAGCAAATTTCCAAGCTATCACTCAGTTTTCCCCTCTTTATCCCATTTCTATGAGTTTTGTTTCTAAGATGAAATAACATCTCTTTTCTTTCTTTTTCTTTTTTTCTTTTAGCTCTCAACTTTCTTTGATTCTTAAACAAGACTTAAGCAAGACCCCCTTTCCTTTTTGGCTAACTCTTCTGGGTTCTCCATTAGCTTAACTTAGTTTCTCTCTTTTTCGCCACGAGTTATTTACACACTGTGCTGGAGGTACAGGCAAGAGAAGCTGGAAAGCAGTATGGAGAGGAGACTGAATGCTTTTCCACTCCATTTATTTTAAGACCCTAAAACCTTCTCATCATGTTGTAGGACAGCCAAGCACTCTAAGGTGATTCTTTGATGGCTATAGTCTCTTTCTCTCCTTCCCACTCTCTTCCTTACCTGTCAATAATTGGGGTAGGTGGAAGCTAGCAAAGATATTTCTAGTTTCTTCATTGTTTTTAACTTCTTTTTAAAAATTGCTCCAAAGACCATGCACTTTTCCCAGTGAAATCATATCAGAGCCCCTAACCTCTCTCCTCCTATTCCATGATATGACAGTTTTTCCAGTGAAAAAACCACTGATCTATGGGCTGGCTTATCACACTGCAAGCTCATCCATTTAACAAAAATTTGTTGAGCATCTACTACGAACCATGCCTTATTCACATAAGTGGTATGTTCCATGCTGCTGGCTTCTCAGGGTTTTTTTGTGTTCTCTTAGAATACATTTTTGTTTCTTGACACATTAATTTTCTTTTTCAATTTGAATCCAAGTGTCTTTGAAACAAACAGTTTCAATCTCATCAAGCAACATTCTGTTTTAACTCTTCACTTTCCAGAGTGACTTAGAGACTGACTTCCCCAGGAGTGTGCAGATTTATTAAGAAATCTGATGAATGGTCATCTGATGGGGTCCCGGAGGTGGGAGGCAATGCTGTGGCTCTGTGACTCTTTAAACCATGACTATCTTTGACATACATTCTGCTTTCACTTTCTCTTTATATCAGGAAGCCAAATGAAAATGACAGGATAATTTTTTTCATTTGGAATATGTTTATTTGCTAATTAATAAGTTTGAAAGGGGCCATTTTGAGTATGGGAACTCAAAATTTAGTCTGGCTGCAGAAAGTATAGGTTTAATCTCTGTACTATATCTCCTCTCTGAGGGCCAGAGAGTTTAAAACCCTAAGCTCAAGGTCACACAGCTGGTTAGGGGCAGATTGGGGCTAGAACACAGGGTTCCTGAGTTCTACTTCAGTACCCAAGCCACACAGCCCATGGGGTGACCTGATATATAGCCCCCAAGGCACCATATACCATATCATTCACCATCTCTCAGACTTGACTTTTTTTCCAATGGTCAACATTCTTTAGAAAGTTTTTGAAAGGATTGCAAGAGCATTCTTCAAGTCCATTTGAAAATTTAGAAATAAACCTTGAGTTAAAATTCTGTAGCCTACTGTATTAAATTCCTGCTCAGCTTAGCTTCATTCTTGCCTTAAATTTCAGCTTTCTCAAGTTCCTTGGGGTTGTTAAGATTGAATTAAAAACTAGATTACTCTGTCTTATATAAAAATGTGCAGGTACTACAATTTGGTTGGAGTCAAGGAGAGAGAGAATTAGTGTTTTTCTGTGAGAGAGGTCGATGCGATTAACAGTGGCTGCCTCAGATCTCAAGGATTCCCAGGAAACCAGCCCTGGTAGGGAACACTGCTTCCCTACATGATGACATGGTGGCCTGGAGTGAAGACTTTAGGCCTGACTTTGAGTAGGACATGAGAGATGCCACCACAAGGCATAGCAGAAAGGACATGGGCATCATGGGAAGAGATCCTTCTGTTTGACTATAGACTCTGAATACCAATTGTGTGGTTTTAGAGCAGTTTCCTAGCCTTTCTGAACCTGTTTTCACATCTTTAAAATGGGGACAATAGTGTCTAACTCGCAGTGAGCAATGACTGGAGAAAGAAGGGATAGACTATGTGTAATACATGACACTGTGCCTGGGAGGCTCGCTACATGCCCGGTACCCTTTGTTACCGCAGGCATGTGGCATGGTCACTGATCCCCACTATCCCAGATGCCTGATGACATAAGCTTGACCAGTATTTTTGCCCTGCAGTGTGCAACTCATTAGTGAGTTTAACAATCCATTTAGTGTTCATGGCTGTGGTAGTTTGAATTATGACTCTCCCCCCTACACAAAGATGTCCACATCCCAACTCCCAGAACTTGTGAATATGTTATCTTACATGGCAGAAGGGACTTTGCAGATGTGATTAAGGGTCTTCAGATGGAGTGATTATCCTGGATCAGCTGTATTCTCCAGAGTCCTCTGAAGGTGGCAAGAGGGTCAAAGGAGAAGTCAGAAATGTAACAGGAGAAGCAAGAGGTTGTTAGAGGTATGTGAGGAAAGGGTCATGAGCCAAGGAATACAGGCAACCTCTACAGGCTGGAAAAGGCAAGGAAATGGATTCTCCCTCAGAGCCTCCAAAGAGAAACAACCCTGTTGATACCTTGACCTTAACCCAGTGACACTTGATTTTGGAATTTCAATCTTCAGACCTGTAAGATATAAAGCTATGTGGCTTTGAGCCACTAAGTTTTTGGCAATTTGTTACCGCAGCTACAAGAAACTAGTCCGGTGGCCAACATGTTCTAAGAAATGAAACAGAATAGCAAAAGCAAGTGCAGTTTCAGTTTGTGTGTGTGTGTGTGTGTGTGTGTGTGTGTGTGTGTGTTATACATACCCACATACATATGTGTATAGTCATGTATGCACTGGACTGCCACAGTTTGCACGATATTTCTTACTGTGGCTTGCAGTCAAAAAAAGAGTGAAGGCCACTGGCCAGGCAACCGTTGCCTCCCTGGGTGTTGCTGGATTAACATCTTTTGCTCCTCTGGGCTGTACTAACCACTTGTGGAATCCTTGCTCTCAAGAGTGGCTGAGTTGGCAAGACCATCTTACCTTCCCCAAACCTTAATTATTCTTCACAGCCAAAGCCAAATCAAAGTCTGGCTTATAAGAGACGTATGGAGAAAGTGCTGATTTGGGCCGGAGAGCAACATATGAGCTCATCTACAAATCACAAGGTTGTGTCTGACAGTGTTCCACATTAAAGTTGGGGGTGGTTTTCCTGTCGGTGACGTGAGCCAAATGTGAGGTAAACTGAGGTACAGTAGGAATCTGCTGCAGCTGGAGGAGCTATGTACATACGCATTTGGCACATGTTAGGTGTGTTGTTGATAGATTCTTGCAGGAAATAGACTAAAAAAATATTAGGACCAATAGTAACTGGATTTTGTATTTGCAGGTGCAGTCTGTGAACTCAGAATGAGTTCTCTTCAGAATGCAGACAGGACTTTCCTTGAAACAAAAATGTAACTCCTGAGTGTGGAGTAAATCTAAACCCAATGACGGCAATGGCCAGCTAGCCGAGTCCTTAATGACAGACTTTCAACATCAAACTCAATTTTAGGGCAAGTTTTGTCAATGACACCTTCTATGTCTTAGCATCTAGTGGTGGGCAAGACTTTCCAATAACAACGTCTCTTGCCGAAATGTGGAGAGTGGGCCCCAGTCCCACCAGAACCTGTAAAGCATCAAGAGAAACTCTGTCACTCTGCCTTAATGAAGACATGTAATGGCTTCTCCTAGGTCCCACTTCATACACATTATCTCCCCTCTCTCTACTGACTAGATGCATTATCATGTTCCTGGTCATCTCTGGTGACTTGATCAGGTCTTTAGGAAGCAACATAATACAAAGGTTAAGCAATCAGGCTTTGGCATTAGGCTGTGTGGGATACATCACTTACTGACCATGTGGTCACATTGAGTTACTTACTTTCTTAAGCTTCAGTTTCATCATTTATGTGATAAGGATAGTAATAATATCTTCTTTGTTGGGTTTTTGTAAAGATTAAGTGAGACATCATAGGAAGTACTTGTAAGGTAGCTGTTGTTAGTACTTTCCTCTTATGCTAAATTTGGATGAAGGAAGAATAAATTTATTTATAAAAATTATTTTTGTAATTTATTTTTGGACTAGTCTGAGTACAGTCGAACCCACTCGAAGAGACTGAGAGTAGAGATGTCCTTTGCTGTTGTGTTCCTCTCCTCGAGTTTAAGAGACAGAAAAATGACAACTCACACTGAGCCCCACAGAGCTTCATGACTCTGTGATGTCCTCTGAGAAACGGGAAGTGAGGATTTCTATTGGTGCAATTCAATTTTTCCTTTATCTAAGAAAGACAAATCCAGTTTGATGAAATGAAACTTCTTATAATTACGAAAAGAATTCTCGCCATTTGCTTCTTGATTTTGAAGTCATAAGATAGCCTGAGAATTGGGTTATTGTAATTTCTCCTCTTTGTTCTCAGGCCAAATTACCACATCTGTACCTTGAAGAACTTGGGAACAAACAATAAACCTGTGCTCAATATGAACTCAAAGCACATTTTGCACTTAAATTTTTTTCACCTATAAATCTTGCTATCAGTGTAGCCAAATAGCAACTTATTAGTGAAATCCACCCTGAACTTTCAAACTAAAAATCTGTATTTTGCAACGATATCAAGCATTCGCTTAGGGAAAAAAATTGTTAACAGCTGGGGGAAAAAAAAATCCCAAGAAATTTCTATCAACGTGGATGGTCATTTTAAAAATTGCTTTCCAATGCATGGTAACTTAAGTAGCCTTACCTTGTTAGGATTATCTTGGTAATACATCAAATATATTAGTCTTGTTTTAAATAGTGCTAGTATCTTAAACCATCTTTGTGTTCTGTGTATGAAAATTCATGTATACAACTTTCCAGAGATGCTGAATTCTTTGGTTTGCTCTTTGCAAATTTTAGTAAATGCAAAGTGGAAGAGGTTTCAAAATATTTGAGATAGGAATAAAATGTTCTAATTTTCAAAATGGAGAAATGGATTGACTCAAGAAAAATGATATACTCCTAAAAAATTTCTAGGTTAGCTAATTAAGCAGATCACTTATAAATAGAATGGGAAACAATAAATAACCAAGAACCAGAGTTTAATGAAAATAAATTTAACAAAACTAAACTTAATTTCTTTATGTAGTGTGGTTAATACGTTTTTCTTCATTTGATAGAATGGTTTTTCAGATTGTTAGGATTGTAATGCTTCAGGGGTTGTAATCTACCCATACTAGTATTCCTACAGCAGTCAAAAACTGGCTTGATCCCTAAGCTAGGAGTCCAGAGATTTTGGCAAATCCTTAGAGATTTCTTTATGTACAATATGGATAAACATGATTAAATGATTGTTTATCTTGGTCCACTGATAGCTATTTGAAGTGCTTCCAAAGAAGGCTGATTAATGATCAATGGCAACCAAGAGAGGAATGGCCCATGCAGTACCAGGGGCTTTGTCCCAGGCCAGGCTGTTAAGCCATGGAAGCCTGTTGGTCTAACCTGTGGAGCCTGCTGGTCTAACCTGTGGCAAGCGCAGAGCTGCAAGTTTGTCAATGCAAAGGGGGATAAATATTCAAGTGCTAGAAAGGGACCAAAACCATGTGCTGAAATTTAATAATGAACCATTATATATTTGTGTTCTAAAGTCAATAACACAATTAATGAATGATGACACTTTGCTTGAGAGCAGTTAATAATGACCATAATGGTAGGCTACAATAGCACATAAAATAATATAAAAATGACAACAATAACAGACTATGCTTGCAGAATGCTGCCGATTTTCAAGCACTCTTAAGTGCTCACAAGTGTTTCCTCAGTGCCTGTGGAATAGACCTATGCATGATAAAAAAAAAAGTAAATAAATCCGAGAGTCTACAGATAGAGGTGCTCATATGAGAAGTGAGTCCCATTGCACTCTGCACTGACCACCCGACAACTACCTAATCAAATCTAATGCTGGGTGCCAGATTTTAAGAAGGGCATTGTTAAGAACAAAGTCTGAGGAGAGTTATTTAAGAGTAGCTTAGGTCGAAGAGACAGGACTGCTTTAGCTTGGAGCCAAGGTGGCTTAGTTGCTGGTTTCCTCTACTTGAATGAGATAAAGTGGAGGAAGTAGGGCAAGAGTAGCACCACAGGGTAGGAAAAAATGAGAGGAAGACTTTGCTTTCTAATAAAGAGAGCTATGTGGCTACAGCACATGCCACCACGTAAAACACTGAACATTCTGGACTGACAAAGATTCAAACCCCCTTTAGATACATTCTATATAAGATCACAAAATTAAATGGGAAGATAGAATCTATCTATCTATCTATCTATCTATCTATCTATCTATCTATCTATCTATCACCTAATTTATCATTTGCCTGTCTATCTATTATCTATCTATTTACCTATCATCTAATTTATATTACTTCTATAATGCTTTGTGGATTTCAAAATACTTATCAACATAATCTTGATTTACGTAAGTCTTTTTTCAATTATACAAATCCTTAATTCTAAGTTTTCTGTGGAGAATGATGTTGAAATTCTCTGCCCCTCTTCTTGCCCCTCTTCCTTCTCCATGGAAGTTGAAAGCATGGGGATCAGATCTCTCGTGTTTAGGAAAGAGCATAATCATGGAGTTGGGCTGAGGAAGAATTCTTTTCTGATGATTTCAGTATAATCAAAGGGGCCATTATGATGGCAATTATGCTTCTAGGTCATTTACTCTTCCTTGTCTTTGTTCCACAATTCAATCCTGTAACTGCTTAGAATGGAACTTCCTCCTGCTTTTGCCCTCAAAATATTTTTAGAAATGCATGTTTTTCTTTTAGGGAAACACCCACCTCTGGCATCCTGTGTAATGAGCATTTTGTGATCATTAAAAGTTCATTGGAGAATGTATGGGGGCCAAAAAAGTCATTGGGTAAAAAAGTCATTGGGGTATTATTACGCATACCTCACTGTTAACAGCAGCAAATGTTGGTGCTAGTGATTAGCATTTGCTTTCAAATCTGTTTTCTGCCCTTCCTGATTTGCTCTGTACTGTGAGGGGCTGACTGCTGAAAACTACCTTTCTTAGGCTCTCTTGCCAACTGACATCAGGACGGTTCAGCGGATGGGAGGCACTGGAGGGTGACTGAGAGGTAGGAGAAAGGATAAGCCAGGGCACTTTGTTTCAGATGACCTCCAAGGCAGTGCTTGTTTTCTCTGTGTTTCCAGCTCCTTCTTGACAGACCTTCCCTGTGGTGTCAATTCCCAGTGGGTGGCCTCCGCTGTGGTGCTGCTTCCTGCTGGGCAGTCCTCGCCTCCTTTCCTGCGTCCCCCAGCCCTCGGGTTGGTTGTGGCTTCCTGCTTTGGTACTTACCACTTTCCCCCACCATAGCTGTTAGGCTTTTCAGTTTTCCCAACACCTTTGTAACTCTGTCCTAATATTAAATTCTTCCTACAAACTACCTAACGTGGGGTCTAATTTCCTGACTGGACCCTGACCAACACAATGTCTAACCAAGATTTGTCACAGACATTATCGGTATTTAATGCCAAGAAACAGTAAACTTTGTCTTAAAAGTTATAAGATTATTTTCATGGAGGATCATTCTGTGAAGAAATCGGGCTGGGTCCTGAGGAAGGGGCTCTGGATCTTCCTCTGATCCATGGCTGATAAAGGACATTATCTATCATGCAACCAAGGAATGTCAGATATGAAAACCTAACTAAAGTGGCTCAAGTCCAACGGGACTTTACTTTCTTACATAACAAGTATGAAGGTCAGCAACTGTTGATCCTTGTTTAGCGGCTTCACAATATTATGGTTTCAGGTTGACATTTCTGTGGTCCTCCAAAGAAAAGCAATTCTTTTCCTCATGGTCATAAGGCAGCTATACCTGCATCCATCTTGAGGTTCAAAGCATAAAGCAGGAAGGCAGGACAGGGAAGGCGGTGATGCTACATCTGTTACTTTTAATCAGGAAAGTTAAAATATCATAGTAGATTTTTCCTTATGTCTCTTTGGCCAAAACTGGGTCACAAGGTCACCCTTAATTACAAGGGAAGTGAGAAAGTGAAGAATAGGAGTCTCACAATGGACACGGGGACAGACAGCTGCTGCTGGAAGTGTGTAGATGCTTCTTCTCTTTTTATTCTGTTTCAGGATTTAGTGCTCTCATTGTGGGGCTATATGTAAACTCCAGTTATATTTTTAAATGAGTGCAGAAGTCAAGATTTATTCTTATTTCTTTTCTTGGGCAAATGTCAACATTAAAGAATTTTCTTAGGGTTTCTTACTAATATCATTACTATTTAGCAAACAACAATTATTATTTTGCCCTCTGCAGGAGGCAATTTGTCCCCTGGAAGTCTGCTTTGCTATGATGATGAGAGCTCATGGAACCTGGATGGAGGAGTTTGAATATCTTTCTCAGGGATAACTAAATATTCACATGGAAGAAAGGTCTAAGCTTAGGTAGTACCCCAAGGAAGCCAAATTCTATTTGACAATGAAGCTGATCATTTGGATGGAAGCATAATTTAAAAAATTGGGCCTTTTGATCAGGGAAAGGTCTGCTGCCTACCTAATGCAAGATGTTTATGAAAAGCAACCAATAATTAAAATAAGAGTTAAAAAATTGATTTCCATGTCCTCCCTCATAGTCCTTTTAAATCCTCTAGGAGCAGCTGTGAAACAAGTGCCACAATGGTTGCCAGATGCCATTTCTTGGTGAATGTGGATCATCTGCTATTGGGGGAGGGGGACAGTACACTTTATAAAATATATTTCTTGTTCATAAAGGGGAAACTTTGAAAAAAACAAATTGCTTAACAATCACAACGGAAAAAATCAATACCTTTTACATTTTGGGTCCAACTTAAGCAATTAGAAATATTTGTGGTTAAAAATATTTGTGGACTGTGGAGGCCTTCTGGTTTTAAATCCTTAAAACTGGCAAACCAGTACCAGTGTTGGTGCTTTACCACAGGATTCTGACAAGATTGCAGAGTATATGGGGACTAAAAACTACAGGGTCCTTGTGGTCTCTCTGGAGAATTGATCTCTTTGATGGAAAAAGACCCTGCTAACAAATAGGCCTAAGTTGGTCATGTTATAACAAGACCTGTTTTCTAGGTGCTGCCTAATATTTGTCACTCTTCTGATACCCTTGGACCAAAGATGGAATTTTAGAGCTGAAATATATTTTACAAGCTATTTAATCCAAACTTTTGTCCAACAGCCTTTTAACTGATATTCCTGCTTCTACTCTGATTCCCTATGATCCATTTTCTCACATTGCAAAGATTTTTCACATTGCTTCTCACTGCATCTCAAATAAAATCTAGACATCTCTCTACAGTCTACATGAATTTTCTGAACTGACCCCATCTTACTTCTATAACTTTATCTTGCATTCTTTCTCCCTTTGCTTAGCCACACTGAATTCTTCTTTTTCCTGAAACATGCCTGCTTTTTTCTACCCAAAGGCCCCTGTGTTTGATCTCTCTGCCTGGATATTCTACTCACTATGCATCTTTGCATGGTGAAGAGTGAAATTATAGCGTGAGCAAAAAAGTGGATTTAATGCCTGCAGAAATGCATGTATCTAATTGTGCAACCAGTGAAGGTAGAAAGGTTAAAGTAATAAGCTGCTCTTGAGAGTTCGGTTCCTTCTTGTCACTCAGGAACCAACTCCATTGACATCTTCTCAGGGAGGCTGCTTCTGACTGTTCTATTTAAGGAGCCCTATCACACGGTATCTTATCATAGGATGGAAGGTTTTGTTGCACCCATGGCCTTTCCCATCATCTGAAATTATATTTTTCATAATTTATTTACTGGTTTATTGTTTGTTTCCCCTTTCTAAAATGGGAGCCTTATGGGAACATCAGTCTCATCTATCTGGTTCACTAAATTATATTCCCAGTACCCAGAATAGGAGCCAGTATGTACTAATGTTTTGGTTGTATATCCATGCAAAGGGGGAATTAAAGTCCCTGGAAGAAACTTTGGAATCACTCGGGCTTACTTGAGAAATGTCGAGGAAAGAACAAAAGTGAAGTCATGGAGCAGCATCTTGAACAGATGCTGCTATTGCCACCACTAATATTCTTTCACTACTGAAAATTCAAATCAACTACTTTTTGATAATGGTCTTTGGGGCTGGGATCAAATATTAACTAACCACAGTCAATCAGAATGCCCTTGTTATGCTTCAGGGCAGGTTTTGCTCATGCTCTATTTGAACAGGAATAATAATGAACCATTTGTTGTTTTTCAATGGGGTTGCCCTTGGCATTTTAGGGTGGACATTAGTTAATTGTGCCTGACTTTCCTGAACTTAAATAGGAAATTTAACATCCTTGATCCATACGCACTAACCTTTAATAGCATGTGACATCGCTGTGGCAACCAAAAAACACCCATACATTTGCAAACGCCGCTGAGAGGAGTGGTGGTATTAAACCTGGTTGAAAACCCTAATTAGAAGGTATTCATGGTGTGATATTAACCAATCATCTGAATGAATTAAAGCACAGGAAAATATTCCTCCTGTTAGGTGAATTTTATTAGGGTGCTTCTTCATCCTCCCCTCTTCCTGCAGGGCTGTGAAAGCTGGGGAGTTGACCTCTGCTGGAGAAAAGCCTGATTCCTGTACTGAGCAGAAATGAATTAAGGTCTGAGCCTGAGAGTGCCTCAAAGACAATTTGCCATCTCCCAAGCACTCACGGGGCCACTGGTCTGTTGTTCCTCTTTCAGTACTGTATTTACCTCCTTCCTCCATGTGTGCTCTATACACCTGTATGCAATGTATGCTCATACACCTGATGCCTACTCTCATACACTGTGAGGATATCAGGGTTGGGACAATGACTATTGTTTATTTCTGGCATTTTTTTCTTCTCTGCCCTGTGTCCAGTTCAATGCTCACCTCATAGTAGAATTATAAGACAAATTATTGGCATGGTGTTCTGGATAAAAATTGTTCCCAAACCATCTTTATTATAGACTGTGTTTCTGGTGGTAACTACACTGCACTGATTTCTCTTTTGGAGGAATGAAGAAACCAGACTGAGGGGTATGTTTCCCTAGGACAGGTGATGATGATGATGATGATGATGATGATGATGATGATGGCGATGATGATGATGACGATGATGACGATGAAGACCAAATAATGGCTGAATTTACTGAGTATTTATTATGTGTCGAGCACAATTCTTTTTTTAAAAAAAATTTAATTAAGTTTATTGGGGTAACATTGGTTAACACAATTATATAATTTTCAGGTGTACATTATCATTTGATATCTGTATATTCTATTGTGTGTTTACCACCCATAGTCCAGTTTCTTTTAGCTACCATATATTTGATTCCCTTTACCCACTTCATCGCCTCCCCTAATTCCTGTATTTGACCCCCTTTACCTCGTCTACCTCCCCTCTCCTCCCCCACCCCACTAGTAACCACTAGTCTATAGTCTTATGGTAACCACTAGTCTATTGTCCATGTCCATGAATCTCTGTTTGTTTGTCCTGCTCGTTTGTTGCTTTTAGGTTTATATCCCACATATAAGTGATACATGTAATTTTCAACTTTTTCTGTTTGGCTTATTTTACTTAGCATGATTATCTTGAGTTCTATCCATGTTGTCACAAATGGCAGTAGTTCATCTCTTCTTATGGCTGAGTAACATTCCATTGTATATATGTACCACAGCTTCTTTAGCCAATCATCTATCGTAGGACACTTAAGTTGCTCCCATGTCCTGGCCACTGTGAATAATACTGCTATGAACATCAGTGTGCAAATATCTCTTTGGATATGAGTTTTCAAGTCTTTGGGGTAAATACCCAGTAAAGAGATTGCTGGATCATACAGTAGATCAATTTGAGGAACTTCCATATTGTTTTCCATAATGGCTATACCAATTTGCAGTCCTACCAGCAGTGTATGAGGGTTCATTTTTCTCTACATCCTCTCCAACATTTGTTATTACTTGTCCTGTTGATTATAGCTATTCTAACAGGTGTTTTGATAATTCTCAACAATATATATATTTAACTGATTTAATTCTCACAGCAATGTTATAACCTCATTTTATATTTAAAAAAAAAAAAGAAAAGAAAAGAAAAGAAAGCTGAGGCACAGAGAAGGTAATTAAGTTTTCCAAACTGGTAAGTTGTAGAGGTGTGAGTCTACCCCTACGCACACAAGGCAGGCAATGTGAACAAGAGAAGTGGGCCAGGTCCAGGAGGTGAGCAGAGTAGTGGGGATGGTGGGGATGTGGAGCACACATTCTCTGTTCAGGCACTGACACCTCCAGTCATTGTGGCCATGTAGCAAAGTGGCCTGGCTCACGATTGCCAAATCTTCTGACTTCTTTTCAAGGGATGTAGACAATCTGCAAAGTCTCTCAATTTTAAAGGATTGACTAAATTCAAAAAATATTCTGTGAATATGAAATATTGATTTCTGCTATAGGAGAACTCCATGTTTTTTGCCATAAGTTTTTCCTATTAAAAACAAAAACAAAAATACAAACCCAAACTGTAGGTGATGTCAAAACTAAAACTCTAGATTTCAGGTAATTAATAAGGTGGGGTTTGTGTTTTTTATCTATTCTTTTTGGTCTCAAGAATGTTCTCTTTCTGTTTTCTCAAGTCACAAACATCTGTTTATGGCCATTCAGCTAATTGGGCCCCGTCGAGTGTTCTAACGAGGGCAGAGCGAGCGAGCAAGGGGATTTCATGCCCGTGGAAATGCATGTTTCTAATTGTGCATTCGGTGAAGGTGGAAAGGTTAAAGTAATGAGCTGCTCTCAGGAGTTCTGGCCAAGAGAGAGGGGGCTTTGTTGTTTCACATTCCATCTTTGTTATTGTCACTGAGATGTGTACTTATTTCCACCATGGCATTGATTGCCAAGAGGCTCCGCTATTACATTTCATTATCATGCCATTTCTAAAGGAAGGGCGTCTGTTCTTGCTAAGCAATGACAGTGTGCAGGCAACCATAATCGCCTCCCTCTCTGCTGCACTCCCCAACATCTTGTATACAGCTGTGAACAGCTGTATTAGTGCCAATTAATCTGGGGTGGGTTTACTGAAGGAGGGGGTGTTGCACTGTACAAAAGATAGTTCCTGAGTTTTCCGAGTGGTGTTTCTAGAGAAAGAATGGTAACTGAGAGGAGCAGACAGAGGAGGAGGTTGTCAGTTTTATGTTTCGGCAGGGGATTGACATCTCTAAACTGTTCCTCTTATCCTGCATTCCCAAGTAAGCATGGAGGCAGGGTCCAAATCAAAGAGCTGGGTTTAGAGTCTCTAATCCAAGGGATTAGAGTTTGAGCCCTGTGGTTGTTTGAAGATGTTGTGAAGGCCTGCTTTGGCTGAGTCACACTCAGTTAATTTGGGCGGCCATTTTGGAAATGAATGGTTTCCTTTGGAAACTAAAATGTTTGGAGCCTGAGGGCACAGAATAATTGTGTGTGGTAGGGGGAAGCTTTTATTTGTAATGTTGATGAATGTCTTACATTGTCAAACCGTCACAAAATAAATAGAATCATGACTTCTGTTTCAGAATTCAAAGTCTGGCTGTTAAAAAGAATTTTTCTCCATTATGCCTGCTTTTTGCCACCCTTACTGATCACGTTGTGCTTAAACAGTGTCTCCTCCTTAAAGTTAACACTCTGAAGATTAAGTATCTCATTTAGATGGTTTGAGGTTAAAATATAACTTAAAGCTTGTCGTTTGACTATATTTTCAGATATGAGGGAAATGAGATAAAACTCCAAACCTCTTATCTTGGCTGCTGACAAGGCCCAACCTGACCAAGTTCCTGATGAGCCAGCTCCCCAGTGCTGTCTGGTGTCTTTGCCCCTCTTACTCTCTTTTAGACACATGGGTCTTCCTTTGCTCTCTTGACCTTCTAACCTCATTTCTGCCTCTGAGACTTGGCACATTCTCTTTCAAGGTATTCCCTGTCCCCAGGTCTTTGCTTAGAGGTTTTTCTTACCTGCGCAGTCTCAGCTTAAATGTCGCCTCTTCAGAGAAGCCTTCTTTGTCCATTTCACTGATGAATATTCCATCTTCATACCTTCCAATATTTCCCTTTAAGCACCATTAATTTATTCACATTTATAGCAAAAACTTACCTTGTTGTTGTTGTTTTTTTTCCTGTCTTCCCCACTAGACTGTGAGCTTTCATAAGGATTAAAATTCTCTTGTTCTTCATATCTCTAGTACCTGGTTTCTAGTAGGCCCTTCATAAAATTAAAGGATTCAGTTTTAGTTGTATAATTTTGAATTCCTGAACATCTGTGTTCTATGCCAGATTATTTAGCTATAGGCCTCCTGTACCAGATGATGGTTAACAATTTGGTTTTCCTGTTGATTAGTGCCTTGATCATGGTTTCCTAGAAATAGAGACTGAGGAAAGCTTAGCTAATACTTTATTGCTGGTAAAGGGTAAAGAAAAATGAAACAGGAAAGGAGGGAAAACAAATACAAAATATGTTAGCAAAACTGGCCACAAGAAAACATACCGTGGTGCTTTGTAATGTGGGTTCATTTCTGGGTAGACTTCTTGGAAATATTCTACTGAAGGACAGTCCTCCAAGTGTAGGAAAAGGATTAGTCTACTGGCTCCTTCCTGTCTTTGTCTCTCTCTCATTAGCCATTGTTTGCTCTACAGGGTCCTACTCCCCCACCCTTCTGGGCTGTGTTACTCAACCCCTCTGGGAATCTGCTGAGAAGTCAAACCCATTGCCCCATAGCATAAAGCTTAGTCTGGGTCCAGATGTGGTGGGAGGAACCAGAATCTCCACGGGTCTGGTTGAGTTGGGTTTGGGCTTAAGGCTCCACTCCCTGATGGGTATACTGGAGGCCATGCCCAAGCTGGTCCTCCTCTTAACAGAGTTTGAGATAGCTGGTGGAATTCGGAGATGAGGTGGCTGGCTGGGACTCTCCATTGAGTAACTTGTCAAGGACTTGGAAAGCAGAAGGAAATGAACAAATCTGCAAAAATACATAAATTGAATCCAGTGCAGTCTCTTTCTCAGTTCCTGGGCATTTGTGATTTCAGACAAGTCCGTGGCATGAAGGCCTGAGTAATTTTATTGGAATGTCACACTTTTCTTGAGTTAAGCTCCCACTGATTAGGCTCCCACTGATAAAGTCATAGAAACATTTCTTCATTCAGTTGGCATTCATTAGGGCCACCATATATGTACATCAGAAAGAAATTTAGTTATGCAAAAAATAGCAACCAGTACTAGAATTATATAACCCTTACCCAGTGCTGCTTCTTGAGTGTGAGATCTTTGCAGTTGCACAAGGCCCCATGCTCAAAAGGTTTCATGTTTAGTTTAATACTCTGTTGTTGTGGTCTTGAAATTCTCAAAAATTTTATCTTTGAATTGTGTTTCCTTAAGTGAAATATGATAGTCAATGAAGCATGCCAACAGAGGAGATAAGCACCATATGCATGTCTGCCATGCCATTTCTTGCTGCTCTCATTCTTATTTAGTGTTTGCTGTGCCTCATAAGCACAGAATTCTGATGGACACATGATACGTGGAAGTTCAGTGAGACTCAAAGCAAGTACAAGGTAAGTGTATAATGTCTACTACTACATAAGCGAGGACACTGATACTCATAAGTTTCATGCTTTCTGAACTTGCTTTGTATACAGAAAAAAGGGGCAACGGCATTCTAAGAAATACAAATGACCAAAGAACTCTATTATATTCTTTCTTACCATTGTTACTTTCCTGTGTTAGTCAACCACTTACACAGAAAATGATGACATACAAGGAAAGAGAAAGATAGGGCAACACATAGATCCTTTTCAGTCCTCCATACTCATCAGTAAGTTGAAGGTAGAGTTTATGTAGAATATGCATGTATAAAAAGTGAAATAAAAATAGGTGAGTTAATTTTGTGTAGCATTGCCACTAATCCAACAAGAATTAAATACATGTGCATGCATGATATGTAAATACATTGAGTAATTTGGGCAATTCTACATGGGAGTTAAATCCTCTTATATTTACACTTAAAATAGGCATCGCATAATATGAAGAATAACAGTAAAATTTACTCCAATAAGTTAAAATTTTTCACTACTTTGACATTATTTACAAATATAAAATCATCATAACAAGTCAAGAGACAGACCACAGAAGAAAGAAAAAGCTTCATACTTTGATGACATTAACAGCACCTTTCCTGCTTTTTGAACAAGGGGCCCCACATTTAATTTTGTCCTAGGTCCTGCAAGATTATGTAGCTTGCTCTGCCCTTCCTCATGGACTCCTCACCTGTCCAGAGTTGGCAAGGAATTACATTTGCCCTCTGGTTTCCGGTCCTTAGGCATTGAGTGAGGAGTGAACCAATCAATAGGGACTCTTGGTGATGATAGAAGGCCATCAGACCCTGGCCACAGTGAAGGAGTGTCTTCAGGAGCTCCTAAAGACACAGGTCTTGGAGACTAACCCATTCACTGAAGTTTTTCACATTTACTATCTCTTTTCTAAATTTTTTTTTAGCTTTTTTATATTCTCGGATTTTTTAAACATTATACCAATTCATGTTTAATGGCTGTGATATCTTTCTGAGAATATTAGCAAGAGCTTTTACAAAATTTTCTTTTCTTCTATGAAGAATGTTTATTTGGACTTCCTGTTTTCCATAGTAGACACATTCCTCAAAGTTAGGAGTCGTGTCTTAAAGGCTCATGTTTAAGGGTAGGGCATGACACAGCTAATTGCAAACTCTGTGCATGCTGCTGAGGACAATTGCAAGCTGAAGATAAGGGTGATCCATTTGGGTTGTTTCACTTGGGTAGCTCTAATGTCAATATTTTTGAGCCTTTTTCCTTGGGATATTCAGATTCTCTAGGGAAGAACATTATAATATCTTATTGGATGAAATAGTCTGAGTTTTTGGAAAGCAAATGTGGAAAGAAAGCTGGAGAGCAGAGGATCTTAGTAATACATTTTCTTAACCACCTGATGATGTTAACTGACTGGTGTACTTCAGCTCAGATACCCTCTGTTTTATCTTCTGTGGAGGATACACTTTTGTTTTCTTTCATGATAAGGGGCAGTAGTCACCTGGCTGGCTCTTGGTATGAGATTAGATTATTTGGAAATCTCATGCAGACTGTCAAGACTTTTTTTTTTAATTATTAGATCTACTTACACCTCAGTTTCCAAAAGTCCTGGGTGCTGCCAATTCCTGAGCTTCTTGGTGGTTATGTGGCATAAATCTTGTTTCTTCTTGCCTTTCTCTACTGCTGATTTAGTAGTTAGCTTCATTGAGTCTGCCAAGTCCACTGCACTCAATTATTTGCGTTCTAGCATCCAGAATTTGGTTGCTTCTATCTTCTCCTCCATCTCTTGGTCCTGTGGGTTTGACTTAAAAAAAAAAATCTCTTTGCTGTCATTCTAGTAGAGTTTTTGGAGGGAACTGAGACAATATAACAAGCTGCCATTCTTAACCAGAAATAAATATACAAAATGCTTGATCTTTACATTTCTCTGAAATTCCCTTGACGTATTTTAAGTGAAACCAGATTGATTCCAGTATCCATTAAATTCTTCAAATTATTATTTTCTTCTATTTAATTTCATAATTAAAAATATGTTCTGCAATTTGTAAATTTCCTCTGTAAACATGGGGATTACTATGGGAAACACAATATATTGACCAAATTAGATTGAAAGTTAGTGAAAACAGAATTCTCTGTGTATCTTGTGCCTGGTAGCATTTTTGTGGTAGTAACAGTAAAGACTTGGATCTCTATCTTGCCTTTGCAACTTAGTAGCAGAATAAAACTTAATCCCTTTGAGGCCTTTGTAAATAGGCATAATAAACTAATACTGAATTTAGCTGAAGGCAATATTGAGTAGGGGGTAGATGTAGGGTAGCCAAACAATGTCTGGCATATGTCTAGTGCACAGCAGATATTAGTTCTCTTCCCTGGCATCAGAGGGAAGTGGGAAGAAAAGGGAAGGTGAAAGAGGATGGCACTAGGGATGCTTCCCATTCCAGAGGACCTTCATCTAATCTTTGAGACCCATATTTACTCCTGTGACACTTACATGTTTTCTGCTATAGTAAAAAATTTAGAAAAGGAGGACCTGGGAAAAAGAGAGCTAGCTGGTGGTGAACAGGAAAAAGAAGAGAAAAAAGATAAGGATAATAATAATGATAACTATTATTATTAAAATGAAGGCCATGTTGATAGGCATATTATTGACAGGAGCGGCAATGATGGACCATCTAGTCACCCAGTCGTAATATCCAAAGTAAAAACATGTAGCTTTTAAAATAACCTTAAAATCACAGAGAAAACATATTCACCTTCATTGAATCAGGAGTGATTATTCAGCTATGGGTTTATATGATTTTATTCTTCCCCTTGGATCTCCTTCTCTTATTTCCCACCTGACAGAAGAAGAAAATTAGTTCTCTCACTAGAAGAACAGTAAGATAAATAAAAGATAAAACTTGAACCGGTCCTTTCAGATACTGGCTAGTAACTTCTGGTGAAAGTTTGATAAAAGAGAAAGCAAATGAATTTTCTTAATAATCAGTGGAATTAAATTATGTTTACTGTACCTAGTCTCTGTTAAAGGGGATAATTATGAGTTGGCTGTATGTCCATTTAGTTGAATGATATATAATTTAAATAAATTATCTACATCTGGAAGTTTCTGCTTCTCTAAAAAACTCAAGGGCTGAGTTAAATAGTTGGATGACTTTCAAAATTTTGAGTTAGTCAGATTTTAGTAGTCATTAGCAGAGAAGTAGAAAGAACAGCAAAGGGAAGGCGATTAGTTACCTGAGGAGAGAGACTATTTAAAAAAACTGTTACGGTAACAATGTGCAAGTCCGTCCAGGTAGGAAGGAGTTTGGGTCAGGGTCTCTTCTATAAGGAAGGCTACAGATTATTCTTTGCCTTATTGAGAATTTTAATTACAGCCCTCACTAGGATCCACCCTGTTTAAATATCTCTGTAGAAATCACTGGAGGGATTTCCTTACTTGGAAATTATGAATATAACAGAGGGGTTTGAAAATGATTGAATCCTTACTGCTGAGCAAGCTCTGCAGCTTACAAAACAAACATTCACTTATGAAAAAATATACCTAACAAATCAATACTGATATGCAGTGGTATATCTGATATTGTTTCTAATTTTCCATCCCTAAGCCATCAGCTTAGGCTGGGTGTGGTTAAGGGAATGGTCCATCCCGGGTTGTCTTCAAACCACTCTCTTCTTTCATCTTGTTCTGATCATTTCTGATTTTCACTGTCCCAGGATGCTCTGCATCTCACTTGAACAGTCACATCTTCGTAAAGAGATGAATATCCTAATTGTGGCAATTCTGTCACTGCTACAGTTGTGGAGAACTCATACTTTTAGAGTGTCAACATTAGCTGCACTGCTATAATGAATACCACTGCTGTTTCTAATTTGCTCACACAGGACAGACACCTACAGGGCTGGGATATAGCAGATGACCTCACACATTCACCATGATGCTATCAACCCAACCCAGATCCTTGACTGTCTCTGGGCTCTCTCTGTTCCTGTGCTCTGCACATGCTCAGAAATGGTAGGAGTTTCAGAGACAGCTCCAATTTTTTTCAATACACACACACACACACACACACACACACACACATTTTTTTTTTTTTTTTGTTGAAATTCTACCATCTGGAAATTCCCACTTTGGTGAAGTCATTGATTGAAGTATAGCTTTTGGGTTATACTTTCAAATACTTTCTAACTATGGAACTGCAAGATTTGCTATTTCACAGTTTGGAGTCTATTTTGTGTTACCACAGGACTAGATAATAGCTTTATGATCACTATAGTATATAATGCAATTTAAAATTTTCATTGTAAAATATATCACAAATAAATGCATAGGATATATGTACGATATGAAGACTAATAACATGAATACTCATTTCCCCACCATTTAGCTCAAGAAATATGATATTGTTAGTCCTTTTAAAACCTTCTGTGTCCCTCTATGATCCTGTCCTCCTCCCTTTCATCAAAGGTAATACTAACCTTAACTTTGAGTGAATCATTCCTTTGTTTTTCTTCATAGTTTTAACATGTCTATATATCCCTAAACAACGTATTGTCTTTGATTTGTTTTGAACTTTAAATAAATGGAATTCTAATATATGAATTCTCCTGTGAGTCTTTTTTTCCACTCAATGTTACGTTGGTATCATTCATATTAATGCATATAGCCACAGTTGATTCATTTTTATTGCTGTATAATATTCCATTTTAGGAATAAATACACACACACTATAATTTGTTCACTGTACTATTGATAAACATTTGTGGGTTGCTCTTTATTCTTTTACTCTGACAGTCAGTGATGTTCTTCACATCTTCACACATATCTTATGGTTAAAACTGTGAGGAGAATTGCTAGCTCATAAGGTATACACACATATCATCCCAATTTTTTTCAAAGTGCTTATAACAATTTACCTCCTACCAAGTATATTAAGGTCTTCATTCCTATATATTCTTGTCAATACTAAGTATGTCAGAGTTCTTAATTTTTGCTAATCTAGTATCAGATAATATCTTATTGTATTTTTAATTTGTATTTCTTGATTACACACTGAGGTAAAAGCCATTTTAGATGTTTGTTGGACATTTCAATTTCCTCTTTTTGAAGTGCCTTTTCCAGTCCTTTGCTCATTTATTTATTGGTTGGACTGTTTTTTTATTAATGATTTGTAGAAGTCCTTTAATGTATTCAGAACACAAGTTCTTTGTTGTTCATAAAAGTTGGAAATATCTTTTTCTATTCTGTGACTTACTTTTTAACTTCCTTTAGAGTGTCTTCTGATGAATCACATTCTTGATTTTAATGTAATCAAAATGATCAATCCTTTACAGTTGGTGCTTTTTTTACATTAAAAAATTCTATCATACCATGAAGTCATGAAAACATCTTCTAAAATCATTTTTTAAATCCATTTCTTGTTTTCCCAGAGAATACTCTCCAGCGGAGTGGCATTTGAGGCTGCAGTGTTTACCCTGAGATAACTTACAAATTGCAGTCCTAATCTTACCCCCAAAGTTTGCCATGAAATATCTCGCTTTTATTATTATTTTCACATCGCTTTAGTATATCGATAGTCTTTGGAAACAAATGACATCATCGTATTTATAGCATTCTGTTTTTATTAGTGGTATTTCCATTTACAAAATAAAGTAATTCTCGATAACTGAAAATGTCAAATCCTAGAAACCGTAGCATTTCTATGCATGGTATCAAATTAACACTGGCAGTGAGCTGCGTTTTTTTTTTTTTCTAAATGGGAAATGGGTTAATTAATTTTTTGGGGGGTAATATTTTTTAATGAAATTATATAGGTTTCAAGTGTACAATTCAATAATACATCGTATATATATTGCATTGTGTGTTCACCACCAAAAGCTAAATTGCCTTTCATCACCATGTATTTGACCTCCTTGACCCTATCTACCCTTCCCTTTCCCTCTGGTAACCACTAAACTGTTGACTATGTCTGTGAGTCTCTGTTTGTTCGTCTTATTTGTTTGTTGCTTTCTAAAATCTTTTAATTTTTATCTAAAATGATCTCCTAAATTCTTATATATTATCTTCTAAAATCTTTATAGTTTGCATTCCATAAATTGGTTTTTAAGTCCCTTGGAATTAGTTTTTGGTATGACGTAAATTATGGGATCCTATTTTCAAATTTTCATATGGAAAATTTTCCTTACTTTTAAATTTTCAATATTTTCCCAGCATCATTTATTAAAAAGTCAGATATTTTCTCAACTGACCTGAAGTGCTGCATTTTCCCAATGCAGAAATCAAGTATCCATATATTCATGATTTTCTTCCTGGGCTCTCATTTGTGTTCCATTGCCTATTGTTTTTTTTTTTTTCCTGGGATAATTCTATGCTATTATTTTTGCCATAATTTTATGAGTTTCATATTTAATATAGCAGATTTTCCCACTTTTCTTTCTCAAGAGTGTCTTCACTCTTTGCACATTTATATATTTCAGAACCATCTCGTTGTGTTATACACACACACACACTGCTTATTCTAATTTTGACTGAGATTGCACTGAATTCATAAATCAATTGATAGTTTTATAAAATCGAGCTTTCCAATGGATGAATATGACATCCTCCCATGAAGCAAGCACATGGGGAAGCCACGTGCAGGGGCTCCCAGCAGCAGTCTTAACTTCAAGTCTTGTCAGCCCAGGGGCCCGGCATGTGAGTGAATAAATCCTCAGATGATTCTAGGACCCAGATGTAGGATGTCTCCCAGCCTTCAAGTCTTCCCAGCTAAGGCTCTATACATCACGAAGCAGAGATAAGCCTTTTTCCCTCTTCTGAATTCCTGACCCATGGAAAACAGGTCAAAATAAAATAACTGTTCTTTTAGACCCATAAGTTTGGTGTTTTGTTATAAAACAATAATAAACAGTACTAGAGAAGTCTTCTTCAATTTCTTTCAATAAAATTGTATAATTTTTCAGCAAAGGTTTTGTACATGTTTGTTAGATTGATTCCTAAGTATTTGATAATATTAGATGTTACTATAAATAACATTTATTTATGTATTTATTGATTATGAGATACATTGTTTTATTTTCTAAAAGCTTGTTACTGAATTGATTTTTAAAAAATTGATTTTGGACTCTGCGATCTTATTAAACTCTCCTATTAATTAAAAAAATCTTCACACACATTTTAAAATTTCTTATATATACTATTATCACCTGCAAATGTTGCCTATTTTGCTTCTTTTTTTAATACACATAAAATGTAAAATCTATATTTTCTCCTTGCATTACTGTTCTGACTAGAATCTCCAATTCAATGTCAATTAGAAGTAGTGATAGCCAACAGCCTTGTCATATTTGAAAGGCCAATGTTTCATTATAGGTTTGTTGCTGGTTAAGGAAATTACTTTTCATTTTTAGTTTACTAAGAGTTTTTATTAAATATTTAAAAATTTATTTAATGCATATTTTGCATGTACTGAGATAAATGTATGTTTTCTATACATTTCTGGGTGTGGTTTTCAGACATTTTGCTTAGGCTTCTTGAATTTATGCTCATGTTAGGCTTATAATTTTACTTCATTGTTCTAGCTTTGGTTTTGGCATCAATACTGTACAAGTTTCATAAAATAAACAGAAAATCGTTTCCTCTTTTTCTATTCCCTGAAAGAGTTTATAAAAATGGAAATGTCTTATCCATTCAGCTTGGTAAAAATCATGTTTAAAACCATCTGGTCCTGGTGTTTTCTTTTGCATATAAAGTTTATAACTATAGATTCAATTTCTTTAATCAACAGAGGACAAATCAGGATTTCTAAATTTCCTTGCATTAGTGTGGCAATTAACATATTTTTAAAAAATGTTTCCATTTTGCCTACATGTGTTTACTACAAATTATTTGAAATGTGTTTAAAATTTTTGCTTTATTGCCTAATGCTTGTTTAATTTTCATAAACTGGCAAAAAGTTGTTCATAATATTCTTTTATTATCTTTTAAATCTATGCTGAAAACAGAGAGTTGTAATCTTTTTAGTTTTCAATATTGTTTATTTATGTTTTCTCTATTTTGTTCTTGATAAATCTTACAAGAGATATATTCATTTTACTAGACTTAATAATACAACTTTTAGTTCTGTTGATTTTCTGTGTCATTTAAAAATATTTTATTATTATTGCTCTTATATTTTCTTCCATTTTCTTTGGATTTATTGTTTTTTTTCTAGCTTTTTAATTGGACTTTACAGGTCAGTAATCTTCAACCTTCTTTCTTTTTTAATACAAACATGTAAGGCTTAAATTTCTTTCCAAATATTCTTTGTAGATGCCTCCAACAAGTTTGATAAGAAGTGTTTCTAATGATTATTCGCTTTTAAGTATTTTAAAATTTCTTTGATCGATGTACTATTTAGAAGTATAGTTTTCAATTTCTTAATGCATGTACACTTTATGTTACATTTTCTTTTTAATTTCTAACTTAATTGTGTTGTCATAAGATATGTCTTTTGGACTATAAATCTTTGAAATTGGTTGAGCATTGTTGGGCCTACTATCTGTTTAATTTTTATAAATGTTTTCTGTGTGCTCGAAAAGAATGTATTTTTCAGTTATGGGTGCTATTTTCTATATATGTCTGTTGGCTCAAGGATAGTTTTAGTGTGGGTAACATATTGCATCATCCTATCATGTTCAGTATGTTTCTTGTGCCCTTTGATTATGAGCTCTGGTTTGACCTCTATGCCTGTATGTAAGAGCAGACCTTCTTTGGCCTCTGTCAGGCACATGAAGGCACTGTCACCTGACATAATTTTAAACTACATCTTTGATTTAGGGGATTTTTGTTTGTTTGCTTTCTGACCATGTAGGTGGTGTAGGTGGTACAAATTCAGGCCCCAAAATCCATCCTCGGTGAGTGTGGCTTGAAGTTAGGACTGGAGAGGCAGAGGGAGGCATTATACTGGCCTCGGCTCCCTCCATGGGATGGTTTTTATTCAACTTCACCCACTGAGAAAACTGCTTCCCAGAGATTCTGGTTTTTAAGTTGGCACCTGTGACCTGAATCCTGCTCTGCTCAGAACGCTAATGATTGGCATGTATCTCCCAGGCAAGTGCTGGCTCCAGTGTTGCTTTATCCCTGAGGATTTGTGCTTTCTCGTCGTTTCTAACATCTGAAGGATTCCTTTTTTTCTCTGGGCAACTTAACTGTGCATTGAAATTATGATTTTATATTTTAAGTGGAATTTTTATTTGTGCGATACTTAGAGGGATTTCCACGTTGCTAGAAGGATAGGTCTATAGTGTAATTTGGAAACTAAAAAAAGTCAAAGCAATCCAGCATCAAACTATGATTTCAGGTGAAAATGTCTCTGGATTTAATTTTCTAGCTGGACTCTTCCAGAATGCAGGAGGAAATAGGGTAGTTAAAAGGATGAATGGAAAAAGAGCTAGAGATCATGGAAAAGTTCTCATTATATGTTCTTTTCTATCTGCCAGACCAGTGCAAAAGTTTCTACTTTTTCTCTTTGAATTTCTATATCTATAATGAAATGAATATTGCTACTTCCCGGATTTGTGAAGCTTTAATAAAAAATATACACAAATGATTTACAGTAGATTTTGCATAGAATAAGCACTCAGTAAATGTGGGGTGAAGTTGACTCTGAGCCTCCTAATAGGACTTTGATAGATGTTTCTCAGAGTTTGCCTAGAGACATAATCCATGCCTCAGGCGTGTGATAATTTAAAAATAAGAATTTAGACTAAATCTCATAGAATGGCTAAAGGCAATTCTAGGGGAAAAATTACTCCGAAGAAGACATTCTAATGGGTGCCCCTTAAACAGGGATCTCAGAGAACTCCCACAAAGTTCCAAAGAACACGAGCTCACAATAACTCCAAACTCTTCAAGGCTGATAGATTTCAGGCATTAGCCTGATGCTTTTATTCTCAACAGGACTGCTCATTTATAATGTTGAATGTAGGACACCTCCCGGGATCACAGAATAGAGGATAAAATGCCTCAACTTACTGCCTTCATTCTTAATCGATTTTTCCATGTATAATTTTTCTTACAGAGTGGGTTTTAATTGCTGAAAGGAAGAAGAGTAGCTTTGGGTCATTTGGGCGCACAGGCTGGAAAACCCAGGCCCCCTTAGTTTCAGGCAAAATGTAGAGCCTCTGACTTGGCTTGCCCAGGGTGAGTGCAGATTATCTTTGGCATTTACTGGACGGGGACATTCTTGCCACAGGAATAAAGTGTTTTCCAGTTGATTTTAAATTGAGAACTCTCGATTCACTGCGAGAGTTGGTTTGGCACAGTTACTTCCCATTAAAATCTCCCGCATCTTGAATGAAACTTAAAATGACTTTGAGCCAGGGTGACGAAGGAAAAGTTGACGAAGTAACCTCTGGGCATTGCTGCCCTATGAGTCATGGCCGAGGAAAGACATCAAGGGCTTCTGTCATTGCACGTCTCCAAGACCTTGAATGATGTGGGAAATGGACTCCAACTGGTCACCTGGTCACAACCATGGCTTATTCTCTGGCTCTTGGACTGCTTCTCATGTTACTTAACTAAGGCTACAGAAAAAACTGCCTTCAGCATATACCACTCTCAGATCTTTTATAATACATATACTCACATATGTTGAAAAGGGAAATGGAAACAAAAGAATAAAGATAAAATGAGGTATTTTCATCAATGGCTAGAAGATTTTGAAGCAAAGAAAGAAAGGAGAGCAATGTAGCTCAAATAAATTGCTGGGGGAAAGGCAGTTTATTATAGAAATATTATGGTTTCATGTGCATTTCTTTTTGCCTCTGTGGGCATTTAAGTATGAATTAATAAGCTTATAATATACACTATACAACATTAGGCCCTTATCAAGTCTTGTTATCTAAATAGCTTATATTATCAGGCTGAGTTATAAGTATGCTTATTTTCTGATGACAAAAATGAGACCCAGAAAAATTTTCAATTACCTCTAATGTTTTATAATGAACATAATAACGATAATTATTTCCATGATATATCTGACTCAAATATTGGCAATAAAAAGACACTAATTTTTAGATTATTATGTTAGTCTTCCCCATCAAGAACACCTTGATATCAGTAATTAAGAGCAGGCCTTGTATCAAGCATTTTGGTTCCCTGAAATGACATAATTTTTTTTCTAGAATTTAAGGAACACTTAATGAAGTTAGGTTTCCATGGAATTGGATTTGAATCTAATCTTCAAATTAAGCATTTAATATTTTATTGATTGATCAAAATTAGATGTAATCTATGTAAAAACTAGAAAAAGATTTGTTTCCTCCTGATGCCATGAATTCTCTGAAATGTGTTAAATTTTGTGTGTGAGAAGTAGTGTGCGTGTCTGTGAAAGAGAGGGAGAGAGAGGAAGAGAAAGAGGAAGGAGATTTTGTTGGTTGGTGTCATTTTTTTCTGGGGCAAAAAGTCTGTAGCTTTCATCAAATTCTCAAAAAAGTTCACGATTAAGGACCCCTGTCCAAAGGTAAGGATACTTTTTCAGGTGAGCTATTTGGTTATAAGAGCCTTCATTTTGTAGATGAAAGCAGATTGTTTTGAATTTCTGACATAGTCTTTTTTAATAACCTTTATCATCAAAAATCTTAATGTTTGAGAAATTAAGATGCAGCTTTCTGTTAATATTTAAGAAAGACACGTTAGAAAAAACTTTTGGGAGCTCTCCAGGATTTTACAATGTTCTGCAACTATGGCCTGTTTTCCTGAGACATTAATAACCAAGATATATGGTTCTATTTGACTTGACATCCTAGGGCTTATAATCTAGTTGTTCGATTTTACTTCGTCATTTGCCAGTTGTTCACATCCATAGCTCTATAACAGTGTCTAAATTACGAAATTCAATTATGAGGTGATTGGAGCTTTAGGATAGTATTCAAATAATCTTACTACCTCTCTTTCTCCCTCTCATGTCCCTTCCTTCCTCTCTTTCCTTTCTTCTCTTCCTTCTTTTTGTTTTATTCACTTTACTTTTTTTAGTACTCTAAAAGTGAACGTGTTTTGTAAAGACCCCTGTGCAATATTATGAATAATAGCAACAACAAAATAACAAGTCTTGAATACCTTAAAGCTTTCTCTTATTTATTGCTTATGATTTATTATTTTAAGAAATAAAAAAACTTCCTATTTCATTAAGTATGGAAAAATATCTATCCTCATTAAACTAACATCTGATCTATGTAGTTCTGACTTTTATTTCAAAACATTAATAACTTGTTATTTGTAGAAATACTTTGAATAGTACAGGGTTCCTGATTGACTGCAGGGCCATAATTCAATCACCAGCCTTTACTGACATCGCAATCCCCAGGGGTGAGGCCTGAGGCTTTTGGAATGGCAGCTAAGTCCCCAGCCTGAATTACAGCTCCATTATTCAATCTGAAGCCACGCTCTGTTATTTATAGTACATAGAAAAAGAGTGTGGACTTTTGAAAGAGGAAAACAATAAATCAAACTAACAAGATGACCAGCTCTAATATTAAAATGTAACACTCTATGATGTAGGGGTAGAAAGATTAATAAGCATATGACGTAGGGTTATTAAAGGTGTGATGGGCAGGAGAGGGAATGGATTACGGGGAAATTAAATGAAGTATTTCACTGGAAGGCAATCAAGTTCCATGGAAGTTTTTAAATGACCAGCTAATAGAGCTGGTCTTATTACCATAGTAACCTAACCCAAGCCCTTTCTCTAACACCCTTCCTCCTAATATTCCTGAGTCTTACTGTGACATACAATCACAATGATGTGCAAACACTATTAATAGACACAGCATTGCTATTAACATTTTCTTGTGGTTATTACTCTCCTGGGATGGGTAGTCATGACATTTTGGAAGGCCTGAAACAAAAGAACAATCAAATGATGGTTTTCAGGAATGACCACCAAATAATAAATTTACCATTCAAAAATATTAATATGGGTTTGAGGAATAAGAAGAAAAAGATGTTTTCTGGTGGTTTTGCTTGAGATAGTATGCCAATTAAGATATTTATGGGTTAATAGCAGAGGATTCCAGATTACTGGCTCCCATTTCTGTGTAACAAAATCAGTTGCTAAAACCAATTTCTCAGCACATACCCTTTAACCTTTGCTGTGGTGTTTTTGCAATCCATTTACCTGATCCCTCATTCTCCTCTCCTTCATCATCCCTTCAATACTTTAAGCCTCATTTCCTGTCTAGCAGTTAATAAAAGAAAAATGTCACCTCCATAACCCTTAGCCAGGCCACCCTCCCTTTCCTTCAAATTTATAGGTCTTTGTCTTACAGTTAGTTATTTCACCTTTGTTTAAAGTTTGTCAATCTTTCAAACCCACCGAGCTCAAATGTTCAGAAATTTGCAAGCTGACACTCGATATAACAGTTGAGGCATCATTTGTTTAAATTCAGATTCCTGAGGCAGTATCAGTGGAACCACTGTGAAATATGGATAGGGAGACATATTTGGCAAAAACCAAAACAAACCAAACCAAACAAAATCCAAAAGAGAACCAAAAAGCCCAACTGGATATGGTTTATAAGATTTTCCCAGGGCATGTGAGCCTCACTGGAGCTTCAGCAGGTCCAGTAGGTCCAGCAGGTCCAATAGGCCTATATCCTGTTCCTCATTTGCTGTGGCTTCACCACCCTGAATGCTTTCTGTTCCTTCAGTTGCTTGCATGGAGTTTCAGTCCAGAAATGTATTGAAGTAAAATTTCAGGCACTGCTTAATATAATTGTCTGTGGAAAAACAAACATTTTTAAATTCGTGCCTTTAAAGACTGGCCTCACTACTGAGCAATTGGAGACTTAAAGAAAAATAAAAAAAACAAACAAATCTCTTTTTATAGGACTTAGTTTGCTAGTGTTAATTGTTTGAGAAGTGATCCAATACAACACATTTTAAAAACACTTAATATTGTTACTTAAAGTATATTAGACTTTTACTCGCCTTGAGGGAAGAGACGATCTCAGGATTGTAGAACTAAAGGAGACCTAAGTTAGGTATCTGTGTAAGTTTGTTAGGGCTGCCATAACAAAGTACCATTGAGTATTTCCTCATAGTTCTGGAGGCTAGAAGTCCAAGATAAGGTGATGGCAGATTTGGTTATTCCTGAGGCCTTTTTCCTTGGCTTACAGGTGGCTGCTTTCTTGTGTGTCCTCACATGGTCTCTCTATGCCTATCTAGATCTTCATCTCCTGTTATAAGGACATCATTCAGCTTGGATTAGGGCCCATCCTACGGATCTCATTTTAACTTTATTACCTCTTTAAAGGCCTCATCTCCAAATACAGTCACATTCTGAGGTACCAGGAGTTAGGGCTCAACATATGAATTGCGGGGCAACACAGTTCAGTTCATTAACAGCATCGTTGTCTATTTTGGACAAGGAGAAACTGAGACCTAGAAAGGTAAAGTAAATCATCCAAGATCACACAGCTAATTATTGGCATACCTGTTATTATGATCGTAACTCAGATGTTGTTATTATTAGAGTCTTCTTGGCCAGTGTTTAATCAAAAACAAGTAGAAGTTAATAGAAAAGAATGTGAAGTCCCAGTATTTGGCAAATAACTGATATTAAATAAATATCCATTGAATGATTCACAGCTTCTCTCTAATTGGAAATAAGGACTTTTTATAGTTTTGGTGGCTTTTTAAATCTGAGTGGAGGTGATAAATAAATAAAGAATAGACATAAGACATAGAAACAGAAAGAAAGGTTGGCCAAGAACTACATATTAGGAATCATACTTAGCAGAGTCCTAGTTCTACTACTTTTTAAGGAGTTCCTTTTCTCTCCATTTTATACCCTTCCAAATACACACATTGATGGGGACAGAGAGTTGAGATTGGGGAGGGGGATGGTGGCTACAAGACAGGGAACTGCGGGGAAAGCAAGGGACAGAGTCAGTATTCTTGTTAGTAGGTGAGCAGGTGAAGATGCTCCTGAAGACAACCTCCTGCTTCCACCTCTAGGCTTCTATAGCTCTCCCAGTAACATAGAAGATGCAGGTTTTTTAGGTCTGCCTTTCTAGTAGGAGTGGGAGCTCAATGAAGGCAGATGATAAGATCTTGGCACCTGACAAAGACATAGAATATGGTAGTCACTCACTCATGAATGAAAGGAATCAATGAATAAAAGAATAGTCATCAAGCACTGGATCATGGCATCCATCTAGGACTAAAGATTGAAACAGTTCCTCTAGAAATCCCTGGCTTATATTAGGGCTTTGACCACAGCTACAGAAACTACTCAGAAGACAAGAGACATATGCTGTTTACCATTGAACTGGGAAAATGACCTCATGAATTATATTGCTAACCACTTCGTGCCTCATCTTTGTCTCCCACTATTAAAATGCCTTTTCTATGACCTGTGCATTAGTTATCTCATAGGGTTAGTTAAGCATTTATTGGATAGCCTATGTATCTGTGGATCTATTCATCTTATTTTTTCGTAAATGTATTCTCCACTAAAGAGGATTGAATGATTTTCCATGTGAGTTCTAGCACAGTATAACTAGGCACATCACAAACCTATTTGGTAAATTCTATAGGCCCCTGCAGAGGATGTAGGTTGGGCACCAGTCTTTCTTCCTCTCTCTCTCTATCTCTTATTTAAATTTTGTTCAGTAGATATAATAACCCTATTTCTTTGCCAGCGTTCATAAATGATTAAACATTGGAGATTTTTTGGGAGGGAGTCTGAAATAAAAGAATATGAATTATGGAAACCAAAGTGATAATTTTGATCATCATTATGACATTCTTCATTAAAAGTTAAGGCTTCTATGCATATTCTGATTCACCTCCCTCCCAATTTTGTCAATCTTTCCCTTCCTTTCCTTGCCATTACATAACTCTTATAATTAGTGACTTTCAGATTTTATAAATAAAATGGCTACTTTCAAGCTATTAAAAAGAGGTGTAATTGGACAACTGAAGGACAAAAAGCTTTTACTAAGAAACACATCAACACTTTAACAAGCCCAAACTGAGATCCTTCTCCTGCCCTGACTTTACGGAATAATGCCACTCCCTCCTCTCCTCCTTCCCTTCTCCCCTTCTCTCCTCCTTCTCTCCTCTCCCGTTCCCCTCTCCCTGCTCCTCTCCTGCTGAGGCACCTTTTGTCCCAAAAAAGTGCAAACCCAGGACACATTAAGAGGAGCTGTAAAGAGCTTGCTTAGGCTTCCAAATGGTGCTCCAGTGAGGTGGATGGCAGGTAACTATAATGTCGCAACCAAAGTTATTTTGAAAAAAATAACTTGAGAAAAAAGTAAAACCTTAAGATTTATATTTTTTAATTGCAGAAAATGGTAGTTCTGACTCAAGTCACTTAAATCATCATGGGCAATTTTCAAGCTATGCTAACACTATTTATGCAATGCTTTGTAGGTGACACAGCAGATTGCTTTCCTTCTGCTTTGAGTCTGGGTGAGTCTGAAATTGGTAGTGAGAGGAAATGTTGAAAATTGTACACAGCGAGTTGAGTGGGGAATGTCGAAAGGTGCACACATGGGTTCTGTTGAGAGCTAAGGAGTAACCTCTCCTACCCTCTCTATTCTCTTAAAATTGTCTGGAGCACATTTGCTCAAACTCCCTGAATTTAATTATTCTAGGACCCAAGTGAAACAAATCACCTTCCCACCTAGTGGATTTGTCGACTCTCAGAAAGGTAGAGATAGTCAGTCTAGAGGGCAGGTGATGTCAATAATTTGTATTTTTCCCACCTATAGTTGTTTCTTTCCTTTGAACGTGTTAGTGTCTTCCAGTTTCACACTGAAAAATCCACCATCTTGAACTGCAGTCTTATTGTTACTTTGGCGTGGCTCTTGTTTCTTCCACAGATTTCAAACTCTAATGTCAAGATTAAGACATATCATTTTCTTCTACTCCTAAAGCATCAGACCTAACACCCAGCCAATGTAATTTAACTGATTGATGAAAGAGAAGGAACAAATGATTTGATAGACAAGTGAAGAGACAGAGAAAAAACTTAGGAAGATTTCTAACATTTGAAAATTTTGGTGTCTTCCTTGTTTTCACATTATATGGATGTGGAACTGTTAGCAAAACCTCAAGGCATTCACAGGAATCCCAAGAACTACTCCAAAAGCTGTTTCTGCAGGACAGGTCTGATCAATCATTGGTACCCTAATGTAGATGATGAAGTAAAAATGCAAATAGGACCATGTCTACCGGAATTTTTGAGTCCTCAGATGAGTGGAGTTTACTCATCTAAAATTATGAGCTAATAATGCCCAACATTAATTGACTGACAAAAAGTGTCATATATGTTTGACATGCCTCGTGTAATCATGATGATTCTATATGGAAGGACCTGGAATCCCCATTTCAAGGATGAGAAAATTAAATTTTAGAGAGTTGAAGAAACTTGTGGAGGTTGCATGGCTCAGAAGTGATGAACTTTACCTGTTTAACTCAGAGGCCTGAAACACTTCACCAACCACAACTATTGCTCCTTAAGCCAGGTTTGTTGTTTTTGTTATTGTTGTTGCTTTTTTTTTTTTTTTTTTTGGCAAAAGTAAGATGTAGGAATGCCTTTAAAAGAATAAGGAAAAGGACAAACACTTGGAGCATCCCTGGAAAAATATTTGGAAAAGTTTAATAAGAAATAAACCCTTTTAAAAGCCTCTTATTATTAAAGATGTATTCACTTTTGTGGTAGAGAGTAAAAATAATTTGAGAAATAAATTAAAATAAGAAAAGAAATTATTCTATAAAACAGTAAAGCCCTTTATTTCTTTAAAAATAGATTTTTTAAAACAGACTAAGATTCCAGAAAGGAATTTCTGAAGGGGTGGTTTTGTTTTGCCTCTTCAGACATGAATTATGTTAGAAGATTACATGTAGTACATGTTTTATATTCAACAATGTCTGTGTGCACATTCTAAAGATAGAACTAAAGACAAGGGTGGTTATTCTCAATAATATAAATAATAAATTCCTACTTACAGTGAAAAGGCCGTCTTCGTAGGGAAATTTACTTTGAGATAATTTATTTTTAGTCACTTAGCATACTATTAGATATGCTTTTTCTTTTTCTAAATTTCTATTTTTCCAAATTTCTATCTCTAGGCTCAGTCTAAGTCTGGAGAGTTATTAGAAGTTATTTATTTCTGTATATTCTTTTTACCTGTGGTTTAGGGAAAGACATATTCCCCAACTATTACTATCTTGGTGGACAAAATTCACACATATCCTGCATATTAGTGGGTATTTGATGAAAAGAATATAATCATATCACAGGTAGTAATTGTTTAGAATAGACTTTTAGAGCTGTTAACTCTAGTTTTACAACTCTTAGTAGGAATCAACAGAGTGAAGTGGTAGAAAGACTGTGAGCATAAGAATCAGACCTACCTGGGATCTCATCTCTGGCTGTGTCTCTAGGTAAATTATGAGACTCTGAGCCTTAATTTTCTCACTGTATGATAAACATTTCCCTGAATTTAAATGAGATAATATATGCAAAATACCTGGTTCATGGTGAGCATTTGATACATTTAGTTTCCTTTCTTTCCATCAAATTTATTTCTTATTCAAAGATAGAATTCTGGTGCTCTATGAAGGCACTTGGGAAAAAGGTTCAAGACTGACTGATATTACTTAATAAATTCATTAGTTATTCTTACTAATCTGAACTCATCGAAATCCCTGTGAAATCCTGCCAGGAATCCTTGGGAGGATGGCATTAGTATAGTATTGACAGCTCAGGGAACTGGAAATAAGCCAATGGTCATAAATTGCAAAGCCTTTTACAATCCAAACATGATGGAAACTATATGCCATTTTGGGGGTGATTTGAAAAGCACATGGTTTGGAGTCATTTTGATGGATTAAGTATTTTCCCTGAATCATCTAGTTTAACAGATTAAAACTTGATTATAAAATACCCAAATGTTTTTAGATGTAGAAATAGTTGAACATAAATCAAATACTCCAGGTTCATGAGAAAATAATCAAGAGAACAAGTGATGTGGTATTCTTTTAGGTCTGATATTGGAACTAAGAAACATTACAATAGTTTATTGTTCATAGAATAATATATTCTTGCAGAATTGTTTTGGAATGCAGGCACTACCAGAGTTGATTGGTGCTTGGCAACACACCAAAATAATCCCTATGATGAAGGAAAGTTATGAAAACGAAAACGTTTTTTTCAAGTACCTTATGTCTCTTTGACTTCAAATCCAGATAAAGGTGGTTTGTAACTCTTCTATGGTCCAAAAGCATTCCAGGATAAACGTCTTCTGTCAGAAAAAGTTACCTGATTGTCTAGAGCACTGGGGCTTAACTTTTTGGGTCATTCGTTTCTTTAAATAAACTTTGTAGAAACACTTAAGGTGTATGGGATAATATAAAGCCACCCCAAATGACGAGGAAATGCATAGGTTTTGGCATTTATACCTAGTCTCAGTGGGACTTGCAAAAAGTGATAGGAGGAATCCTAACCTCTCTCTGCAAGCAGTTCTTTCTCCTATTTTCTTCTGTAGCTTTTCCTTCATTTACTCTTATTTTCCATAATTCTTGCTCATAGGCAGTCTCAGCAGGGATCCTTTCTCCTTTCATTAAAAATCAGAAGATGCTGTGGAAATGAACCATATCCTCTCTACTTCCACAACTCTCTTCCTCCTTCTCTTCTTGAATTCAAAAACCCTATGTTCCAAACTCTAAGTTTCTTCTGGTTCTTCCAAAATGTTGCTGGAAGATCTTCTCTTTTCATTATCTTTAACCTCTCCTTTTCTAGTGACTATTTCTACCCCTTAAATATATTCTCAAAAAATATATATACTGTCAATTCTGCCTGAAGTTATACTACTAAAACTGGAAAACTGGATACAGGAAAGCCCTATATGTATGCATTATGGAAGGTACTAGAGCAGGAAGGGCAAGACCTCTGCCTAGGTATCCAAAAATGCAACAACAGAGTGAAAAGATGGGGCTGCAGTTGAGTAGATAAGGGAAGAATTTCCTGGCCAGTTCCAAGAACCAGAGCTTGCTTAGAGGGTGCAGGCTAGCTATGGAGTGAGCTAATGACCTAGAAAAGCTGTTGACAGAGTGAGACTCAGAACAAAGCCCTAGAAATAGGAGAGAGTGAGCGCGGAGGAATGTAAACAACACCAAGGCCCTGCCTGCCAGCCTAGGAATAAAATGAAACATCTCTCGTTGTAGTGAGGCAGGCAGGTGATGTAGGTTGAAGTCACCAGAAAATTTCAGTGTTTCCAGACAGTCCATCCGTGGACAATTTAAGATATGCTATATACTATGATGTTTTCAATTCACAAGACTTTTTTTTTTTTTTTTTTGTGGTATACATGTTAGTTCAGTATTTCAGACGTTCCCAGGAGGGGTCAGACTAGGAGGGAAAGAGCCTGGAAGGTGGAAGAGAAAGGACATGGCTTACTTAGACTGAGGAATAAGATCTCATGCAATTAATTAGAGGAAGTGGATATAACAAATGCATAGAGTGAGAGATGTTTGTCAAATAATTGGCTAACACAAAGGCCCACCCATTGAATCTAAAGTCTGGATTTACTGTTCTAAAAATTCTACAAAAAAATTATATGCTCCAAAAGCCTTGAAGTAAGAGATGTCCCCTTATGCTTATATGATTATGTTTTCATTAATTATCATACCACTTAGATGGGAAAGAATAGATGTTTTATTGTTATTTGTGGATGAGAAAATTGTTGGCTAGAGCAATAAATCAAGGAGGAAGAATGGACTTGACTCCCACGTAATTATATAGAGTTCTATTCTCTGGAGTCCAACCTCCCTGCAGCAGCTAAATCATCTCATGTCATGTGACATGGTCTCTGGAGACCACAAAGACTCTAAGGGACTCCAGTGCTCTCCTCTCCCATGTGGGCCAAGAGGGTAGCAGCATCACGTGGCTCTGCTAATTATCAAAGACCAACCTCTTTTCCTTTGCCTTTTAGGAGTACTTGACATGCTCTCTCTTTATGTTTCAATTAGGTTTTGGTTATAGAGGGCTTATTAGAATAGTTTTATTGATGCTTTAACACATTTTCTTAGCTGGAAACTAGTTTAGAAGCCAGTTTGAGAAGCTCATAAATCAGAACTGCAAAGAGTGGTCTCTCCTTAACAAATTCTGACCAATTGGTTTCCTAATGTTACATGAGTTCTTGTCATTTTCCTGGTAGAGTTTTCTTCCTCGATGAATCCAAGTCCTGCTACCTTGTAGGAGAAGAGTAAATTGGAAAAGTGAGCATATGAGAAATAATTGCTTGCACAGCCTTTTAAAAAGCCGAAGTGCATGGGGGTCGCCCTGATTCACTGTCAGAGGGAGGTCTACTAACTTGAGAGCTGGAGTTCACTAGGACAGTGGTGTCTGTGAGACTAAGTGCTTCTTTCCTCATCCTGGAGGCCCATGATGTAATTTAAATAAATAATTTATTTTAGAAGTTTTAGATTTACAGATTAATTGCCCAGATAGTACAGAGAGTTCCCCTATACTCTTTAATTACAAGGATACACCAAGATACCTGTTTGATTTACATCTTACACGAGTACGGTACATTTGTTGTAATTAATGGACCAATATTGATACAGTATTATTACTATTAACTAAAGTCCACAGCTTATTTAAATTTCCTTAGTTTATCACTAATGTCCCTTTCCATTCCAGGATTTCATTCAGGATACCACGTTACATTTAGTTGTTATGTCTGTCTCTTTAGGCTCCTCTTGGCTGTGGCAATTTCTCAGACTGTCCTTGTTTTTGGTGACCTTGACAGTTTTGAGGAATGCTAGTGAAATATTTTGGGATATCTCAAGATAAGACTGGGTTTATGGGTTTTAGGGAAGATCACAGAGGTAAAGTGCCATCCTTATCACATCACATCACATCAAGGGTATGTGTTATCAACATCATAGTTGTTCTTGATCTTGATCACCTTGCTAAGGTCACATTTGTCGGGTTTCACCACTGTAAAGTAAGAGTACACCTTCTCAGACTGTACTCTTTGGAAGGATGTCACTTTGTGCAGCCCACACCTCAGTGGGGAATTATGCTCTATCTTCTTGACAGCAGAATATCTATGTAAATTATTTGGAATTATTCTACATGAGATATTTGATTTGGCCCTTCTTTCCCAATTATTTATCTGTTCAGGCATTTATATCAGTATGGACTTATGGATATTTACTTTATACTTTAAGTTATAATCTAATGCTACTTTATCTGTTTTGATACATTTTTCTAGCTTTGGCCATTGGGAGTTCTTTCAGTTAGTTCCTATGTCCCTTTGACATACCCTCACTATTACGAGTTTAAATTTTTTAGAACCTTTCCTTACTTTCTGGCACTACAAAATGCTCCAGGCTCCTATCGTATATTTCCTGCCCCAGTCTTAGAATCAGCCATTTCTTTAAGGAGCCCTGGTTCCTTTTATTGGAGAATGGTATTAGAAACCACAATCCTGGTGCTAGGTGAGTTGGTTACTTCTGGCATGTCATTGCTTCTAGGCTCTGTTAGCAGGAGGAACAGGGAAATATATCTGTGTATACTGACTTGTATATAGGCACACCTACAGATATTTCTATAGGTAACCATCTATATCTATAATAAGCTAAACGTGAGTTTACAGTGATGTCTTTAACTCTAGAGATTGGGGCCTTAATATTTATATACGGCAGTTGGTTGTCTGGTTTGTTCTGAAAGTTTTAACTCAGAGACTGGAGGGGCTGCCAACAGCTAGTGAAAGGAGTCAGAATTGTGGAAGCTCAGTGGCAACATGAGAAACAACAGTGGAGGATAGAGGTAACCACAGGTGGTAGAAATAGAAGAAACATCAACTAGAATAATATCACTTTCTGGGTGCCTTTTAGTGTAAAGGCAACTATTTGTAGCTGCCTAGAAGGAAATATCCAAAAAGAGAGTGAGAACTACCACAGATTATAACAGTTTAGAAGTCTGGGGCCCTTTAGAGAAATGATTAACAATGCCTAAAACTTGGCTGAGTCGCTGCTGTTCATGACAGTGGCCCTGGTCATCAAAAAAAGGTGTGACATGTTCACTCTGTTTATCACAGCTAGGAGCATGTAGTGCATTTTAGAGGGAGGTCAATTAAAATAGTTAAAAATTGTTTTGGTGCTTGAAATATTATTAGGTTTAAGTTTTCTGCTTCAGAATCTACATTCGCTATGGGCACAGATTGCTAAATCCAAGGCCTCCCACTGAGATTTGTAGAAGCCCAAATTAAAAAAAAATTAAAAAAAATAAAAAAATTTGAGCTGCTTGTAAGGAGATTTGTGTTAATGAATTTCTAGACAAAGTCTTCTGAAGTCCCCTTAAGCTGCTGTGTTGCCCTGACAGGATTTGCCTTGGCCCTTGCCCCATGGCATCCAGAACTACCCCCATTCTCAGGCCTAGGGAAGTCTGTTATAAAATGAAGCCCATGGAAGATTCTTCCAGCCGGGCAGTGGGTCTGAATGTCTTCCACCCTAAAAGCTTTCTTCAGAGATCAGAGCAGTGTGTAGTCCATCTCGGCCACTGAATTCCTCACCCTCCTCCGTTTCTGAACAGTCAGGTTTGGGGGCAGCAGTACTGAGAAGCTGAGGGAGAACACAGGAGAGAGGTGCCATATCTATCCTTCTCTCCCTCTCCTTCCCCTCCGTCATCCTCCCGCTCTCTCATTTGTTTAACAATACATCTGTCACCCTTACCATGTGTCTGGTCCCGAGTGCACAGCAGCAGCCAAATGAGGTGTGGTTTTTGATACCTCGGAAAACAGACATTATACAACTTACTTAGTTTACTCAGTGATTCAATTACAGTTGTGTTAGGTGTTACAGAAGTGGGATTTCACTTATTTGGTGGATATGGGTGTTGGTTAAGATCTGAGGGATTTCGAGGGATTTTGGTGCTCACTTCAGATAACTATGGCTGACATTCCTGAAGTACTTCTCTGTGTCAGGCTCTGTGCTAGGCACTTTGCTTGTGCTGTCCTGTCAAATCAATGTGATACTTACTTAGCTATTTTTATACTCATTTTACAGATGAAGGTCCTGAGATTCAAAAAGGCTAAGTCACTTGCCCAAGGATACAGACCAGTTAAGTCAATGTGTCAGAACTTGCCCCCAAGGTCACTTTGGGTCCTAGGCTTGTGCTGATTTCCACTTGGCATCTTGCCTGCCTCCCTGTTAGGCTAGTCTCACAGAGCGAAAAGCAAGGGGAGCGAGTAATCAAATAATGAGTAATGGTGTCCCCACGATCAACAATTAAGTCACTGTTCCACTCATTTCACCCACTGCCATTGAACAAAATTTAGTTTTTATTATTAGAAATGATGATCCTTGCCTGGGCCTTTCAGAAATGGGTTTGAACAGAGCAGTCTTGCCGCTCCTGGCTACGTACAGTTACTATGCCACTAGAATGTTCATTGCATACATATAGCAAAGTTTCTACCTTAATTAATTTCAGTTTCCTTAACCTTTGAATACTCCTCTATATCTCCACTGCCATAGCCTTTTCTTTTATTATTTCTCCTTAAACTGTTGCATTAGAATCCTGGTTAGTTTTTCTTCTCCCTTCTTTTCAATCTATTTTCTATCTGTTGCTTCTTCTCCTTAAAACTCTTCAATGAATCTCATTGCTGACAGAGTAAAATCCAACATGGCCTACTCAAAGCCTGCTGCGACCTTCTCTTTCTCTCTCCTCAGCTACATCTCCCACCACACCTTTGTTCTTCACCTCCCCCACCCACATTACATGGCCATCCTCTGAAGGGCTTCATTGATTTCTCACCTCCAACCTTTTACCTGTTGACCTTCTGCTTTTGCTGTTATTCCTGACTGATCCTCCACTCAGTCATCAGCACACAGCTTGGCCGCTCTCTGCTCTGTGTAGGTACTCCTTGGTCACTCATCCTTTCCTCTGTGGACTGTTGAATATGGAACATACCACTGTCATTGTGCTCATCACACTGCATGACAGCATTCAGCAAACTTTATGTAAAGGGCCAGAGACTAAATATTTTGGCTTTGTAGGCCACGAGGTCTTTGATGCAACTCAGATCTGCAGTTGTAATTTGACAGCAGTTCTCAACATCATATAAACAAATGGATGTGTCTATGTTTCTATACAATGTTACATACAATAGAGGCAGTGGCTGGATTTAGCCCACAGGCTGTAGTTTGCTAACTCCTGTTGTATTCAGATCAATTGTTTACTTATCTCTCTTCCTCTGTAGCCTGTGAATTCCCTAAATGAGAGAGTTAGTCTTGTTCATTTTTCTATTTTCAGCATCTAATCTGGGCCTGACACAAAGTAGCTATTGAATAATTTTGCACAGATGAATATGTGAATGAATGAATTAATATCAAGTTGAGAACTAAGCATTTAATGGCGTCAAAAAGAACCTTGTCTGAGTGAATCGCAATGAAAGCAGAAACATATCGAATCTGTAGAGTGGAGTATACATCTCTTTTGTAGATGTCAGAGAACTCAGAGATAACATATTTGTTGATATGATCTGGATTGGTGTAGCCAGAAAGCTTTGCCTCTCCCATTGTCAGGCTGCCAAGAATTAAAATGAGCCTGAATTCCTGGGCAGATGGGGTTCTTCACACCAGTTCTTCACAATCCAAGTCTCTGTAAATAAACAGTGTTAAAGCCCAAGTGGAAGATTATCAAATGTGAATTCTGCTTCATCCCAACCCTTTTTCATGGAGGGATTCTTAGTCACTGATGGGATTTGATCCAGTAAGCCCTTACAATCCAGGTGTACATTGTCAACCTGTATGCAATTTAGGATTGGAGACTTCTATGGCCCAGGGTTTGCCACAAGGGTCGTTCAGGCCTCATTAATTCAACTTAAGGTATGGCAGGGATGACCAGTTCCTGGTGGTGAGAGAATTTATAGGCTTTCTAAGTAAGGTCTACTTTTTAAGTAAGCTATCTGGAAAATCCACTTACTCTGTGCATCTCGTTCCCTAACAAAGCCAGATAATGGATAAATTGGTCTGCTACCCAGGGAAGCCAGTCACCACTTGTTGGGTCTTTAAGATACATTTTTAAAAGAACTTTTCAATGTTACTGACATCTTATTGAGCCAAGGTAAAGACAAAAATAAAGAGTTATTTTGAGTATAGCATTTTGGTATTGAATTTTGATTTGGTGGGAGAGAAAACCATGGACACACAGTACATTTAGAAAAATTTTCCCTAATGAAAAAAGAACAGAAAAGTACAGGATGAACACTTTGATTGGAAAAGGGAAAAAATGACCTGTACTTAAGAGAATTGGATTGATTTTCCTTTTTACTGAATATTTTATTTTGTTCCATTTCAGTCTGCTTTGCAATCACAAGTCCAGCTTCTTCCATAAGATTTCATACAACAAAGAAAGGAAAAGTAGAGAGCCATTTTTGTAAGAATCTAAAAACACAATATGATAAACCTAGCCCAAAGATAGATTTCCTATAATATTTTCAGTCCAAATGTGTACATTTCCAAAAATCCATAAAGCTGAACATTAAAAAAAAAAAACTGTAGCAGATATTCAACCTTTTAATTTCACTCAACACATATTAGATGGGTGTCTCCTTCATGTCCCAGATAACATAGTACAAATTAGGGATACAATAATGACCGCACTGTTTCTCACCTTCCAGGAGCCCACAGTCTGGTTAGGAAGTTTTCTGGTTATCCATTGTTGAGTAACAAACTATCCTAGACTTAGGGACATAAAACAACTATCATTTTATTTTGCTCACAGATTCTGTCACTCAGAAATTCAAACAGGACATAGTGGAGTTGGCTTATCTCTGCTCCATAATATCTGTGAGTTCAGCTGGGAAGGCTCCAATGGCTGGGGGAGACTTGATGGCTGGGGCTGGAATCATCTGAAGGTTTCCTTAGTCTCATGGCTTGGGATAACTCGAAGTCTGGGCTTGGCTGAGGACGTTGATTGGAGTATGTACACATGGCCTCTCCATGTGGCTTCAGTTTCTTCTGGCATGGCAGCTGGGCCAGAAAAAAAGCACCTAAGAGGGAACATCCAACGAGAGAGTTTTCCAAGAGACCAAAGTAGAAGCTGAAAGAGCTCTTTTGAACTAACCTCCAAGTCAGGCATTGTCACTTCTTCTGCGTTCTGTGGCTTCTAGTAAGTTGCTAAGGCCACTCCAAATTCAAGGGAAGAGGAATTAGACTCCACCTCTTGAAGGTAAAATAATGGGACACAGAAGAAAAGCCTGGGAGATGTGTTGCAATCATCTCGGAAAAATCTAATCTGCCACAAGAAATTAAACATATTGATTCTTATTGTGCATTTGTTTTCATTCCATTTGGTTTATTTTTAACACCCATTAACTATCACACCCTCTGCCACTAAAATGAATCTCCAAGTACTGGATGGCAGGCATTTTGGCCCATGAGCAAATGCATTTCCACTCACTGCCTTTCCTAATAATGTCGGCAGGTATTAAAAAGAGGCCTAGGAGCCGAGCACCGTAGAAAATTAGATCAGTACTCATTCTGGGGTTGTATTTAGGCAGGCGCTTTGAGGATTCCAGATCTTGCCATTAATAAAACTTGAGGGGGCTACATTATAAAGTAAATATCTCCCTGGGTAAGCCTGAATTTCATCTACAGTGAACTTACTGTTATTTATCAGAATTCTATTAGCTGACACTGGCATACAGTTGTAGCACAGTGATATTTCTTGTTAACTGTGGTGACCATAAGGCCAAGAAGTAATCCTGAAGAAACTTCAACTGACTCAACAAAGAAAGGACATGTTCTTTTTGGAGTCTTCAGTATTAAGTGTATTTCGGTATATTATAAATTGCTAATTCACATATGGAACATGATAACTCTCTATTCACCAGAGCACCTCCTTCTGCAACCAGGCAAGATAACTAATAATTTACGATAAGTTCTTTTAAACTCAAATCCTTCAACTTTCTTTGTTAGCTTACATGCAATTTTTTGGACCATGTTCTTGTTCAATCACATGCACAACACTCTCAATGACTTAAATGGTAAAAAATTATCCACAGTTTAAAATGCAAACAATGTTGTCTACATTTATATTAATATGTATTAGTGTTTTCAGCACAATTTTGCTGCTGGAGTGTATTGTGTATGTGTACATGCGTACGCACATAATTCCTCTCAGAGGCTGTTGCTGGCAGATAGAAAAATGATCTGAGTAGCAGATACATGATCTCATTATTTTTCCTGGGTAGATTGCAATTTGGATTTAGGCTCAAAAGATTAAGTATTTTAGCCAATGATGATTTCACAGATGCCAATTGCCTAGAACTACTAATCTGAACCCTTCGGCTATTTAGTAATTTCTAATTATAGAATTTACAGAAGATATTTTGAGCCCATTCTATTATGATAGAAAGGAATGTGCTGCTTATATTTTTGGAACACTTAATACTTGCTTTAAATGGTTTGTTCCTCAATAGAAATATTTGGGAAGCAGTAGTTTCTTTTTTTGCCATTTGCTCTAAGTTCATTTTTTGCTGGCAGTTTTTGATGAAAAAGACACAAAGTGTAACACTATCTGCATAATTATCTAAAAATGAGAAAGTGAGGATTATTATATTTTAGCTGGGACTCTCAGGGCATTTTCTGACCATTGAAAACTTGATCATCCAAATAAAAATGAGATAAGAATAGCAGAGATCAGAGTTTGGCAAACCCTCACAACTGCTGCGTCATGTGCCTTTTTCTGTTCATTCACTCTAAAAATATCATTTTAGCACTTTGATGTGCCAGGCACTTTTTTTTGTAAGTATCTATTAAAATAGATAAAAATCTCTGTTCTCATGAACTTTGCTTTCTTGTAGGGGCAGATGGGCGATATAAAATAAACATAATGATTAAGTAAATTGTATGGTCCGTTAAAAGGTGATCAGTGTTATCAAGAAATAGAAAAAAAGAGAGCAGGATAAGGGGGATTTTGGAGCTTTGGGGCTGGTGGGAGAGATTTTCAATTTTAGGTAGCCATGTTAGGTCTTATCGAGGAGTTAGCATTTAATTGAACTAGTGAGACAGCTAGTCATGCATAAATCTGGGAAAAAATGTTCTAGGTCAGGGAACAGCCAGTGCAAATGCTCTAAAGTAGAAATATGCTTGGAGTTGGAGAAAGAGCAAAGCCAGTGGGGCTAGAAACAGTAGGCCACGCCTCAAGCAGTTAACTAGAGGGTCAATCCCGTAGGATCTTCTGGGCTTTTGTAAGGCTTTTGGGATTTTCTCTGGGAGAAGAGGGAAACCTTTGGAGATTTTTGAGTGAATGAGTGTTATCATCGGCCTTAAATTTAAAGGAACTCTTCTGGTTGCCATGTTGAGAATAGACCGTAGTGTGGTATACTAGTTTCTTAGGTTTTCTGTAATAACAAAGTACCACAAAATGGATGGCTTAAAACAACAAAAATGTATTCTCTCACAGTCCTGGAGGCCAGAAGTCCAAAATCAAGGTGTAGGCAGGGTCACGCTGCCTTGCAAGTCTCTAGGGCAGCGTCCTTCCTTGCTACTCTCACGCTTCTAGAGGGCGCTGACAGTCTTTGATGTTCCTTGGCTTGTAGCTGCATCACTCCAATCTCTGTTTTGTTGCCACATGGCCTTCCCTTTTGCGCATTTCTCTGTTTCTATGTGTCCTCTCTTTTCCCTGTAAGTTGAATTTAGGGTCCACCTGAATCCAGTATGACCTTTTCTAAATTTATATCTTAATTACATCTATGAAAATCTTAATTCCAAATAGGGTCACATTTATAGGTGCTGGGGGTTAGAACTTGAACATATATTTTGCAGGAACAAAATTCAACCCATTAAGAGATGGGGTAAAAGTAGGAGCAGGGAGACCAGATGGGAGACAGGAGTACAGATGATGGTGGCTGGGACCAGAGTGGGAACAGTGGGGTATTGAAAAGTGATCCAATTCCAGATGTGTTTTGAAGGTAGAGATAATGGTTTCTTGACAAACTGGCTATGGAGTATGAGAGAAAGAGTTAAGGATGATACTATGATCTGAATGTTCATCATGTTCCCTTAAAATTCATTTGTTGAAATCCTAATGCTCAGTGTGATGGTATTAGAAGGTGGAGCCTTTGGGAGGTGCTTAGGTTATGGGGGTGGAGCTCTCATGAATGGGATCAGTGTCCTACAAAAGAGGCTCCAGGGAGATCCCCAGAACCTTTTACCAGGTGAAGACACAGAGAACTGTCACCCAGGCATGCTGGTGCCATGATCTCAGACTTCCAGCCTCCAAAACAGTGAGCAACAAATTTCTGTTGTAAATAAAAGACCCAGTCTGTGGTATTTCGTTATAACAGCTCAAACTGACTAAGACACATGACTCTAAGACTTCTGACTGAGCAACTGCAAGGAAGAAGTTGCAGCTAACTGAGATGGAAAAACTGGGGATAACTTGGTTATGGTGAAAAGATTAGGAGTTCAGTTTGGAATATAAGTTTGAGATGTTTTTTAGATGTTCTTATAGAGTGGGGACTATGATGAATCCATGTCACTTCTTATGTCTCTTAGTGATCTTTAAACCACTGAAAACTCACCAGTTTGGAGATAAAAGCCACAAGCAAACCATAGTCTGCATCATAGGTAGGTCAAAGCTAAAACTTTATTTTACCTACTGGTTACCTTTCCCTTCAGCACAATCTAGCTTTATTTCCTGTTCAAAAGCCCAAATGATTGAGTGTCTTCTTCTTTCCCAGTCTCTTGCGGGGTAGCATTTGAACAATGAGCTCCAAAATAAGTTCTGGTGAATTAGAGTGGTGTCACCAAGAATTGTCAATAAATGGAAAATGTATTTCTACGCTCTCTGATCACTGCGGAGGCTCCAGTTCAACACTTCTAACTTCCTTGTGCTCAGACATTCTGTTTCCTTACAGTTTTCCCTATCTAAACAAAAGCCTGGGGCCTGACAGCGCTGGGTTAATTAGCAGTGAGGCATGGAGATTGTGCTGGTCCCTTCCTCCCCGCCCCAGGGCAATGAAATAGTGGAGTAGCTGAGTTCTGATAGAAAACTGTACTCCTGGCCCATAGATTTCCCCCTTCAGTAACTGAATTCATTAAACAAATTGTAATATAATGGATTTAACCATGTAGGGTTAAAATTTGGTTGAAAAATCATACTTGCACTTTTCATTATTTTCTTCAGGTAATCTTTTTCTGGCATTACGTAAATTTCTTTTGCCAATTTCCTTTACTTTTAGTCTAAGGTAAAACTGTACTTTAACATGTAATTTTTTTTGGATCTAAGCATTCTTAGTATAAGCTTTTGACACCAATAGTCTTTGGCTCAAAATATTCTTGTCAATATGTAGGGGTCACTGTTACCAATGTTCACCTGTTGAACCAGATCTTAAGCATGAGAAGTCTCAGAGATATAAATGGTTTCAGTTGTTTTTTACCTTTATCTAAATATTTTAATTTTAGAATTTATTTAACAGAAGACACTGATATTTATGGAGCAATTGTTATTCAAGGTGGTAGGAATACGCAATGAACAATAAGGACCCCCAAAATTCTTGTTTTCATGTATCCTTCATTTTAGTGGGACGAAACATAGTTCAGATGCCAGTCACAAATATTAGGTCCCCAGGTTACCCCACACTTCTGTCTGACTTAACTAAAATCAGGGGTTCCCACAAATTTCCTCCTCTCAGATTCAGTAATTTGCTAGAAAGACTCACAGACCTCAGAAAAACACTCTACTATGTTTACCAGCTTGTTATAAAGGATACAACTCAGGAACAGCCAAATGAAAGAGATGCATAGGGTAAGATATGGAAGAAGGGGTATAGAACTTCCATGTCCTTTCCAGGCATGTCACCCTCCCAGCACTTTGATTTGTTCACCAATGAAACTCTCTAAACCCTATCATTTAGGGGTTTTTATGGAGGTTTCCTCACACAGATATAATTGATGAAATCAGTGGCCATTGGTAATTAACCCAGTCTCTAGCCCTTCTCTCCTTCATGAAGGTCGAGGAGCAGGGTGGGGCTGAAGGTTCCAAATCCTCTAATCATGCTTTAGTCTTTCTGAAGATCGTTCTTATCCTGTATCTATCCAAGGGCTCCCAAACTCCAGTCATCCTATTATTGTACAAAAAACACTCATCACTCTGGAGATTTCAAGTGTTTTAGGACCTGTGTGCCAGAAACCAGAGACAAAGACCAAATATTCATTTCCCATTGTACCACAGGAGGTGATGGAGATAAAGAGGTCAGGATAAGGAGACTGAAATGGAGCAGCCAGCACAACAGGAAGAACATAGTTTTGAGGTGGAATTGAGGCATAATAAAGTGTTCCTGCCCCACTGTGTCCATTCATTACCATTTATACCGATCTGATTTTATTTTCTAGATGATTGGGGCTATTATCTCAGTTAGAGCTCAGAGAAAGATTCTATTCTATTTGTATTCTATGAGCTACCTCAGTTTTATGAGATGTTTTCATCTCTTTGAAGGTACATTGATGAGCTGAGAGAACATGATAAAGTCACTGACCACAACTGACAGTCTAGGGGCTAGAGCCAAGCAAACAATCTCTCCTGCAAAGAACTATTGATCTTAAACAAAAAGTCAGAGTGTGAACTGTGGGAGAGATGATCTAGTGGGCTGCCAAGAGGCAGGTAACAGAAGGGCATGGTTTTCTAACTTTGTATGGGAATATCATTCACATGCTTAAATGTAGTTTCCAGGTCATTGATCACGAAGTAGAAATCTGCGCAGACTATGACAGGTTAAAATGGAACATTTGAACTCCCCTCTTTTTCCCTGGAGCCAGATCAACACCTGGTCACTCCCATCTGCGCCTCCCCAAGTCAAACAGCAGACACTCGTGTCTGGACAGGCATTTTCCAAGGGTCTGGTTTGTTCCCTGTGGGGTCCCCAGTGTTTAGTGCAATGCCAGGTACATCATAGCCACTCAGTACACACTTGGTGAATGAACGAACATTGAATGAACTCCTCAGTCTCACAGACTTGCAGGAAAAGGTTTATCAACTCAATATGACAGGTGAAGAATCCTCTCACGTTTCTGCACCTGTTGGGCTGGGAATCATGCTCTTAATAAATGTGCTTAGCAGCCCTTGGGAAAGCCACTCCGAGTGATGGAAGGAGCACAGAGCTGGGAGTCTGGATCCCTGGATTTTAGTGCTAGCTCAGCCACCCCAGGATGTGTGACTTAGAGGTTAGATGAGGTACATAGCCTCTAGAAACCTCAATTTCCTCCAAGGAAAAATTAGAGAACTGTACCAATTATATTTCATGGAATCCTTAGATTCTTTATTTCTTCTCTATCCTTTGTGGAGGAAATAGGCCTCACTGGAATTCAAATGTAGTTTTCCTTCTGATAATAAATAGTCTATTTAATCCAGTTCCTATTGTCTTAGTAAAACTAAAATAAATCTTGGTGGATTTGAAATTTTTTAAAGATGTGTAATGAATCCAAAATTCTATGTATAATTTATCATGTATTGACTTTCTTCTATGTTACATATGAAATCTAACACTTTTCGAATGATTACTGCTCCATGAAACATTCTCTCATCCTCCCAAGCAGCAGTGATCTCCCTCTGGAATTCCAATAGCCACCTGTGCCTTTTCGATGGGACAAAGGTCTACTTCACAGATCTTTGTATTCTTATCTTACTTCCATTACAGATTCTTAGGTGTCAAAGACCTGTGTCATTGGATAATCTCCTGAAGGTGTCTCCAGCACATTCCTAATATTTGGTGAATTAAATTTTATGAGCATATTACTCATAGTATGCATTTACATTGTAAATTATACAACATGATAAGAGAAATGTACATAGGTATAAAAATTTAAGTTCTGAACAGAAAATCAAATTATAATTGGTTACCTAGTTTTTTTTTTTTTAATTGAGACTATTTAAGTAAAGCCATCAGTTCAAGTGACCAGCTTTTTATTCATTTCAATGAGGGAAATATTTCTAATAAAGAGAAACAAAGGAAGTGAATGGATATTTAATTCTAAGTATAAGTGGGTGAGCGGAATTATTTATAATGAAGAAAACTGGAAGCAATTTTGCTGTCCAATGGGTTAAATAAATTATGGTACTTCTACAAAATGTGATACTGTGTAACCATTAATAATGTTGCAAAAGTTTTTATTCCTATAGAAAAATGATTGATATTTTATCTAATAAAAAGTAGGAACAAAAAAACATATAGTATTTTAAAGATTTGTAAAAGTATGTGTTCAAACACATTCATGTACACACACACATCTCAAGTGTCAACAATGGAGATTATAGTAATTTTCTTTCTCTTTTCTGTTTATTTAATTTGTATTTAATATTTTCACAATTAACAATGTGTTTTTCAAAAAGAATACATGCACCAAAGTTATGATAAAGAAACAATTCTGTCCTATTAAAACGTATAAATGAAACTAATAAATACTATCCTTATGATTCTTTGTCCCCTGTGCTGCCCGCCCCCCCTCCCCACCCCGCCCCGAAATATCTTATTTTTCTCTTAGGTTCTACAACCTAACACTTAAATGTATGGTTCTGGGCAGACACAGAAATGAAGTTCGGTGATATAGACCACAGATATGAAAGCTGATCCATTTAGACACTATCTGCCTAAACGAATGACCGTTAGCAAATTATCTGGCTTCTTGTGCTTATAACCACGTCTACTTGGGACAAGCAATAATGACTTGTCCCAAGTAGGTGAACTTTGAGAAATAGGCTTTAAGAAACTTGGGGAAAATGATTTGAAGGCATAGTTTCCTACTAGTGACCCAATCTAAATATATTGTGTGGAGTAATACAAACTATAAGCTTTTCTTTTGTAATCAGACACACTGAAGTGCTATGGATGACATAACTGTATCTGTTGCCCAAGCTGGTTATGGAAAATTTATCTGCCAGGCTGGAAATTGATGAATTCACCTGTTCTCTATTGCTCCTTCATGCTGGGCTATGATAGCAATGAACTTTCCTAGAAGAACAGAAGAACTGTAGCATCTGCTGGGTGTCAGTGGAGATGGCCACATTCTCATTAACAGGTAGAGACTTTGGGCAAAAGAGGATTGAGGGGCAGGCTTCGTGCAGAGGAGCACACCTGCCTACCATCTTTTAGTAGAACTCCCTCTGCCCTTATCTCCTCAGCTACAAGTTTTTTTCCTACCACATGAGAAGGAGGCTGTAATTCTAGAAAGCAGTTGAGTGTGGTTCCAGAGAAGTCTCTCTTCTTTGTCTTGACATTCAACAAGCCCCTCAGCTCTATTGATAATATTTCCATGAATTTTTTCCCCTCCTGTTTCTACTGTCTTACTATTTCTCATCATAACTAACCTCTAAGTCCTATCTTGGGCGATCTAGGCTTCCTCTTCTGCTCCAGTTCTCTGCACCTACTTATTGTTCTCCTGCGTTTACCTCACATCACACTCTATGATTAGTGACAACTTGCTTGTCTTCTCTGCTAGACTGCAAGCTCCTAGAGGCAAGATCAGATTCCTTCACCTCTTAATCCCCATCCATGCTGCTTAGTTCTCAGGCATCTTTGTCTCACTAGTGAATGCCATCTGCCATCTTGCATAGCAGATATGAGCTCTGAGGTAAGACACTATGAATGAGCAAGAATCCCACAGTTCCCACTTGGAAAATGAAAGACTGATCATAGCAATTTTAATGCTTTCTCTTTTTATGGAAAGCCCCACTCTATAAAATTAGAAAATGTGAAGAAATTTAATCCTAGAGAACAAACTATATTGGAAAGAGAATAAATAGTTTGACAACTAGCCTATTTCCTGTCTGCCCCTGAGAATACTTGCTGGCAGCCCTTGTGGCTGCAGTGTTCACCTCGAGATAACACGCAGATTACAGTCCTAACCTTACTCCCAAAGTTTGCTACAAAATATCTCGCTTTTATTGTTATTTTTGCATTGCTCTAGTACATTGATAGTCTTTGGAAACAAATGACATTATTCTATTTATAGCATTCTGTTTTTAGTAGTGCTATTTCTAAAATACAGTAATTGTGGTATTTATAAAATACAGTAATTCTTGATCACTGAAAATGTCAAATTCTAGAAAATTTAGCATTCCTATGCATGATGTTAAATTAACACTGGCAGCAAGTTGTACTTTTTGTTCTCTAGATACTGTTGGGAAATGGGCTAAATACTATTCTGATTGTCTGAGGATTTTAGGAGAAAAAAAGCGTTCTATTTATTTTGCGTGTGTGTTCGAGTGTGTGTGCTTAAAAGTGGATAACTATAATTTTCTCTTTACTCATGTGTGCTGTCCTACTTCTTTTCTTCAAAAAAAAAAAATGGTAAGCCAGATTTTTTTCATTTGGGCCACTTTTAAAATCAAACTTCTAGACTTCATATAATCTACCAGCTCCAGGTCAACTTTCTTTTGATTCAAGTTCTTCACACCTGAGGAGGTTTTCATGACAAGGTCTTGCTGTAGGCCTTGGAGACAGAGGAGGGAAGAGGTTTCATGGAACACGTGGCTTTAGTCATATCAACATCAGCAATTTTGGGTACCCTAGTCTGGCTTTCACCTTCAAAGCTGGCTGTTTCTGAGCTCTGTTGATTGAGTCCTGGGTAACAAGCTCCAGAAGCTGTATTAAAACTTGATAATGTTTTGCCTCTGTTTTTATCTTTATTTACAGCAATCACTAGGGGTATGACATGAACTTTTCTTTACCCAACAACATAAAAACATACTAGTTGCCCCTAACCAAACTCCTCCCCCATCCTGCCCAACCAAGACCCAAGACCTTTCTATTGCATTCTCCTCTGGAAGGCAGGCTATGTGACTTCCATTAGAGGACTGATGTCCTCAGCCATGTGACAATCTGGTCATTTGATCTTTTTTCCTGACTCCCTAAAAATTGGTTACAGGTAATTAGAGGGTGGTCAATTATTCTCATTTGCTTTTAGGGACCCAGCTTTTTTTTTTTTTTTTTTTAGCAGCAGGATCTAATATTAGGGCACAAGACATAAAAAATATTTAGTCTATGCTTAGCTTAGGTCAGGTGCTGTAGGAATCCAGTAAGTATTGTTAAGAGGTGGTCCATCAACTCCATAAAAACATTTGAGTGCCTACTGTGTTCATGGCCCTGTACAGGTATATAAGGCACCCTCCCTTAAAATTATTGGAGAAGAAAGTAAAATCTTTGAAAAGATTCAGAGAACCATTGGGTATCACATAGTCTATTATTATCTGTACCAGCGGTGCTCAAACTTGAGTGTGCATGAGAATCACCCAGAGAGCTTATCGGATCACAGACTGCTGTTTCAGTAGGTCTGAACAGGGACCCAGAACCACTTATCTCTATGTACCATAGGAGGTTTAAGAAGGGAAGGAGAGCACAGCCTCTAGTGGTTGAGAAATTGAAGTAAGTATATGATTCTTCTGGTGTCTTTGCCTGAGTGTTAATCTAATTTCTTTAGGGGCCTCGTGGACCTTTCAGTAAATGGGGGAAATGGAGCTCCAATTGGTTATAACAGAGGATTGGGATATTTGGATAGATCATGATGAGGAAGGGAGGTATTATAGACCAGGGAAACCCTATGAACATACTCACTGCATCTGAGATGATCAGGTCATATGTGAAGTTGAATAGACTCGGATCGGGGTAGAGAATATGCCCTTTTACTGAAATGGTGGCACTTACTAGGATGCATAAGTATCCTAGATAAAGATCAGGCAAGCTGGCACAAAATAAGAACCAGGAGGTTCTTGGCTCAGTCTCTCCACATATAGCTTCTTGGTCCTCTAAATACTGAGGCAGGTATAATTTCAAATGTTCTCCAAATGTCTTATTTACCCTTTTGGAGAAGTTCAGCTACATCAAGTCACAAGTCTAAGCCTCATCTCTCTCCATCCCTGTCAATAGTAAATTCAGATTGATGGAAGGGCTTGACACAGATACCCTATAAGCAAATCAAATAAAGTTTACTTCTAACTTTTAAATATCTTCCAAAAGATATAGGAAAAAATTTAATATGGGCCTGGGTATAAGCCTACAGGTCCCCAAACCTTACTTTAGTGATGGTGCACAGCTACGGATGATAAAGTCTAAACTAATAAGGGTCACATTAGACTTACAGAACTCAATTTACCCCCAATCCTAGCCTTCTATACAAAGAGAGGTTCTGCATTAAGGCTAGTCCAGATGTGTGTTGGGGACCACTCCACTTAAGCCAAGTGCATCCCATCTATCCTGCAGTCGTACAGGCTATAGATAGTCCAGGACAGTGCAGTGGCCTGACTGCCATCCTCATTTACCCTCTCAGCCTTCAGACCTTTACAGTCTCCACGACCTTCCCTGAAAGTAGAGCAGGAAACCAAAACCATTATCAACATCGTGTCCACAGGCCCTCAGACCAGTTCTAGGGCTTTTCCTGTACCTTCTTTTCTCTTTCTCTTAATTCAACAAAAATCTATTAAATGCCTATGAAGTGCCAGGTGCTCAGTTATGTGATGTGGATATCAGTATAAATAAAAGTTTTTTTTTTCACAGTCTAGTAGGAAGACAAACATGTAGACAAGAGCAATACACACAGACGAAGTTCAGGGGAGGCCCAGAGAAAGGTGAAATTAATCCTATTTGGAATTCTTCCAGAATGTGGTGGTCTCCCAGAGGAGGCAATTCTGAGCTGGTTTGGGCAAAATACACAGAGATTTTGCACATAGTGCCCAGAGATGTTATGTGGAAGAGCACGGACAATGCATGTGAGGAACAATTAGATGTGTTGTTAAATCATAAAGTGCAGGTATAAGGTGAGGAGGGTACCATGGGTGACAGGAGATGAAGCTGGGAGTGGGCCAAAGGTACCTTCACCTTCTTATAGTTTATGCTCAACAAGGAAGCTGGAGTTGCCCTGGTAAAATGGAAGTCAAATTACATGTCTCTGCCAAAACCCCTCAGGGTACAAGTCCAAGTCTATGAGGTCCTATGAAGCCCTGCACGATCTGCTCCATTTCTTCTCTGACCTCTTCTCTCTTTTTTCCTTTTCTCCTTCTTCACACCACTCTGGGCACACTGGTGGCCTTGCCAGTTCTCCAACACACTTAGCGTGCTCTGCCTTTGGGCCTTAGCACTAGCTGTCTCTGCTACCTGGTATGCTCCTCTCCAATCTCTTCATGGCTCGGCTCACTGCTTCTGTTCTTTCCAGTCTTTGCTCAAGCATAACTTTGAGATGATAGAAAAATATATATTGGTCTCTGGCACAGAACTACTAAAACCCTTGAAATTTCCCAAGTGACAAGAATACCAGGAGCATCTTTTATTCTCATATTTGATCTTTGGCTCTGGTTCCTAACACAGTGCTCCTAAATCCTTTGGAATTTCCTGGATGACAGGAGTGTCTTATGTTTTAGTGAGGTGACTCTGGGTGCGCTCCTGGACGGCTCCTGGATGGGAGTGTGTCACCAGAAAGACCAAGCCATGATTAGAAGTTTAGAATTTTTAGCCTCACCCCACATCCTGCAGAGGGGAGAGTAGGGCTAGAAATGAAGTTAATAATTAGTCATTCCTATGTTAGGAAGACTCCATAAAAATCCCCAAAGTATAGGGTTCACAGAGCTTCACAGAACATATCCATACTGAGAAGGTGGTGCCCCCCAGCTTCATGGGGTCAGAAGCTCCTGTGTTCAGGACAGTCCAGACCTTGACATTTGTCTGTAACCTTTCTTAGATCCTTTAGTAAATTGGTAAACTTGTCTTCCTCAGTTTTGTGAGCTGTTTTAGCAAATACTTGAATCCAAGGAGAGGTTATGGGAACCTCTGATTTGTAACTAACTTGGACAGAAGTTGTAGGTAACCCGGGGACCTACTACTTGTGATTGGCACCTAAAGTGAAGTAGGGGGCATTCCCGTTGGACTGAGTCCTTAATGCGTGGGATCTGATTCTGTCTCCAGGTAGATAGTATCAGAATTGGGTTAAATCGTAGGTCACCCAACTGTTGTCACAGAATAGCTTGTTGTGGGGAAAAACCACACATTCGGTGACCAGAAGTGTCAGAAATAAAGTGTTCTGTGTGAAAGACAAACAACAAAACAAAACAAAACAAAACAAAACAAAACAAACAAAACACAGGAGGAGTATCATCAGGCTCTCTCCTCAGCCACCTTATCAGCGAGGGTACCCCTGCGCTTCTCTGTCATTTAACATTGCAGTTCCTTCACAGAACTGCTATCCTCTTCCCAGTTCTATTTTTCTCCATAGCATTCATCATAATTACTCAATAACTTATTTATTTTGTTTACTGTTTGTCTCTCCCACTGAAATAAACACTTCATTAGAACAGAGGTTTTGAATGTTTCGTTCACGGTTGAAGCCCCAGCTTCTATAATAGTGCTTGACAGATAGTAAACACTCAGTATGTATTTGCTGCATGAATGAACACACATCTTGCATGCCAAATCAAGGAGACTGGATGCTGTCCTAAAATCATTGGAAAGCCGTCAAAAGACTTTAAGCAAGGGAGGAGCAAGAGGGATTTGCCTGTTTGTAGATCACTCTGAAGGCTGTGTGGCTTCTTTTGACTGAAGTCGGGGGCAAGCCAGGGGTTGAGAAAACAGGTGATTACAACTGTTCTGGATTTAAATAGGTGAAAGAGAGCCTGAATGTAGTAGTTGACCATGAAACAGAGAGGAAAGGGTGGTTTAAAAGGTATGCCAAAAATGGAATGGAATTATCTGAAATCTAATGCATAGGATAAGGGAGCAAATGAAAGCAGTCCAAAAAAATTCCCAGGACCTCTAAACAAAAGGAGAGAAGTGGGAGCAACAGGAGCAGGATGGAGATGGCAGGAAGTGAGGTGTTCAAATACACTCTTTCAAGGGCCCTGTGTCAATAACGAAATGGTCACCATCATCGATGTTGCATGGTGATGATGCCATGAGTGGTGTGTCAGTGCATAGCAGGGATCAAGTTTCTCAACTGAAAGTTTCAATAAATCAAAGATTAAAACGAGTGTCGGTTCATACTTTCACCAGAATCATAATTATTTATCACTTCAGGTGCTGCAGTTTTAGAGATTAATGAGATATGCTCTGTGCTTAGTAGAACTCAGTCTAGAGGCAGGCATATAAACAACAAAAACAGTAAACACAACCCACCAAATGTCATTGTAGAGGCATCAATAAAGAGCCATGGGCACAGAGAGGACCCTAATAGGTGTTAAGTGAGTGCTGTTTGAATGAATACCTTACTCGCAGAGTTTGGAGAGGAAATGAGCCCCCCAATAGGAAAACTGGTGATGAGGTGGAGTGGGGTAGGGGAGGGAGGAGGGGCAGAGAATAAGATGCTAGGCAGGTAAAAGGGCACGAGCAAAGGAAAATAGTTCGAAATGACTGAGTACAAGACACATGGGTGGGGAGGAAAGTGGCTGAAGATTTCAGGGCCAGCTTGGGGGAGACTCGAATGTCAAGGCTAGGGGTTTAAGTTTTGTCCTGGGGCCATGTATAATGGACTGTTTTAGGGAAGGGGGGTAAATGCTACTACTAATGTTTTGAAGTCAATTTGGATAATATCGTGGAAGATGATTTCAGGGAGAAGGAATGAAGTGAGCAGGGTGCAAGTGGGTGGTGATCACAGTCATTCAGGTTGGAGACAGCAGTTGCTTGAATAGGTATTATGATGTCGAGGAGGGCATGGAAATGGGAAATCATCGATGGAACAGATCAGACTTTAAAGGTAAATTTAGGCTTATTAGAGAGAAAGAGAAGCCCAGGGTAAGTCTTATTTAAGAGGCTGGATGGATGGTGATGTCTTTAACCAAGAGGATGAGCAGATTCAGAGGAGGAGGGGAGCCAATGAGTTGGACGAACTGTGTTTGCGATCTCTGAACTTGGGACCAGGGTGCAATGGTGAGTGTTTTGATTCATTTAGGGACTTAGGCTGGCATTTGTGGCTTCAGCAGGTCCAGGGCTGGTGGCGAGAAAGTCTTTTATCCATAGAAATGGGTATAAGACCAATGGTGAGTGACATCAGTAAACAAGAGTCATGGATCAAGATGAGATCATAAGAGAACAGTGGCCTCAAGTGAGTCATCCAAACAGTGGTGTTCTGGACTTGTAACAAGAGGCAGAGATCAAAGCGAGGGTGGGAAAAGGAAGTAAGGCAGAGTGAGGAAGTATGGGTGGGGCCTAGCAGGACAGACACTACCCAACACTGAGCTTTGGCTGCTCCTCAAGGTGAGAGGGCTGGACCTGTGAAGTCCCAAGTAGATTGGACAGCTTGAGTAACTTCTTTCAGCAGAGCTATGTCTTCTTTCACTGAAAGATCAAATTCATATTTGTTTATTCCTGTTACTAAGTTTGCTTACCAATATGTCCGTGTGTAATTCATACTGTAGTCTGGACAATTTCATGCCAAAGATGAACTTGTGTTTCTTTTCTGAACATGGAGAGATGCAGAAAAAGAAGCTGCTGGGTAATGAAGTCAGGCAATGAGTTTCTTTACCTGGCAAATTTCTTTCATGCTTCACGATCTGGGTGATAGGAGTAGGAGAACCATTGGATTTCCATTCTTCTCCACTGACTCTCACACGCCTTGCCATTTATTTACTCAGTAAGTATTTAAAAGCCTGGCATGAGCTTAGGCCTATGGGTACAGTGATACGAAAGACCGAGGTAGTCCTTCCCTCAAGTTGCTGGCAGAGAAGACAGGTGATGGCTGAGTGCAGTGAAGGAGGAGGGTCGGGGATTCAGGGATTCAAGGATTCCAGGATGCCTTCCTGAAGGAAGCAGAAGTTTTAGGTAAGACCTGCAGGGTGAGGAGACATTAGCCAGGCAAGGAGAGCTGAGGCAGGAGAAATAGTGAAGGGTAGTTTTTGCTTTAGTATATGAAGACCTGATGGAGGAAAAAGAAAGGAGATATTAGAAGAACTAGAAGCAGTTCCTCATGCCTGGGGTAGAGAGTGAGGAGGAGAGGGGTACAAGGTAAGGCTGCAGAGGTGGGCCTTGTAAATTGTACTAAGGATTTTATTTTTATGCAAAGGGTCATTTACAGTGGCCTGTGGTATGAAAGGAAGTAATACGAACTTACGTCTTTTTCCATGTGGGTTGTGATTATGGACTGTGTTTTTCTAGGTAGGTGACATCTCACAGGGATACTCTTTATTTATTTATTTTTTTCATAGAGACGGGGTCATCATAAATATGAGGGGAGAAATTTCAGAATTTAGGTTGTAGGCTTTTCTCTAATCATTTTTGGTTATGTACAGATACATCTTAGTAGTTCCTGTGCATCTTAGTATAAATCTAATTGAGAACCACAGCTCAAAGTTTATCGTCAATGACCACTTTAATAGAATTGGGAGCATCCTTCCCAAATAGGATGAACAAGAATAACATTAGACCAGTTTTATTAAAACGTGCTGAGTTCTGGTGACAGCAGTGCCAGAGTGTCCAGGTGCTGAACATCACCCGTGCCATGTGAGAAATTTCTGGATTGTGAGAATTCTACAAATCTGGAAGTCTTTCCCACACTGGCCACTTTCAGCAGCCATGTGCTTATAGTTCAGCAGCATAGCGTGTTACTCATACATCAAGGTGGAAAGAGGGGAACATGGAAGGTGGGTTTAAAAGGTGCTAATATTGAACCAAATAATAGAAACCTTGATACATTAAACACACGGGGAAAAATACATATTTTCTGGTAATATCTCTCAGAACGACATACCATTGTTTTTTCAGATGTTTGATATTGGTTAGCCAAAAGTAGCATATATTCGTTAGGGGTTTTTTTGCATGAGAGAAGCTTTAAAAGAATCAAGGTTAAAATGAATTTGGAATATCTTAAAAGAAACTTAGTATGACTGTTCAGTGATATACTCTTCTTTTGCTTAGTAATGCCTTCATTTTGGTGTGTTTTTCTATTTTATCTTTTTCTTTTACTTCTATAATCAATGCTTATTGCTCTATATTTTAATTCCATGATTAGGTGTCTTCATGTTCTCTGTGGGTAGAAGCTAGCACTATTGGCTCTAAAAATTGTAGAAGAATGTTCCCTCTAGATGAATGACGTAAAAAGTGATGCCCTTCTAGCTGATAAAATTACCAAAAAGAACCCCTTCCCTCATGGGCTGGATTTCAGCTCCTATTTTTCCCGCTTGTCCCCTTAGCGGGTGTTTCTGTGCAGTACACAGATGGCATAACCAGACATTGTGACCCTGTAACATTTCCATTGACTTCATCTTCAGGCTACTCCCAGTTAATTTAACTCAAAGAGTATTCCTTTAAAAGGCACTATGTTAGCATCTTTAAGGGATGTATAGATAGGTGGATTTCAGTCCCTGCTTTGAAAAAGGTTACAGTTTAACACTAAGAGTAAGACAATCACACATATAAACAAATGTAATCATTCTTTTTTTCTCTCTCTTTCCCTCTCCTTCCCTTCTTCCCTCTTCATCTAGATATATAGATATCTCTATACCTAGATTATATATGTATATATAAATAGATAGGTTTTATATATGTATATATATGCCATGTCTCATCTTGAAGTATGTGAAGCTGCTCATAAGAACCTCCACATTAAAAGGGTGGTAAGTTGAAATTAAAAAATTTTAATTTAAAAAAATCATGATCATATATAAGAAGAGGGAAAAGCACAGATAGTGACAGAGGTCAAACTAGAGGTTAAAAATCTGTTTCAAATTTTGAGTTTCCTAGCATCCAAAGTGAAAAGGGAAACATGATCAAGTACATAATTCTCAATATCAAAGATTAGGTCTACACTGAATCGATCAGGATAGGCCAGGTCATGCTGGCACCACATCTCAGAGGCTTACATCACCACCGATACTTATTTCTTATTCCATAAATAGGCTGCAGGTAGAGCAGCTATCTGGGACAATGCACCAGAGTGAGTCAGGGTCCAGGCCACCTCCGTCTTGTGTTGGCTGTGGAAGGGAGGGGTAGTGAGAGTAGAAAATATGTCACTTCTGCTCACAGCTCATTGACCAAGACTAGTCATTTGACCAAGCAAAACTACAAGAGTCCAAGAAATGTAATTTATGGTCAGGTTACCACCTCTGCCATACACACGGGCTATGCAACCTTTTCCTAAAGCTGAATTCTCAAAGAACTCTTCTAAATGAGACTTTACATAAGGCAGAATAATGAAGGAACAAACATTGTGTTATGCATTTTCAAAGAGAGAGTGGCTCTGTTCATTTTTTAGGATGATCAGGGAAGATTTTATTGGAAGCTGGATGTAAAGTGGGTTTTAAAAAATGATGAAAACTTTGGAGATATAAGGAAGTCAGGTAGGAAGGAGGTCATTGGCTGCAGAGGGAATGGCAAAACGTACTCATTTTCTCCTGGGAACATCAAATGGTCAGAGTTTACTTGGCACCTTGAGGGGAGTTGTGGAAAATGAGGTTGGGATGATGGGTGGTGGCCCCATTGCAGAGTCTTGAGATTTGTGTTTAATAAGTTTTTGCAGAAAGTCCCTGCTGCTATCATTTTAAAGTCTTTTACTTACTGGAGCTGCTGAGAGGGCTTTCCAGAAATCTTTAATCATGTTTCGAGGGATTATAAAAACACAGAAATCATACAGTTCCTTTTTTCTCCTCCCTTCAGACACATACCTTAGCAGCAAGGGATGTATCCTTAAATATTTCCTCAGGAAAAATTAATGAAGTGAATTAAAACAGACCTTCTTTCAAGCTGTTCCAAATGAATTCATTTCATAGCCGTTATCATGGCTTGCTTGCCATTTGGGAAATTTATTTAAGTTATTAAAAAAATTCCCTAAAATTCTCAGCTGAAAAATTGGCTTCTGTTTTTTCTACAAAGCTAACTCACCTGATTTGTCAGAACAGCTTGAAAATGAAGTGCTAACTGGTGGGTTTTATTGAAAGGAAACCAAGTGGAACAACATATGTATTTTCTTAGGAAACTCAAAAAGCTCACAGTCATGTGGCGTTCCTTGGGGTGAATTCTTTGTTATGAATTACAACCTGCTTACTGATGAGTTGTTAATAAAAAGTAGGCCTGCCGGGCCATTATTTTTTTCCACACAGTACACACAGTTTAGTTTTCTTTCTTTCTTTTTTTTTAAAAGTTTTCATTAATGCACTGAGTGTGAATAAATCTGTTTCTAATTTGTAATTGTTTTCCCTTCATCTGGACAATAATTTATTGCCAAATCTAACACTTGTCTATTATTAACATCCCCTCAACAGGAAAATGTTTTAATTTTTGCTCTCCTTATTTTCTTGCGCTCCTTTCTTTTTAAACGAAGGGAATGTGAGACCAAAAAGTTGCAGGATGGCAGGGATCTGGTTTGTGGAGGCACCATCCAAATCCGAGATCATGGGAAGCCGGAGGTAACCCAGGCGCTCGTGGGCCTGTCCACGTTGCATCGTAAGACCTGCCAGCTGGAGTTGTTTGGCGCTGAGAAAAATAGGCTCAGGGAAAACTGTTGAGGAAAAGTAGAAACAGATGGTAACCTTAGGTGGCAGGACAACTTTATTTAGCGTGGCAGTTTTAATTTATTTATTTATTTTACACGCGCATCTGGTCACACTGGGGAGCCTCTATGCATACTCATTATTATGCTGTTAATAGTGTCTCTGATTTGCCAAGGAATACTAGCAATTAAGTTCACTATGTATTCAAGTAGATTCATATTTTAGTGGGCCTTTGTGAGGCATGTTAGTGGTTAGGGTTTTATGTGGAAAGGGCGTAGAAGCTGCTGTTTGAAGTTCTAGTGGTGTGGAAAATAATACCAATTAAGGATGTTAAAGTGGCCCCACCACCAGAGAACACGCCAAGTTGTCAATAAACAGCCAGCGGGATGCTAATACATAGCTGTGGAGGCCTCCTTGATTTTAGAAATATTCAGGCTTGCTCCCTCGTGGAAACATGGATGATGGGCCCACTGTTCTTTTCACTGGAGGCATGAGTACAGGCCTAGGGATGGGTTTAGGATGCTTAGTTCATTAGTCCATGTCTCCTCTTTCCATCAGTATCTCTATCAAGATCTAAAATTAGAAAAAAAAATCATTTTGTGATGTGAGATACAATTAGAGATAAAAAAAATTTATTTTGCAAAAACAAAGCAAGTAACTCAGACTTTTTTCTTTTAGTTCCTGTCGGGTGTAATTTTTATCCTTCTGAGTTTTGTCTGGGTCTTAAATTTTTAAGAAATTGTGAATACGGTGATGGTTTCCATGGAGTTGCCAGGGCTCCATCTTTGGAACAGGTGAATGCTTGCCTGTTTTGTAGCTAATTTTGCAGATTTGGAAAGCTTAGCTAATTTAAGTTATCACGTGGAAATTTGACTAGTTTTATCATTACCCACCAGATTAAGTTTTCCTGACCACTGGGAGCTCGTTCCCAATGCATGCAGAGAATACTCTATCTGTTCCAAATGTACTGGTTGTTCTGACACTTGAATTGTATTAGGGGATATTGTATTAGTGAGCGGGGCTGCCAGTTACATAGTCACTGCTCACCTAGGAGCCCCAGAACTGGTACGTAATGAAAATTTTATTGAAGTAAAATTACTGAAATATGTTCTAGTGAGAAAATGTGTATGTGTGTGCACGCACAGGTGTGTGAATTAGACTCGTTGAGGTATATGTTACGATGACATAAAAAAGAATAGCCTCTAAATACCCCATGCCTCTCAGAAAATAAGGACACTGCCCTTTTACACTGCCTTGATCTGAACTTGAGCGGTGCGGGCTATCGCTGCAGAGCTGTATGTTTCCAGGGAGTAGTAAGTATGACACATGGGCATGCCATCCCTGTGGGAGTCGATTTGCTTCTGCTGGTACCCAGGAGATGGTGCTGTCATTATTAAGCCAGTCTTTCCCCACGGCAGCATCATAGGTGAGTGCCTGTTGGCTGCTTCTTCAGCAGTCGAGTGTAGGATGAGAGAGCAGAGAGGAGAAGCAGAAAGGAGTTGGAAATTTTAAACAAAGGACACTGATGTGAAAGTGTGATAGGATGTCATGTTTTCTTTCCAGGACAGTAGACATCTATAAAAATGCCGCACATTTTCACTCAATCAGCAACCGTTTATTCAGGACCCACCATCTGCCAATCCCTACTCTAGCCGTACTTTCTTTTCTCTAGACATCACAATTCTGAATAAAGTAAACCCATATCATGACTGTTTATGACCAGAATGTCATGTTCATTGTCTATAGCTGATGGATATCTTCGAAGGCTGAAGAGGAAAGAATTTAGGCTTTGGAGTCAAACCAAGAGGCTGTGTGCTGATAAACTGGTTACTTAACCTCTCTGAGTCTCATAAAGAACTCATTTAAAAATATTTCTGCCCCAGTTCTTGTGAAGATTCAATAAGATAACAGTGGAAAACACATAAAGATAGTAAGAATTTGAGCAAACAGGCAAGAAAATCAGTTTCTTTCCTCCCTTGCTCTTCTGTGGAAAATACTTGTTAAGGATTCAAGATTAGATCATATTTTCTTCTGTTAATGTGTAGCCACATGTTGATTGATTCTTTAAGACTCTTTGAGCCAGACTTAGTCACAAATGGTCAAGGAAGGAAGTTTTCTTTTGCCTCCAAAGCATGATGAAGACTGTTGGAGCAAGAACCCATGTCCTCTAAAGTCAACATGTGCTGATGTTGAGATTAAATGAATCCGGCCTTTCTTAAATCACAATTCACATGAAGAAATTGAGCAGCAAATAATTGCAGGCACACAGAGATGACTGCTTAACCTCACAACGCTTTTAAAGACAGGGCCAAGAAGCCTTTCAGTTAGAGGTTCAAATCCAAGTGAAGGAGGAGCCCCCTACTCTTGCCCGTTTCCTCTGAGCGAAGGGGTGGACTGGCCTCATGTGATAGGCTTCCGACTTACTAAACATCTGTCTCCTTCAGTTCCTTCCCTGGAGAGTTATTTAAATAGTCTCTGCTTTCTCACCATAGGCAACCTGGGTTGGAAAATCCTCTGCAGACACAATTTATATATATAAAAAAAATCAGTGCATATGTGTTTGTGTGTGCGTGTTAAGCCACACTTAATTCTTCCCTTTGGCCCCGAGTTTTAGGACTCAAGCCCAGAAACAATAGGAGCCTAGCACCTTACCATATGATCTCTTTCGTCTTGTATTTTAAAAGCTTGTTAAAAAAAATTCTGATCCCTTGAGTTCAAAGCACTAATATGTCCCACACCTCCTGAGGGACCTTCTCCAGCCAGGCCTCTTGTCGATTCATCCAGTCAAATCCTCCTACAGACTCGACTTGCTTGGCAACATGTATCAGCTGGCATCCGGCTCCCTGATGTCACTAGGGACTCCCAAACCCCACAGATCTTGTCGCCTCGGTGGTGTTCCCTCTCTGTGCAGTATTGTCTCTGTGTGTGCGCGCCCGTGTGAAAATTCAAGTTTTTACTATCTCTCATCATCTCCAGAGGGAGGTCAGTCTTCCTGTTCTGTGTTTTTCACAAGTCTGGATATTTTCAGCTCCCACCATTCAACTTTACACATTCCTGGGTCTGGCTATCAGTTGCAGATCTGGGAACATAATGACACATCTGAGTACATTTCTCAGATGAATAAAACTGATAAAACTCACAGCATTTCCATCATGTCTTCGCTAAAAATGACTGCTGCTACTCTAGGTGTGCCCAGCTGTTATCCATGTTGGTTCTGAGAGGGTCGAAGGATGGGATGTAGGTAAAATGATGTAAAATCTCTCAATAGAGTTGAAAATATTTTCTCTTCATTCTGGGGCTACATAATTGGTTTAGTCCTTGACGCTGGCAAACGAGCTGCTGTGAAAGGTTCCGATGAACTGGCCTATGCTTCAGCCTGGGGCGACTTTCTTCCCAAGGTCCACCTTTCTTATCCTGCAAACTGGCACAGTTCTGAGTGCAAGCATGGCCATGCGGCAGCAGGCACACACAGATGCAGCTCTTTATCACGATGCAGCTGAAGCAACTTTCATGCCAGTGGCGGCCAGGGGCGATCTGGCTGGTCCACGTTACGCTTAATAAACTCAAACACATCGTGAGGAAGAGAGCAATGATACAGAAGGTTCAAGACCGTTGCCTAGAGCTTTGTAGATGTTGGCAGTCAGAGGAAAGCCCTGGGAAAAAACTGTATGCATTACTTCCACAGGTCTTTTCAGATTAGAATTTTGCCTCCTCCGCCACCCTCCCCCTCCAGAATTTACAAAGATATACAATTTTATACATACCATGTTTCTTCTTCTGGCTTTATTGCAAGTATGACCCCCACTGGGCTTGATTAGCCTGTTTTCTTTTTAAAAGTTAATACACAGCAAAATTTCATTTTCAAGGAACTATTTTAAAGGGAAAGCTAGACTAAATATAAACTCTCTGTTATGGGCTGGATTGTGTCTCTGCAAAATCACACATTGAAGTCCTAACCCCCAGTACCTCAGAATGTGACTATATTTGAACATAGATCTTTAAAGGGGTAATTAAGATTAAATAAGGTCAGTGGGAGGGGGGCAGCTAATCCAATATGACTGGTGTCCTTATAAGAAGAGATTAGGACACAGACGTGCACAGAAGGACTGCCACGTGAAAAAGATACAGCCAGCTGCAAGCTCGGAGAGAGAACTCAGAAGAAATCAAATCTGCCAACACCTTGATCTTGGACTTCCAGCCCCCAGAATTATGAGAAAGTAAATTTCTGTTGTTTAAGCCTCCCAGTCTGTGACATTTTGTTATGGCAGCCCTAGCAAACTAATATTCTTATTCTTGAGGGAAAAAATCTTCTAAGGGAATGCAAATTTATTTAAAACAAGGATATTGGTTTGGACAACTTTTAACAGTGCTTTTCCTGAAGGTTCTTTCCTCCTAAAGGTACATTTTACAGATAAAATATAAATGCCCTAAAATTTCTTGAAATATTTTTCTTATATAGGTCAGCTATGTTCCCTACAAACTTTCTACCCTGTTGATTCACTTAGCAGATTACTTATTTATTCATCGATAGTAGAAATCTTATGTCTAAGAAATAAACTTAGACACGGTGTAAGCAAAAGATCACATATTACAAAAAAAAAATTTGAATTAATTATTTTTTATATATTTTAGGGGTTTGAAAATTGCCTTAGCTTGAAATACAGTCTCCCACATGAACCACACCTAGAGTAACCATGACCTCTTTCTGTCTCAGACAATCTTCGTGTGGGCTGTCAGTGTGGGTTTCCTGCTTGTTCATCTCTGGCTGTGTGTTTTCCTGCAGTTTCCGGCCACTCAGCATAGTCTATGTTATAGTGGGATCGCTTCCCAAGTTCATGAGTTGCCAGGTTGGAAACATCCCAAGATGACTTGTGTTTTTGTTTTTTCTCCACTGGGAGAGAATGACAGAGCCTGTATTTAGTAGGACCTATGTCCCCCTTTAAGTTTACTTATAAAAAGGAGTTGACATTGGTTCAAAAGTTTGTTTGCAAAATGCCCAGGGAAGCACTCCATCTGAACATGGGCTTCTGCCTGCCCCACACTTGGCTGGAGCTCGCGAAGCTTCTTCCACCACCAGAGTCACAGGCAGCAGGAGAACCCTCCACTGCGTTGGCAGACCCACGGCATCCATGGGTCACTCTGAGGATGCAGGAGCAGAGTGGGGACTTTCTGCAATGGTGGCTAAAGGCTCATTGCCAGCTGGTGGGTAGTAAGGGCTTTCTCCTTTTTGGCTTAGTTTCATCACATCATCTGCCTGCCCTCCTGTGGTCCATGAGCTGAGAAAGGGGTGTTGAAATGGTCTAGGAGGTGAAGGAAGGAAGTGAGAATAGCCATTATGGAAAAAGAATAAAACCAGATCAGAAAAGATTCTTTTGCAGTGGAAGAGAACTTGGCCTGGGAATTCTGAATTAGGATTATTTTATGAAGAAATTTAACCTTCTTATAAAGGATGAATCTGATTCCAAGACAGGGATTCTTGTGAGAGGGATTCATTAGAAAGCGTTCCCAGAGAAAAACGATAGGCGATGGGAAAGTATCATGAGGAAAAGAAGGCGGCAAGCCAGGGTGCGGCATCGAGCAAAGTTCTGGGGAGAGAAACTCGATTTGTTCCTCATTCTCTATAACAAATTGTCCAGAACAACAATGAACATTTATCATCTCTCATAGTTGAAGTGGGTCAGGATTTCAGGGGTGGCTTGTCTGGGCAGCGCTGGCTCAGGGCTTTCATGGGGCTGCAGTCAAGATGTCAGCTGGGGCTACATCTCATGAAAATTCATCTGGGGTGATAGGTCACTCAAATGTCTGATGAGGTGGCACTAGCTGCTGGCGGGAGGCCTCAGTTTCTCTCCACATGGGCGTCTACGAGGATTGCTTCAGTGTCTTCGTGATGTGAGTCCCCAGTTGTGTAGTTCAAGAGAAGGAGAGCCAGACAGAAGCCATCCATTTTATGACCCAACCTCGGTCTTCACCTAGCATCACTTCCCCCAGCTTCTACTCTTCAGAATGGAGTCATTCAGTCTGGCCTACATTTAAGGGGAGGGATTTAGGCTCCACCTTTTGAAGGGAGGAGTGTTGAAAAATTTGTGGACATATTTTAAAACCACTATAGTAACCACTCCAGTAACTTCAACTCGGTCCTGCAAGGAGGCTCTGAAGATAACAGAGTTTAACCCCTTAGAATGGTTTCCATCAGGGGCACTGGAGCTGGAGTAATTCTTTACGCCTGCCAATCATTGGATAAGGGTTGCCTGAGGTGAGAGAGGCATCAATTCCCTAGCTCCTTGACTTGCAGGTACGGAGGGACAGAAAGCAACCCTTTGATGCTGGCTATGGAGAGTGAAAGCTAACCAGAAGTGTGGCCAGCAAACATGGCCGAAGGAGCTGAAGGGATGAGAGGCAGTGCACTGATAAGGTCTGCAACAATCAGAGAGCACACTGTCTGATTCAGCTTAATACACAGAATCTCATTTACAGAGTAGTTATTATTATATTTATGTGTTTGTCCAAGGAGTAATTCAGTAATGAAGCTCATTGGCCTCTGGTTGAGGGATGTTTAGAGGAGAAGCAGTGCTTGCAGTTCCCCAAACTCCTTTAATGGGATCATCAGGTTTCAGGAATTCTCTTCTACCTTCCTTTTCTTGTGTGATTTCTTCTCTAAAGAGAATTCACTGTTGTCTTAGAGTGCCTGGGAGCAGATGTCGGAAAACTACATAATGAAATCAAATAACAAAATAGAGCTAGGCAGATGCTTGCCCGAAAGAGCAGGGGAAGGAGATGGCTGGACACCAAGGGTTATTAATAGCACTCTGTACTTTGATGGTGTCTTTCATCTGAACCTCGAAGAAATGCACAGCCATTTAAGTAATCCAGGGAGTTATTTTCTTGGATAGAATCTTTAAATCCAACAGATCTTTTCAAAGTTTGGTGCTTTGAATGGTTTACTCTTTCTGGATTGTTCTCAAGGGAAAAATGATTTTGATTTATAAATCATATGGAGGTTTTTAAAAGTCAGTTATTTCTTAAAACAATAGATAGTGCACTGCCTTTGGCAATATTTTGTGGAATTCACATGGTCTTTTTCTTCTTTTTTTTTTGTCTCAAAGCTGTCTTCATGAAATTATTTAAGTAAGTGATAGAACATTTCTGTTCAGAAGGGGAAACATATCTAAATATCCTGCCTGAAATTCTAATAACCATTGGTACTAGTTCTCTATCTGTTAATCCTTTTGCATGAGATGCCAAATGACCAGTTGCAGAGGTCTGTTTTGTTTTTTCTCTGACGCATGCAAGTAATGATGGAACAGTCTACAGCAATGAGGTGGCCCTGGCAAGAAGGAGAACGGGCCATCTCTCAACTGATATTTGGCTTGTGAGTAAGAACAAAGTCTATGCGCCAATTCGCCCTTGAGATACTTCACCAGAGAAGCTAAGCATAGGACAGAGATGCGAGAGACTACACCTTGACGTGGAACCAGGAGCAGGTCTCCCACCTAAGCTGATGCCTATCTTGATTAGACTCATCTGGCACCAGGCATGCTGTGGCTGACCTGTTAGCATTCTACTGCCTGCGTAGAAGCGTGAGATACAATGGAGAAGAGACTTGGGCTATATCTCATTAACTTGTCACACTTCTTCCCCCAAACTGGACAAAGATGTGTTTTGCCGACTGAGCGGTCACTGCTTTTTTCATCACCGAGTCCTGAACTGAAATGGGCCGCAGCATAACAAAGCCCAAATCCAGAAAAGAAAGATTTCTGCTGCCAGGACTGAAACCACAGCAAAGGACATGTCCCTGAGAAGTCAGGGATTCACCTGTTGTCCTCTGCAGCGCCCGCTGCGCTGCCCCAGTGCTCAGCATGAGGAGTGTTGCTGGGCCTCGCAGGCCTACGGAGTGGACTAACAAGGGATGTGTTTGCAGCTGTCAGGAGGCTGGTTAATGCTGCGCTACAGATACTCTGGAGTGGACAGTCTTTTCTGGCTGTTTATCTTTTTTTTCAATTGGGAAGCAGGAAGTTTGCTTTTCCTGGCATTTTCCAACATTTGGAATTACCAACTCCTTCCACTAGGTGGCAGCACAGCGAGCTCGGCCAATGGACTCTCCAGCTGGGTGTTAAATGACAAGGCAGCCCAGAATGGCCTCCCACTCCCTTAGCAAGTATCCATTCTGTCGCTCCCTTTTCTTTGAGAAAAGACCATTCAGAGGCTTGTGCTTTTGTAGACTGTTTCAGCAGTGAGTCCAACTTTTTCCCAAATGGTCCACTTCTTTGCATAAGAAGTGAGATAATATTTTCTGCCTCAGCATTATTTTGGGATAAAGCGGGGATTTACAATTCTGTTTGTAATCATGCCACATTTCTTTTTATACTGTATGGAAGTCTGTGGAAATGAATGTTTTCCTCTTGAGGAAGGGATCCTGATCTCCTCTTAATTCCTTTCTTTTGGAGGGTTTGTCCCCTACCATCGGTTGAGTCCAGATACTCTGAGACCCGCACCATTTTGCCAGGCAAGAGAGGAGTGAAAAGGGGGACGACAAGGTTCTTAAGGGATTTGGTGTCTCCTCAGAGAGTCCTGAGGGACCAAAATAAATACAAAAGTCTGCTTCTTCTATAATTTATGAAGTTTGCTCTAGTTTTGTCTCATTGCCTTGACATCCAGCTCCAGCATGTTTCCAGAGGGGCGATCTAACAATTTAACATCGGTTGGTCAACTCTGTGGGCAAGTTTTAAAAACACAAATGTTGTTGAATGGCTAATTTATTCCTCACAGCTGTATTTCTAAGCTCCATTTCTCAAAGTCTTCTGCACTTCCAACTCCTTGCCTCCCACTTCCTGTGCTGAGCAGACAGAGCATTCTGGTCTCATCTGTGTTCACTGCCTTCATTTCAACACCCACTTTCTCTTTAGCCTCTTACAATTATTGCCAGGACCACTACCCCTCTACTCCAGGGAGATCCAAAGTCCATTCCGAGGAAAGGCATCAGCAGCATTCACTTCTAACTCTCCCTCTGTCCCCTTCTCTCACCCCAACCACCAGAAAATTTCTTCACATCTGGTTTCAGTGACTCTTTCATGAACCTCAATGATTTTCCGCCTCCAGGTCTCTTTATGGGACCCCACCTTACCCATGAAAGGTAGACCCTACCTAGTCTTACACCTCACACTCTGCCATGTCCTTCAAGACTCTCACCTACCTTTCTAAGTTCTATCATGCTTTCTATTTAATCCATTTAGGTGCTCACACTTCTAGCCCTGTGCTAGCTGCCAAGCTCCAATTCCACTTTAAAGGTCTTCTGGGCATCCCACATCATTGTCCCATGATTACCATAAACCAGAGATATCTAAAATCAAACTTGTCCCCTCCACAGATCAGAAATTAGTGAATATTTCCTTTCTTGTGCCAGTTTTAATGCCATCTCTGTCAATGACTTAAAATTTTTGGTGGTGTCTATTTCTTCTTTGTCTCCCCTCATATCCAATCAATCAGCAAGTTCATTAACATCCCCATTCTTTTATTTCTATGATGTGACAACTATGGTGCACTAGCTAGTTTCTTTCACTTGGAATCAGAGGGGTAGTGTTGGCACCTTTTGTCAACAGTAATTTTTTCAAGCAAGTAATTTTTTCAACCCTATCCCAGTGTCATAGAACAATTAAACCACAGCAGCCAGAGATGGTGGGCTTTTGGAGATCACATAGTCAGTCCTTCCTTATTTATGAACAAGGAAATCAAGTCCACAAAGTGAGTAACCCGAGGTCTCTGAGCTGAGACCTAACACGAGGTGTTTGGACCACCAGGACAAGACTTTTTCTTCTCATCCACTGGGTCTTCAGGAAGTCCCCATTAAAAGAGAAATGTGGCTTTAGAAGGAACAACATGAAGCCGTCACTGTTACTAAACACTAGGACCATCTCACCCTAACTCTCAAGACAGAAACAAAAGCAAGGCCAAATTTGAAGGGTGCAAAGAAAAGGAGCAGAGCCTGAGAGAGGCAACCTCAGCCCGTGTCAGCATTATTAGTCTCCTTTCAGTCTTCTTCCTATAACAGAGTATCATGAATTTTCATTACCTGTTTCCCCTACCACCGTGGGGTGGAGAGACATGACTCCACCCTCATCCCCAATCTGCATATCCAAATCTTCAGGCCAGTTATTGATGGATTGATTTGGGGGAGGCATGTGACCTAGGCAGTGTGTGGAGCTCAAGACCTTTGCTGGGTCTGCTGAGAACTGGATGTGGCCCGGGGAGCTCCTGGCTTCCATCCTGCACTCATGAGGGGAAATCTGCCGAAGATCACACTGATATTGAGAAAGGTGGACAGGGGAAGAGAGGAGGACAACTCAACATCTTCATGACATTATTTGAATCCCTGAATTAAGCATTAAGTTTTGTCTCAAATCAGTCCTACCTTTGAATGTTTTATGAGCAAATAAATAAATTCTAAAAAAAAAAAAAATCCAGTTTAAGTGAAAGTTTCTAAATCTAAAAATTTCTTGTTAATATATACTCTAGGAAGGGTAATATATACAATATACATATAATGTATATATTACATATATTATATATTTCAGACAGAGGGAGACAGAGAGAGAGAGAAGGAATAGACCAAAAATGGAGCAGTAAAACCAACCTTTTCCCACCTAACTCAGCTGCTAGTCCTGCTCCCTAGGCCAAGGCCTGGCCATCAGAGACAGAATGCCCTGAGAAGTAATGCCACTTGTTCCTCCTATGACTGGGAGGACAGAACCTAGCGTTCAGGTTGAGAGTTTAGACTTCTAGCAGCCTCTGATGCCCAAAGGTGTTTATGGGCTGCTGGAGGAAGCAGCTAGGGAAGAATGGCAGTTAAATGGTAGAAGGATCAGAGTTTGGAAATGGAAAAGTGTTGTTGTACTCTGACCCGGGGAATTAAGGGCACAGTTCTGAAAGATGAAGTCATGTAAAAGAAGAAGAGAGAAATAAGATGAGGAATAAACTATGCTAAGTAGACTCTGAGTCTCACAGTTTAGAATTTATGCTTCATCTGAGACCAGAATGTTAAAAAGGTTAAAAACTTCCAAAGCATATGCAGAGAGATAGCAGCGAGTAGAGAGAAGTGTTAGGTATGTCCTCTCAGGCAGATTCATCATTTGTTGCTTTTGGTGATGCCTGCAGATTTTGGGAGGGAGATATTATATAATAATTAATCTATTTTCTGTCTGGTAGTCTTTCATAGTAGCACTCCAGGAATGATATAAAAGTCTCCACTACATTTATAACATGCCGAGACTTGAACCACATGTTTTATGCAACCGTATGAATCCTGCAGAATCAATTGCTGGGTGAAGTTGAGTTTGTATTTAGAACATGTGAGGGGCTGTTTTGTGTCTCACTCTACTAATTTTATTACATATAGGCTTCATCTCTCCCTTACCTCTTTTCTTTTTTTTTTTTTAAATGTCTACCTTCTGTACATATAATGGCACTATACATCCAACAGCCATTTGTTGAAACCCTGTGGTAGTCTGTTTGCCAAATATTTGGAGCTTCCAGGCACATGGGAGAATTGCACTTTCCCTCTTCCTTTGAACTTCGGCACAGCCATGTGACCTATTTTGGCTAACGAAACATGAGTGGAAATAATGTGGCAGAAGCATTAAAATCCAGTATGCAATTTGCATACCTTTTTTTTTTTTTAAACCACTGGCATGATGACAATCAACGGTTGAAATAGTGGCCGCTCCATCGGTCTGAATCCCTGAGTGACTCTGATTAGCGGAACAATCCCACTGTTCCATCCAACCCCAATAGACTTGTAGCCGAAGCAAGAAATAAACCTTTGTTGTTTTAAGACATGGTGACTTCCGGGTTGTTTTTTAGTGCAACAGAATCTAATCAATCCTGACTTATGTAAAACTAAAAATATTCTAGCAATTGTACTTGAAATTGGGGTGAATCAGATTTGTTCCTTCACCTTTAGTTGCACATCATTTTGAGAAATAATGTGAAGAAAAATTATAGATGACAACAAAATATTATTTAAAAACTTTAAAATATTTTATAATTTATTCTTAATTTCTTTAACTCTGATAGAACTATTTTTATTAATACTATTCATGATGTATATGTATAGATATATTTATAATTTTACATAGTTATAATTATATTGGATATATTTGGGGGGCTTTTACTTTCTTATTTAAGATTATTTGGGGGGCTTTTACTTTCTTATTTAAGATTATTGACAAATACTTGCCATAGGTTTATATTAGTCATCACTGTTGACTCAAATTGGTTAAGTTATAAGAAAGTTTAATACTCACAAATATGAAATATTTCACATACGATGGAAGTTGAGGCTCTGGTGGATTGTTTTAGCAGCTCAATGTTGTCATCAAGAACCAGGGTTTTTCCACTTGTCTAACACACTCTCCTCAGTGTTGATGTCCCCCTCAGATGTGTCCAAAGATGGCTGCAGCGCTTCCAGGGCCCACATCCAGCAGAGTGCCCAGAGTTAGACGATGAATTGCTTCTTCCTGTTTCTTTAAGAGAGCTGTATTTCCCCAAAACTGTTGGAAAAACCATTTCTTCCATCTTAGTGGCCAGAATCAGGTCATATGACCATTCCCAAGCCAATTCCACACACACACACACACACTCTCTCTCTCTCTCTCTCTCTCTCTCTCTCTCTCTCTCTCTCTCCTGATATGGGGTAGAGGATGGGGATGGAATTATGGTCAACATAGACCACAGTGTCCCCTATGGACTGACCATAATTAGATAACCAAACTTTTATTGTTGACTATTTAGGCCGTTTCTTGTTTTCATTAGTATAAATGATGCTGCTGGAAACAATTTGGCATATGTCATTTCTACTCTCCCAGTCTTTTCAAGTTTTCCCAAAGATGTAATTGCTGGGTCAAAGGGAATGAATATTTTTAACATTCTTCCTATGTATTACTAAAATTTGATGAGGATTTTAGTATGGTAGAATGCCACCAGTCCGTTAAATAATATTGTATTTTAGTCTTAAAACATGCTGTACAATAGTACCTTATTATTAGTTTGACCTACAATTCTTTAATAATGAGTGAGGCAGAACATTTTTCCATAGTTTGGTTTACTCTTACTGGAATGTGTTCCCTCAGAAGGTAGCCCTCTCTGGCACAAGGGTCGGAAATGTTGAAGTCTCAATCCCCCAAGTAAACTTGGCATCTTGCTCCATCTTCAGCACAGCAACATTGGGACTAGGAACTTACTCAACATAAAGCAAACGCAAATATTCCAGAGAGTCAAATGATCCAGAGAGAACCCACGGGAGCCCCTTAGCAGGGAAATGTCACCAAGGCTCTAGGCCAAATGAAAGGAATTGCAGCTCTTGGAACAGAATCCTTGGAGAGCACTTAAACACAAATTATTTTTATGACCACATGAAATTATTGAGTTAGAAGCATCACAAAATTTAAAATGATATTCACATTTAAAAACTTTGAAGAATGGGCCTATCCTCAATAGAATATCTCTGAAGAAAATAAAATGGGATAGAGGGTTACCCACAGCTGGTTTTAGCACAAATTTTAATAGCCATCTCATCTCCCTTCATGGAAGTGAAATAATTTTTGGTAGTTATTTTGTTTTAAATGACACAGCTGTTTTCTTCATCATTTTCTTGTTTCCCAAATATCTTGATTAAACACTACTGTAGGCTTCAAAGATGTTTATGTTATTATTTACTATGAGCTGTTATAAGAGGCTCTGAGGGGATCTACGAACTCTTTGACACTTTGCAAAATGTTGTGCACCCGGGCATTTTTCATGAGAGAGGGTTCATGGCTATTAGGAGACTATCAGAAGGGCCCACTGTCATCCCACCCGCAGTTTCCATCCATTTTCATTTTTTACTGCAGCTCCCACCCACCTTTCTGCTACCCTCCAGTTTGCCTCCTTTCTATTATTTTTCACTCAGTTTTCCTGAAAAAAAAAAAAAAAAAGAGGTTTTGTTTGGGCTGCCCTACTTAGGGTTTCATCTCTCTGCTAATTTAAATACTATGTAGATCTTTTCCTTCATAGACGATGATCAGGGAATAAGATTTTACAGTTAATATGCTACACAGAATATCTCATTTCTTTTTAAAATGTGCTAAAACGTAGTCAAGTATGTTAGACATTATGTATCGATTCTTTGGTTTAGAGGTCACTTCAGATTTTTTGTTGCTCATATCAACCTTGTAAACATTAATTTTCATTCTGTATAACAGTAAACAGAAAGTCAGTTGTGCTTTCTGGAGTTTTCTTGGGATCTTTGCATTTGTGAAGTGTAGCAAAATTAGGAGGGCCTCCAGTGCCTCAAAGGAGGAAGATCTGGCTTTTCTGTCCTTTGCCCGCTCAGTTGCATCATTCCGACTTAAAAAATAAATTGTTACAAACAAGTATTTTCCTTAGCCCTAAAAATATTCCATGTCCAGAAAGCAGTTCTTGTCGCTTTCAGAGTTTGTACGCTTTTGGGTATTTGTCCCAATACCAGAACCTCAAGAGTATGTTTTCTCTATTCTGATAGAAAATTACAAAAAAATAAAGTGTAAAAGTAAGTCTTGTGTTTTAGAAACAGGTAGATACAAGTGAAAAAGTAATCTAAAAAAAATAGTCCTTCATCAAAAAATAGAGTCAGAAGCACCTGGGCTGTAATAAAATCTGAAAGATGAACTGAACTCTAAGAAGCATCGGTGAAGTGCAGTGCCAAGGGGACAACCGCCTCCTGTATTTTAAAGATATAGTTACTCAGGGGACAAGAGAAAGGCTCAATGTCATATCCAAATAGGCAACTTATGGGACCCCATCTGGGTGGAATATGGAGAGGCAACACAAAGTAGGGGTTTTTACATTTTACGTAAATCCCAAACTGAATGCTTGAAAGCTTACTGGGGAAGAATCTGTGCAGAGATGGGCTGTGTCTTTGCCCTTGCTAGGCACTGCTGGGAGACTAAGGTGGGGACCCCTCTCTTAGAGGTGTTTGTGAAGTGATGGTTGAGGTTCTAGCCGGTTTGGTGATTGGTGACTTTAATGCCTTGCTCTGATTCCTGCTGGTACTGTGGAGGGGGAGACCAACTCCGACCTGGAGCTTGGTGGGTGAGGGGTGCACAGAGCTAGTGTCTTCACCCATAGAGCACGCTGCATCTGGTTTAAGAGAGCAGCATATCAGGAGTGTGCGTGTGTGTGTGTATACCCATGCATGTGTGTTTTAATTCCATAATTCAAAGAAGGTATTAGAAACAAAAATGTTCATGGAGAATTTTATTTTTTGAAATCACATTTCTATACAGACAATTAAATTCACTCTGAATTTAATTATTTTCTTTCTCCTTTCACATTGTTTGCCCTGTTTCTATTCAATGAATTTAATGTTCTTTTGCTGCTATTTGCTTTTCAACACTTTTCTTTTTCTTTTAATTTCTTCTGATTATCATCTGTCTCTCTTCTTTCCTTTGTCTCTCTACTTCAACATTTTCTTTAAACCTTCTTCTGATCAATTCAGTGAAGCCCATTTTAATACTGTTTATAGCCACAGCACTGATATAGGGTTTCCCCCCGTTCCCCCTTTCTCTTGGCAATTAAGAGAACTGAAAATTCTATTTTAAAGTCCCTCTCTCTGGAGTTGCCAGGTAGCTCTGGTAGAGCTGGCCAGGCCTGAGCCTGCCTGGACAGATGGATGAGTTTTAAGTAGCTGAGGAGATGCATACATTCTAAAGTAGGGCTAACGTAAGCAAGACACTTGCATGTAAATGACTTTTAATAAATACTCTTGGCACAATTTTCTATTTACAACTTTTGAAATCCAAGACAGGTTAGAATGAAGGCCATAAGCCTGCATGGGGACTTTGGTAGGCAGAAGTGTGGCCGACCCTAAAAAGTTTAGGTGTCCTTGGGCTAATGCTTAAAGAATGAGAATGTGAGGAAAATTCTAGAAATTTCTCAACATGGTGAATGCAGAAAACAATGGGGAATTTGCTTCCAAGCACACCTGGAGAAGACTGTGTTTACAGCTGTGAATGTAAACAAGGAAACCAAGCATAGCGCTCACAGCATGAGCCACTTGACATCATGTTTTCGTTACTGGACTGAAAACTATGCATAGAAATTGGAAGACTATTCAGTATTTAAATACAAATGTGAACTTAGTTACAAACCTCTAAAGATGTGCTTAATTTTACAATTCCTCTTGACTCTGGCATCTTGTAGCAGGTATTTACTCTTCAACCACCCATGCCTAATTTTTTTTACCTATCAGGCCTTGTACTGACTCAATAAAGTAAATAGATATTTAGGTCAAAACTGAAAGATATCACAACACTGCTAGAATGTTACGTGCCCAAAGGGAGAAGGCTGATTCTGACAGCAGGGATTATAAATGTTTTAAAGTAATTAAAACCTGACTTGCTTTACTTGTTGTATGCCGTTTTCAAAATTTCTAATTGTTTGCACAATTTAAAATAAAAGGAAAAAACATGGCAACTTTTCTGAGCCAAAAGGGAGTTGTTTGAAATGGTTCAAGTTATGTTTAGATTCATGGAGGGGTATCTGAAAGAGCTCCGAGGCTGCTATAAAGGATATTTTTTTCAGATGATTAAATGCAAATATTGTTTTAAAATGCTTAAGAAAATGATTTCAGAATAAGCAGGGGGAAAAAAAAAGATGGGGTAGGAAGCAGAGAGGCGAAGGAGGAGATTGTTGGGGAGGGATTTCTCTACTCGCCGTGACCCAGTCTTGGTCTCCCGAGATCTGATGAGTCTTTGTTCTGCTGGAGCACACTGGCAGGAAGGAAGATGAGGATGCTGAGGCAGCACCTGGGCCCGAGTGAACACCTGGCCCAGAAATGCCTAGTGTGCATCCTCCTTACTCTCCTCTCCGAACTGGCAGGCAATGCCTACTTCCCCCAGGATGCCTGAGATTTCAGAGTTCATTCACATGTTCAGCCCTCTGAGCAAGTATGAAAGACCCGTCCTGACCTCCATGTGTCTCCTTTCTAGTATTTGATACTAAAACCAACACCGCAATGTCCACACCAAAAGGCCAGCTGGAAACCACAGTTCTGACACATTCTTTCCTCATAAACTCTACCAATTTGAATTTGTCTTATATTTGGATTATATTATGTACGAGGAAAGAGGAGACTTATTTGAGTCGGGCCTTCTATAGCCAATGGCTGGGCTACTTTGCATGTTGGATATTGGTGGGTGAATTTGGAGACATCAAAGGCTCTTGTGGCTTAAAAAGTTCAATACTGGGGGGCAGGAACTCCAACTGTTCTGAGGACTGGAAGCTGAAATATCAGTTAGTAAACATTGGAGCAACTGTTCACCACGGGTTTCTGCTGCGTTTGAGGTGGGACCTGGTGCAATTTCGATTTATATCTCAACATTTCTGCTTTTGATCTAACATGAATTCAGAAAGAGGAAAACTAGCTCTGTATTGTAGGAAGTTTCAGGAGCTTCAGGGAATTCTGTTTCCCAGGGGTTTAAATCGTCTACTTGCTGACAAGAATGTTTTATCGAGACAAGAGTTCTCTTTCAGTTCTGAGTTTAGATCCAACTTAAAGAGATCCTGGATTGGAACTGTATTTAGCATTGGCAAGGGAGAAAAAGCGTAGGAAAGGACTTCTAAAGGCTTCTTGGACATCACATGGCTATTTCACAACAGCTTTGTGATGAGTTAAGTGTAAATGAATCAGAAACATACGAACTATATTTCCTTTGAAATTCACATGGGTTTAAGAAATTAAGGCAAAAAAAGTTCCTGGCAAAGAGCATTTTGGGATCTGCCAAATTCAAGCCATTTGAGAAAGAACTGGAGACGTCGAATGCCACTGGGCTCCATCTTGTTCCTTTCTCTTCTCTACCCATCATCAAGGTGTTCTGGAACCTGTAAAACTTAAGGTTGGCCAAAAGTCAAGAGCGTGGGAAGTCCTCTCATTCTTTCCTGGTCTGCTGGAGAGGACCATCGCTATGCTTTGGAGTCTACAGTAAAAACCTGAGCTTGATTTCGGAGTTATAGGGACCAGCTGTTTGGACCCTGTTCACATGGGTGCTGCCTCAGAGAGGGAGATCTCATCACGACCGCTTTAGAAAGACGTATAGTTGGGGAGAGAGATTTTTCAATTCTTTTACTCAGTGGGGCACACCTACCCTGAATGAAGACAGAAATGTTGGGCAGAAGAAGAATCAACTCCTTTTTTCTAGGCTTGATCTTACTCCCTCTACCAAAGATGGAGAGACTGTGGTGTTGTTACTTGTTTACTACACATGGACTCTCCTATGGGAAATGTCTGCAATGGTTGTTGTACTGAATTTAGAATTAGTTATAGAGGAAATGGTTGGCAAAATTCCAAAGCAATTTTTTGGTGAGAATCAAGAAAAGTCACCAAAAAAGTGGGTCATTTCAGCAATGCTTTGGGATTTATACATCACTTACTTGTTGCAAAGAGGTTTTCACCGTGGTGGCATTTGTTCAAATGAATTTAACCTGGAAAGTGAAAAAAAAAAAGGATCGAAGGGTGGCACTTTTTATTAGAGCAGTGGCATGTAGGTGATTAGTGATATATAATATCCATCAGGGGAAGAGCTATTAAGGGGAGGACAATAGAAAAACTGGAAGTCTGATTTATAAATGTAGAGTACCAAGTCATCCTGTTCCCTGACCACGATGAGGGTCTCCTCTGCTTAGCGGTGTCACATTTACTGGGCGAGGACTGATCCTCTCTTGGCATCTTGGGTCCAGCACATTCTCACAGAGGTAGTAACTAAAGTCAGATGAGCTGACTCTCTCCTCAAGGGCATGAACACTGTACCTAGCTGATAGCAGATGCTTGATCATATTTCATCAAATAAATTAAAGTTGACGTTTTGTGGGTGGCTGTTAGCTAATATTAAAGGAAGAGAAGGTAAAAAAGACTGAGAATGAATGATCCAAGAGGAAGGAAACAAAACTCAGAAGAGTGAGCTATCTCTAAAACAATGAAGGAAGACCATGAGGTATATTGAAGAGACACAGAAGAATGGGAGAAGATGAGAAGCTATTTGATTCAGCCGCTTGGGAGTATTTTCTAACCTTTTCAAGGGAGATTTCAGAAGAGAGAGAGAGGAAAAACCTAAACAAACAAGAGGAAAGTTTATGTTTGGGAAGTAGAGGCAGTGAATATAGATATTGCTGTGACCTGTTGCACTGGTGTGACCGATTGCTTCATTTCAGCAGACATTTGATAAGTGAGCTAGGGGAGGAAGGAAGCAAGTGGATACTTACTTCAGTAACCACTGTGGTCTTTCAAGAGAGAAAGTACAAGCTCACAGATAATGAACACAAGCTGATTAAGACAAATGCTGGAAGGGATGCACAAATTGCTCAAGTTTGAGAAAAGAGGACGTTCCGTCTGGCTAGCCTGATGAAGAAGGTGACATCTGAATTCCATTCCATGCCCAGACTCATCATACATCCAAGAGAGCTCTCAGCCTCCTGGCCTCCAACATGCTTCAGCTATTAGCCTAGCTGTGCCGTGGCCGCCAGAATCTGCTTGCCACAGAATTCACATAATTTCTCTTTTAACGCCAAAGCAGATGCTAACTAAAGCTAGACTAAAGCCATGGGCTGGGACCTCATGAGCCCTAGTCTGTGGGAATACTGCTTCTCAGAGAGGAGAAAGGACTTGTCAGATGGAAGTCCCAATTTGTGTCAGGGGGATGCCCACCCCTGCTCACGCCCCACCTTCAATGATGTCATAGCAACCCTCGGGGGGCTAACTTGCAATTAATTAATTTCCTAGACATCTGTATCTACCATGAATGTATGCAAGCTGTTTTCATTTCCTCAGAGAAAAGCCATGAGGAACCAGTTTTCATTAGTTCAGGTGTTTGCCTCTTCCAACTGTTTATTTTTGAAGACAAAGACAATCTGCTGTATATTTTCATGACTGTAAGGTCACGGGATTCCTAGGGTCCGAGTCCTTCCTTTCAACTTCTCTCTAATACTAAGTGCTCTGAGGTGGCCTCGTCCCTCATCCAAGCTGTCTCCCTTTCTTTCCTTTCTTGCCCATGCAACCATCCATCCTCCATTCATCTAATTCAACAGGATTTGGGCATCCAGGTCTGTCTTAGGAGTTGTGGCGTAGCCACAGAACAGATCTCTGACAGTCTCCCCTAAAGAAACTTCAGGGTTCCTCAGGATTTTGCCTCGTCTCATTGAGTTTTACTGACTCCTTGGCCCCCTGCCATTTACAACTGCTTGCTTTTTCCATAAATGGCCCTGTATAAAATAACAGAATTTCTGTAAAAAGAATTAATCTGGGAAAGAAAAAACATATTGGCAAAATTTGAAACATAGGCAATATTTATTTTTTTAGGAGTGTTTTACAGAGCTAGTCACTTTAGTAGTTTGAGAACCCTAAAACATGCACTGCGTTCAACAATTTGTTTTGCTCATAAAATGCTCATATTTGATATAGCCAGTATGAAAAATAATTTCTTCAGAAATAATTGAAACTAGCTAAATTAAATTTATTTTTAAATGTTTTTAATTTTTTTTTACAGAAGAAGTTGTGAGTTTATGAGCTCTGCAGAATCTAGTAGCTCTATTTTTGCCATTACATGAGCTGGCAAAAAACTGGAGGACAATATCCCAATATGTTAGAAAGATTCTCGGGAAATGTAAAAATAATAACAGCAACAATAACAACAACAAAAACAAGCCTGCATTTTCTTCCAAGTTTTTCTCTTGGGATTTTCTTTTTTCCAGTATTTTTTTCTCCAGATTTTGTGGTTGTCTAATGACTCCTCAGACTTCTTTCTGTGTCAGATGCTGATGGGCCAGTTGTTCTCTCTGCCACCCTACATCTAACTGCTGGCTTCTTATTTCCTCCCAGACCCTCTGCTCTCTCAAGTCTTCTTTCCACATGGGTTATTCTGAAGTGTTTGAAGAAAAAAGTGCAGGAGTGCAATTTTTTGGTTTTGCAGCTGTTCTCCATGGTTGCTGAGTTGTTCCGTGCCTAGACCGACATCACTGAGTAACTTGGGCAGTGCAACTGTGCTCGGTTAGCAAGGAGGCCTCTTTGGAGTCAGTCTATGGTCCTTCCTCAGTCAAGATTCCCACTAAGGAAGGGTTGTGGTTAATGTGCCTTGATGGTTGGTTGTTAGGAGTGTTTCTGTATAACTAGAAGGCAAAGACCTTGAGGGCACATCTATTTTATTCCTCTCTGTCTCGCCAATACTTAACTTTGTACCCAATACATAGTAGGCACACAATATCTGGTGTTGTTTTAATGAATGAACAAAAAATTTTAATAAAAAGGGCCTTTAGTAGTAGAGTCGTTAAGTGTATATGCATATTATTTTGAGTTTTAAAAGTATCGCTGTAAGATATTTATACCAGCTCTATAGTTATAAGCATCGTAAAATGTCGTCACTGTATCTAAAAAGAAAAAAAATGTGGCAAAGTATTTAGTTGCTGTCATAATTAAAAGTAATCCATGAGGAGAACTTGACCTTTTTGGAGATTAATGCGGACATAAAACATGATCCTGAAGATGTGCTTACTTAGCAGAACTTTAGTTTTGCCAAAAAGTCATTTTAATCAAGAAATTCCATGAGTTGTATTTTTTTACAAAATATTATGTTTTGTTAATCTGGGTCCTCCAAGCAGCAGATGTTAAGACAGGATTAAATGTGCAAGGATTTTATTAAGGAGAGTGTCTGTGTGAGAGAAAATAGGGAGGGGGCTGGAGAAGGCTGGGAGACCATGATGCAAGTCAGACCCCAAGTGAAGTGGAGAGGAAGAGAAGGTTGAGTGGAGCATTCTGGACTGCTGTGTGGTCTAAAGAAGTTTCAGTAAAACTGTCCAGAGTCTTCAAGCCAAAACCAGCTGTCAGAAGAGTCCTGAGTCTCCCGGGAATGGAATTGTCTAAGCAAACTTTCCCTGTCAGTCATTGGCTGAGAGCAGCCGATGGGAGACATGGCGTATGATTAATCACACAGTCTCCCCGTAATGGGAGATCTGCAAGTGCATTCTCGTTGTAGTCATATCTGTACTTTGATTCATCTGAAACACCCAGGAATAGCATTATGAAAGGAAATATATTTCTCTTTACTCTTGAAGTCTGATTCATTGATAATACTAGAAAATTGCTTTACATTACAGAATAAGGTATACATTTTTATATATAATATCGCAAGTGAACATTTTAGCAACTCAGTGACATTGATAGGACAATGTAGCAGACTGGCATTGGTCTCCAAATCCCATTCCTTCTTTATTCTTTGTAATAGGATCCCTGACTTATAGCTAAGTTCATAATTATCCAGATTCAAGATTGATTTCCCAGTCTGCCTTGCAATAGATGTGAATGTGACTAGCTTCTGACCAACAAAAGTGAAAATACCACGTGCAACTCACAGGAAATGTATGAAAAGGAAGTGGTGTGCTCTTTTTCCTGTTAGTTGGAATACAGATGTGACGGTTGGAGATGAGTGACCATATTGAACCCTGAGGTAGAAAATTATAGAACAACAATGTAGAGGGAGACTGGAACCCTGATTCCATGGAGAGCTGTGGATTGCCCACCTCTAGACGTATTTTATGAGTAAATGGAATAAATTTCTATCTTTTTAAAAGTCATTCTTATTTTTGGCTTTCTACCACTCAAAGCTAAACCTAATTTTACTAATATAGGCAGCTCTTTCTAAAACTGGGCCCAGAGAGACTGAAAGTAACATGTTCCTTATGACACAGATAAAAAGTGATGAAGTTGAAATTTTAACCAGTTCTTCCAACTTTTAGGTTGAATATCCTTGGAATTAAATTTGAAGTTTACATTAAACTTTATCGTGCTACAATTATTTAGACATTATTGAACACTTCAGGCAGGGTCTTCTTTCTCCACCTAAATTTCTGTATCTATAAAATAGAAACATTTATGCTACCAATACTACAGGGTTTCTGAATTATTTCCATGAGATAGTTATATATATACATATATACATATATATTTTGTAAACTCTAAGTTCTCAGAATAAAAACCATTTTATCATCATCAATTTATTGACTTCAGGTTTAAACAACAGAAACAAAAAATGTATGTTTCTTTATACAAGGCAGAACCGACCCCAAGAAGCTTCAGGAAAAGTCTTAAATTATTAAGTAATAGACTAGACAATGAGGGAAAGGAATGATAATTTATCACCGAAAAGATGATATTTGATATTTTCCACTAGTCGTTTTCATGACTTACCACCCTGACTGCATCATAATCTTCTTAGATACCAGGGCCATGTCTCATCCTTCTGTGTGCCCTACATTTACTGGGCTTGGTGAATATTTGTTGGTTAATTGGTTGGTTGATTGATAATTGCTGTGAATATTATTCCTTGCAGTTTAAAAAAACTATAAGATCCACAAACACTATCATTTTTAAAAGGTCGTGTTCTTCTAAATTCTTGACCCCATCTTTTATCCTTCCTGACTTAAAAAGGGCACAATATATACTAATTGCTTAAATTACCAAATTTTTGGTTCATTTCTTTAGGTGTTTGAGCCAACTTGTCTCTTTGTAAATCTTATCTTAAATCATAATCTTGATTCTAATTATAAATCACAGAGAAAATTAGAAAATCTTTTTTTCTTAAATTATTTCAGAATAAATTATTTAGCCTTTGTGTACAATTCTTAGCTCAGAACCATGTTTATGTGAATCTATAACATTCCATGTGATGATAATGACTAAACATAGTGAAGTAATGGAAATTTTGTTATGGAACATTTGGTTGTAACACAATTCTAATTGAATGAATTAATGAGCAAGAAGTCAGGGGTTCATGATCCCCCTAAGGCTGGAACAAATAGCCTTACGCTCTCAGATCACTCTCTGTGAAGTAAGAAGCTTCAGAAGACAGGGTTTTAGGCTCCCCACTTTATATATACAAATGAAGATAAGCCTTCCCTGCCTATTGCAAATGAGATCATATTGCATAAATGCGTTTGATTGTTCTATTCCATTCCATTCCACAAGGTATTAGCAAGTATGTAAAATTGTTACAGAAACTTAAAAAGAGAATCACACATATGAGATTATTCAAGTAAAAGCCCCTTTTAATATAGCATCCGCATGACTGGCATTAAATATTTGAACAACAAGTCCTAGGAACAGTGGGTATAGACAGACAGAGATGATAGCTATGGTGCTTAGATATTTAATAATGTAGAGAAACTTTTTAGATTTCTGAAGACTATATTCTTTTGGATGTTTAGAAAGAAGCATTTTAGGGCTGATCGATACTATTTTGGGTAGCTCTAAATATATTCTAGGCTACCAAGTGCTCCTTTCTGCAAAATAGTAATGTAACCCAAATTTACAGGTTATGACAGTTGCAGCATGATGTAGTGAGAGCAGTCAAAAGTCATGGGTTCAAATCTCAGCTTAGCTACTAACTGTCAGTGGGATCTTGCACAAGTTACCTAACCTTTGAGCATTAGTTTTATTCTTGGTAAAATGCAAGGTTCGGTTTTGCACCTTCAAATCTACGTTCACCTTCTAACTCGAATATTCTGCTGCCATTTATGTGACATAGAGTTGAAATATAAGACATATAACTCCAACATGAACAGTTGTTCGTGGAGTTGAAATTTTGATGCATTTGCATTGAGGAAACACTACACAGGGGAAATATTAAGTGGGGGAAAAGATGACATCACATTTGGGCTGGGGGTTGACTTGTAAAACAGAGGAATGGTGGGCGCAGAGATTATATTCCTTAACTCTGAAAGTTTGGAGCCACAAATGCTGTATATACATGATTCAGATGAAATCTGAAACAATTATTAGATATTTTCTAACTACCCAGAGGTTTGTAATTGTGTTTGACAAAACACATGGTTGACATCACATTTTTCAATTTTTATCCAGATGTTAGGTGTCATATGAGCCCAGCCAAAGGCGGTCCATACTTCACAAAGGCAATTGCAAGTGATGAAAAAAATCAGTTCCTTTAGTTGCTACAGAGAACATTAAAAAACCAAATTATTGACTCAGGTTTGACATTAGCATGGTTGAGTTCAGCCAAACTGAACTGTGTTTTATGGCCTAACTGGGTGATTATTGTTTAAGATTCTTCCTTTTGCTGTTTATGCTATCAGTCTGCTTTTTATTATTATTTTTTCGAATATATCTAACCCCTTTTACTTCCAGCAGACAATCTCACTCTATGGTTTAGGACTCTTTCAGCAAATGAAAGAAAACTCAGCCCAAGCTGGCTTAAACAAAAGTGGAATTTATTGGTTAAACTAATTGAAAAGTTCAGGAAAAGATCTGGCTTCAAATGAAGCTCAGAGCAGGCACTTGATCTATATCACCAGGACCTGGTTTTTCTCAATCTCTCTCTCCTCAGCTCTATTCCTTCTGGTTTAACTTTATTTTCAGAGAGGCTCTTCCCACCATGGAAACAAGATAACTCATATCCTCTCTTGAAGCCCTATGGGAAAGTTTACCTGCCTCTCAGTCAGAAGCCTCAGCAAAAGTCCCATACAGTCTATTAACCCCAGTTGCAAGACATGCCTGAACCAGTCACTATAGACAGTGCAGTGTGATGTTCTGACTGGGTTAAGATTGGGTCCTGTGCTCCACTCCAGAGTCACAAGGTTGAGAGTGGAAAGATATTTTCTCCAAGAGAAAACAGACAGGGTTTAGTTATCAAAAAGATATCATTTTCTCCAAGAGAAAACAGGGTTTAGTTATCAAAAAGAGGTGGCATGGACGTCGGAGGGCCAAACCTGATATCCTCTGCTCTTGGAACCTACTTATTGAGGCAGCGGAACCTCTTTCAACTTCTCAGTTCATATCCTCTTTCTTGCTATGGTCTTGGAAAATAGAACACCCCTCTTCCTGTTTATGGAAACTTTTCTATCATTAGCGCTGACTCCCTCCATCTAGCCCAGGATCTGACTTCATCAGTCATGGTTACTATTTCATCTATCTCCTTTCTACAGGCTCATGCCTTAGTTTATAAACATGCTCAGATCTATCTTACAAAATACACACACCCAAATTATTTTGACCCATCTCTCATTTTCAGCTACAGTCTATTCTCTCCTCTCATGAGGATCTTCCCCCACCAAAAAAGTGTCTATGTTTCTTGTCTCTACTTTGTTCATGTATCACTCACTCTCAACTTGCTGTCTCTATACCTTTGACACTATTACTTCCTATATTAGTAAAGGTTTGTTTATGAAGACAGACATTATTGTGAGTATTTTGAGCATGAAGAGATTTAATATAGTGAATTAGAAGCTTTTGTTCTGGGGAGCAGAGTTTAAGGAAGCAGCTGTTGCTTCACAAAATCATAGTAAAATACAGCCAATAAACTCTGCCGCCTGCAGAACTGAAGTTGATGATTTCAGGACAATGCCCAGAAGCCTCCGGGAAATCTCTAAGCCTGCCACCTACTGACACTCAAGCACATACCCTCAAAGAAACACATGTCCCTCTCTCCAGCCTTCTACTTCTCATGTAAGTACCTTCTATTTACAGAATCTAAACAGAAACATTACTGTCAAGGGAGTTGAAGAGATAATAGTACAAAGGCCAGCTTAGAAGGGTAAGACTAGTCCTGAATATTAGTAGATTGTATCTGGTACGTTATCATGCCCCCTCCCCCTTAAATCTTTTTACTGAGAGTTCTGTTCTTAAGCTAACACTTGCTCACACTGTGAACTCCCCTTGAGTTATCTCATCTATTCTCATCATTCTAGTCACCTGCAGTCTGCGGATGCCTCCTCCACAGATTTCTCCAGGAGTTTCATGTTAGTACAACTCTGCCGGAACTTTTCATCTCACTTACCCATAAGGGCCACAAATTCAACTTGTTTGGGAATGAAATCTTTATGTTTACTCCCTGACCTGCTCTTCCTCTAGATTTTGTTTCCTTTAACCACATATTAAATCAATTACTAAATCTAGTTTTAAAAGTCTTTCCTATCTTCCCCAACCCAACTTTACTGCCCTGACTCGGTGACTTGTCACCTTTTACCTGGGCCACCATAGTCTCCTACCTGGATTTCCTGTTTTGAAGCTCACCCACCTTGACTCTGTTCTTCAGAGCCTCTGAAGGGATTGAACTAAAATACAAATCTCTAATGATTCTCTTTTCCTTAGAACCCTTGGCTGGCTATTTATAAATCTGGAAAAAGGGAGCAATAATTCATCAGACAATTCTCAATAATTCATCAAACGAACTAGACAAACGGGCTGCAGGGCCAAATGAAGATGAGAATTAGAACAAGGAGAAGAAAAAAAATTCTATTCCAAACGCTCTGATTCTAATTACCCAGAATGAATGTTCCAGTGTATCACTTGAGGTTTCAGAGGGGGAAATCTGATGAAGAATCCAATCTTTTAGGCTCTAGCTTTTAATATGGAGTTTATTAGACAGTCTGGTTAAGTTTGCAGGCCTTATATTGATTTCTGATGTGTTCTTAGTTTATTTCTTAATTTCAGTGTGTGGACCTTGATGTGTGGACTCTTTAGATACCAGATAGAATATGATGTGTAGGAAGAAGATGATCGGTAAAAGAGAGAATAAGGGGAATATAACTTGTTAGATAAAAGGGAAGCAAGAAAAAAATCCCCTGGGACAGAAGTCCCCAACTCCCAGGCCGTGGACTGGTACTAGTCCCAGGCCTGTTAGGAACCTGGCCACACAGCAGGAGGTGAGCAACAGGCAAGCAGCCAAGCTTCATCTGTATTTGCAGCCACTCCCCTGCGCTAGCACCACCGCCTCAGCTCCACCTCAGATCATCGGGCATTAGATTCTCATAGGAGCACTGGTCCCCAGGGCCAAAAAGTTTGGGGACCGCTGTGCCTAGGAAGAAATGATATCTGCTGCCTTCTGCTACATTGAAATGCATCTAGTTAACCTGGATAATAACTCTCATTGATAGTGATATCCTGGATGCTTCTTTAATCTGTGTCAGTTTGGGTCCGTGAGGAGAAAAAGTACAAGCAATATTTTCTAAATGCCACATGGAGGGCAGAAGTGCAGGGGGAGAAAAATGCTGGTAAAGTAATTTTCAATCCTGGAAGTAGATGCACTTCCACATACAAGTAATCTCTGGATGCTCAAACTGGGCAGTGATTCTTGTGGCTATTAATCTTGCTTTGTTTCCTGGAGAGGGGACTTTCTTCAGTGTTGGAAGGTCGGTGTGGACCAAGGGCTGCTTCCTCTGCTTTAGCCCTTCTTCCACGTCCTTGCCCTCTACCTTTGTCTCCTCCTTCTTCTCCAATACCATCAAGATTCTTTCAATTCTAATGCCATGCTGATATTTGAGTCATCATAGAGAACGTTGGAGAATATAGGAAGAAAGAAGAAATAAAAATTTTTACTTTCATATTTTAAGCAAAACTGCTGATTAATTTTAATACCAATTTAGGCTTTAAATCTCCTATTGATTGGTTAATATTTACTCCTAATAGTAGAAGCATTATATATAAACTAAATTATAATCCCCTAATGCGTTGCAGCTTATTAACATGTTTGGCTTGAGCCTAATTAAATGGTAAATATGGTCTCTCCCCACTTACAAAAGAAATAGGAAGGGAAAAGTCAGATATTTAATTCTTTTCACAATGATATTCATATTTACTTGTCATAGGCTCTTCCTTGAACATTAGAACTCTCAGTCTACCCATGCATAAAGTCAGTGTAGTATTGTGGTTTCTGGAGTCAGACTGCTTAGGTTCAAATCTAGGCTTTTCCAGTTACCAGGTAAATTAATTTGACAAGTGTTTTCACCTCTCTGTGTTACCACTGCTTTATCTCTAAAATGAGAATAGTGGTAGTTTATAATTTGTGGGGCTGTTGTGAGGATTACTTGAGTTGATATGAATATAGTATTTAGATCCACTCCTGTCACATAAGACTTACATATATGACATACTTTGAAAATGTATAATTGAATACCAGAAGAACAAACAAAATAGAAATAAACATAGCTACAGAGGACAGATTGATGGTCGCCAGAGGAAGGGGGCTGAAGGGTAGGAGAAAAAGGTAAAAGGGATTGAGAAGTACAAATTGCCAGTTATGAAAATATTCACGAGGATGTAAAGTATAGCACAGGGAATATAGTCAATAATATTGTTTTAACTATGTACGGTGTCAGATGTACTAGGCTTATTGGGATGATCACTTCATAAGGTATATAACTGTCTCATATAACTATATTGTATAACTGAAACATATAATATTGTATGCTACCTGTAATTGAAAAATAAAAATTTAAAATAGTATAATTGAAGACCAACCTAAGAACTATTTTAAAATTTATTTATAGTGTTAGTGCATTTTTCTTTTTTTGGAACTTCCACAAGTGAACTTTTCCTGTCCAAAAGCAGAGTTCACACTTGTTCTATAATACTGAGGCTAGGAACTTCTGAGCAACCAGCACTTTTTAGAAATACTTTATAAAGTAGCCTGACAGTTTGAAAATCATTAGGTATTCCTCCTAGAAGTCAAAGACCACATTCAAAGCAAATTATATGCATGTTTCTTAAAAGTGTTAATGTGCTAATCTGTTGGTTCCCTGATCTAGGCAAAATGCCATAGTATTTCACATGAGCAAAATACCATAGTTCTTGAAGATTTCATATAAATATTACCCACTGTGCTTCACATTTCCAAGTGTTATACTTCCTCATTAAAGTCAACAAGCTGGAACTGGCATTAGGATCAGCAGAATGATTTCACTTCAAATTACAACCCCAAGTCCTTCTAATAAGTAAGAATTAGCTGATTAGCCTATGAATTCTTTCACTCTAGTAAACATTTTGATTCTGCCTTATAACAATGAAACCATTACTTGTGAGACATAAACTCTCTACTTTTCCCTTGGGAAATGTCTCTAAATATTTCTGGGGTTCATGGACAGTGCTGTTGAATATTAAGATAAAGAGAGAAGCCATTCTTTAGCCAGTGAGAGTGTACTTTTGATATGATCAAAATAGAATGAGACAGAAACAGTGCCAGAGAATGAAGTGAAGAGCTGCTCTGGTTATACTCAAGGACTGTGAGGTGGAGGGATGGAGTTAACAGAACAGGGACAATGCACTTTCCACCTTTCATGGCTCAATGTCTTATTTTATGGTATTTTTACAAGTTGATGATTTTCATTCCTCAAAATAGTGTTGACCTTCTGACCTTAGCTGAAATCAGGGAATTCTCAAGCATTCAGATTTTGTATAATTTCTCCAATTCATGTTCTCTGACTCAAAGAAATGGCTGCAATTGCATGTACTCAAGTTTTTCTGTCTTTCTGTCCATATGTCTGTCTGTCTCTTTGTCTCTCTGTCTCTATCCTTCCTTCTTTCCTTCTTTCCTTCCTTCCATTCTTCTTTCTTTTTTGGTTCAGCCTTCCTTTTATTTTACCCAAAACAACTCACCTCTTAAAAATAATGATGATAATTCATGTACAATTGGGTTTACAAGGTATTCAGGGAAGCACGATGCTACATGTTATATTTGAGGGTTAACAATTGAGCCATAGGTTAGGGATTTAGACATGCCCATGTGTCCATTCTTGGCCAAGTAAATCACGTTTGCTTCAAATATACTGTAGTACTCTATAATCTGAAACTCGCCATAATTGACATGCTTGCATTTAGCCTAAGGGCTTGTTTATAAGAGTCTACTTGTTCTCTACTTAGCAGGAAGGCTCCATATTCCTTTAGGTCCCTTATGATTATCTGGTTTCGCTACTTTGCTGATAGTATCTTCTATGAGAAAAAAAGTCACTAAGTTTTAGAAAAAAGAGCTAACATTTATAATTTATGGTGTGTTGACTCTCTAGAAGGTGTTTCATATAAATAATCTTGGGATTAGGGTTTCTTGTTTCTATCTCTTTTAATTGTCTACCCTATATTTGATATAATTGTTGAGGGATGATCTAGTGGCATGAATTAATTTATAAACTATTAAGTAATTGGTTCCGAAGGCTCATATAATGGTGGGCCCAGTATTTCCTTACTTTATTTCCTCCACATTATCTTAACTACAGATGATGTTTACTTAATACGATTTTCAATTATGATGTTTAATTCTGACTATAAAATCAATATACATTTTTGAAGAAAATTTGGAAGATCCCCCAAATCAAAGCAAAGCAAATAAAATCACTCATAATCTCAACGCTCAGAGATAATTCCCTTGGACATTTTAATGTTTTTTTCTTTCAATGTTTCTTTTATCATCCTATGTTTGTAAACAAATTGGAGTCTCTCCCTTATACATGTATACATATTCCTTTGCCCTGTGACCCAAGTAGTCAGAAAATGGAAGGATCTTAATTTTCCCCAATGGTGAGGCCTCCGCTCTGATTTTTCGGTTTCAGGTTGCTAAAGAATAAAATCGCATAAAGCCCTCACCTTTGGACCTCTCCAGCTATCCACATCACGTCTTCCCCAGTCCTCCCTGCATTGCTTTGCCTGCCTACCCCGGCTCACTGTCTCCTCTTCATGAGGTGTGCCACACTTCCCGCTCTTTTTCACCCCTTCTATTTATTCAAGTCTCAAATTTTCATCCTTAATGCTTTTCCCGGTTCTCCACGGAGTTAGTGGATCTTTCCTCTGTACTTCATAAAAATTAGTTCTTCTGTCTTTTTAGAAACTTGAGGAGTTATTTTATTTGTTCATATTTCTATCTCCCTCATTATGGCAACATGGCGCTTGATTCATGATTGCAATTTTAACACCTAACTCCATGCTTGACCACAGGAGGCATTCAACAAATGTTTAATGATTAGATGATGGATAAATGAATAACTGGATAAATGGTCCACTACTAAAGTCACAGGAACAAAATTATGCTGTTTGCTCTACATCACATTGTAAAATCAAGATTTCCACAATAATAGGAAATGTCATTTTTTGCATTTACAAATTCACGATAAATATTTTAAATATACTAAATATATCCACAAATATATTGTTTACTATCTGCCTCTTCTGCCTCACGTTACATCTTCTCAGGGTCCATGTGGGAGACTCCTCTGGGGTCTTACTCCTGACTGTGCTCCCACCCTCCTCAGGGTACTTGCCTCTGCTGGTCCTCCATTGAGAAATTTCATCTTTTTCTTCCTTAATGTGTTGACTTCAACTTATCCTCAGATCTCTCACCCAGTGCCGACTTTCTCAAGGAAGCCTTTTCTCACCTTCTTTACTAGTAGTAACGAAAATAACAAGAGTGGGAATGATAATAGCTAGCATTTATTGAGAGTATACTATATAAGAGGCATTGTTATGAACACTTATATTGATCCTCTCATATAACGTCCCACAACAACCCTCTGAGACATGCACTATCATTAACCCCATTTAAAGATAAGGAGGGAAGTCCAGAGAATTTGGCTTATTCAAACTAACACGGCTAAAGCACACTGAGCTATTAGTCATGCATCCTCTTCATAGCTCTTATTACAGGTGCAACATGATGTATATTTTCATGAACTACTGATTAATGTCTTTGTAACCTAAAAGGTTATAAACTCAGTAAAATCATTGTATCCACAGCTCCTTTGATAGTGTCAGGTGTAGTTTAGATAATCAATAACTATTTGTTAAATAAATGTATTTTTTTGATCCAATATTTTAGGCTAGTAGGCAGTGTTCCTATTTCTCTGTAAGTATCAGAGGAATTTTAATATCAACTATTAGTGTATAATCTTTTAATTAGAGTTCAATTTCTCACTGTGCCATCTATAATAATAGAGCTTGTGTATGATGATGTCAAGACAACTGTTCTTACAGAGACATCACTATTAATCCGCACATCCCCTCTAGCCACAAAGGATGTTATTTTAGTCCCAGCAGCCTAATATCTGGTTAGTGATACAGCACGTTCCTGCGTATAATCCTGAAACAATATATTTTGTCATTAAAAAAAATGTTCCGCAACATGTTTGCCTTTTGGCCCAGTGACAATGTTATGTCATTTTCCAGGAATGTTTCTTTTTCTATCCAAAGGCAAATTTAGCTTAGAGAAATGTTATCAGCAGTTCACCAAGAGGTTTAATTGTATCCTTCGAATGGCAGAAGAGGGGAAGCCCTAGAAATTCAGGTTAAATTTATTAAGCTGAACATCCTGGATTTGGTCGACTGCCAAAACACACCATGATAAGAGTTTCAAAGCTAATAACTGAGGAGATTAAATTGGTATCCATTACAGATCTGTGGAAAGCTATTTCTTTGCATTAAGACTTAACAGCTGAACTGAATAAAGTATTCACCCTTCAATTTTTTGTTTCATTTAGCTATAATTACCCTTTTGGTCCGTGGACCCAATTTTCTTCATGGTATCTTGGCACCATTTCTTTCTCAAAAAATATGGTGAAAATTCTAAGTAGCAGACCTTATGTAAGATTCTTCATTTCAGTATAGAAAACAATGGAGCAGCAGGGGAGAATTGGACACCAAATACACTGTGTTAATGTTATAAATTATTCATGAGTTATTCAATTTTCATTGAAAATTAGATGTTGTTATTTCTTAACTACTCATTAACAAATCTCTTTGGGGGCTATGTCTCTACCACTGTTTCTAACTTCTGTGGTCAACCAAGTGGATGCTTTGCACAGTTGCATAGGGGCTCTAGACAACAACATTTTCCTGCATCATGCAATTAATTGGGTGAGTTTTATTTCTCTTGGCACTTTACTGTTTATCCTTAAATACCTAGGGTATAACACATGCTCATCTAATTGCAGAAGTATTAGTAATTTAACTGTGTTCGCAGAACTATAAATAATTTTCTAGGAAATAGTCATTGCATAAGAATTGGTTGAACTAGTGTGTTGTAAGAGATGCCATCGACTTGAAATCAGAAGATCTGGGGGTCTATTCCTTACACTGGCAACTATTTGGGGCAATCTTGGGTTAATCATTCTCATCTCCACTTTCTTAAAGTAGGATGAATAATTTCTAAACTTCCTTTCTGTCACTGCTGAGTTGAAGCAATAAATGTCAATGTTATCCATTTTTTTCCACCATGACATTATTTTATTAGCTCCTCCCTCAGTACTTCCAGTGCTGTCATGGAAAGATTTTTTTCCTCTACTTTATATATTGTATTTTAAACTAATAATTAGTCTTCCCATTTTAGTGAAATAAAGGCATATTTCACTATAATTTTAGTAAAAACACAAAAGACTTTGATTTTTAATTAGCTTGTGAAATATTTCTCAAATGGAGGTATAATTTTCATTTAATCTGAATAAAGTTGTTAATTCTCAGAGACCAACATTTGAATAACTAAGTAACTCCATTTTAGAAACGTTCGGTTGAGACCAGCTGAACTAGGTGGAAAGAAATGAGCCTTCATCAATGAGTACATAGAGTTTCTTGAAATTCTCAAACAAGTGCTTTTTTACTTACCTCAGTCCTAGAGGTGAAGGGAAATGTCACTAGAGTATAGGCTTCTCTCTGGGAGAGATTCTTCATTTACCTTTATAACTAGGGGCCCTGTGGAGTACCTGGTATAGAGTAGGCCCTTCTGTAATGAGAAATAAGTGTTGAAGAGTGAAGGATGAGGTGTGGGGACAAAGTGGTCAGGGCACTAAGGTGGAATAGTCAGTCACCGAGTGGATCACCAGAAGCTTTCAGTGCTACTTGCTTTCTACCTGACATCTGTGATCCTGACAACACCACCGGATCCATCAGGGGTTAGCCACGACATTATGAGATCTTTCTGTAAAGAATATATAGTGTCAGAGACATTTTTTTTTCAGCACTCCGATGTTATAGAAAAAGTCTTTTAGAGTCACTCTGGCATGTGATTAAGTTCTGACTCCATCAATTACCAGTCGTGTGAATCTGAGCACTCACTACCTCAGTTTCTCAGCTGTAAAATGGAAATAACTACTTCTTAAAGTCAGATAAATGTAGGAAGTCTGTCACATCATAGGTATGTAACAAATGCCATGTCCTTTCCCTGTTATTACCAATAAGTTACCTGGAACAGACCAGGCTATTAATTGGTCACAGATCCTTCTTTCTAGGCTCTAAAGCAAAACTGTAACCTACAAAAGAGATGATGAAGGATTTGGCATCCCACTTAGACTAGCCATAAGTGACTAAGTCTCCAAATAACTGAAACAAGGTCATTGAATAATCAAGGTGATTTTTGCTTTTTAAAAAAATCTCCTTGTACTACAGTTCAATAAAAACTTTGGCAAACATTCAGAAGATTTGTTTAGACCTCAGAAGAGCCAACGACAATCTCCATCACCTGCACAATAGCAGTAAGCCACCATCCTCCCTCCACCCTACATTTATTATTCTTCAAGGCAGAGAGAGAAGTTTGCCATACACTGGACTAAGCTATGTCCAGGACCATTCTTAGAACACTTCTCCACCAAGGGACCAGCAAATAGGGAGCATCCAAGGCTAAAGAACAGACATTTTAATTACAATTCTGGTTAGATGCCAGACAAACAGAAACAGAAAATAAATACAAGGTTTCTAAGGCAAACAAGCCCTGTCTGGTTAGCATATGACTCTACACAGTAACAACTGTCCTCCCTGTCCCTTCTATGGAGGGAGCTGCTTCAGTGCCATCGGCTCTGCAGAAACATCACTGACTCAGAAAAGGGAAGAATGTGGCCAGGGAAGAAGAACAGATTTTCAACAAGCTGAGCAAACATGGCTTTGACGTCAGGGAAGGAGTGTGTACATGGGTAACAAAGCAGACGTGCACACATGGGGATTTTGTGGTACCTGGGTGGTTGCCCAGAGCACTAAATCCTGGAGTTGAGAATCCCTTTGAAGACCCTTCGCAATGCTTGGGAATTTCAAAGAATATCATCACAACTCAGAAAACCCTCCAAAATGCCGTTTTACCTTGTTCTTCTGCCTCTCCATTGTGCTGGCTGTCCCCTGGGAGAGGCTGCAGCCCAGCCATTGCCTGGGGGAGGGGGTGGGTTGCAGCAGATGTGCACATCTGGATCACCTGCTGCTAACCCATCAGGCCCCAGCTTCCCTATGGCTTTGGTTTCCACAGGACATTTCTGGGAGTGGCCTCCTCTTCGAGGTAACTGAATCTTTTAGAATGAGGATTTTTAACTATCGATTAAAACTTTTTGCAATGTTCAGGCTGACCAGTAAACTATGCTTACTCCTCTTTGGGGGATAGAATCTCCCTCATTTCCTTGTATGTGGATAAGTGACTCTTGGATTGTAGTCCTTATAACGTATATTAAAGTGGAGAATAGTGGGGTGGGGGGATGTTGAGAGAACTAAGGGCGTCTTTTGTATTCTCCTGTTATATAAATAATTTTGGCAAGAGGCAGCTATGATTCTCGCTCCAATTCTACCTTCCCTCTGTGGGTTTTTCCACAGTTCTTCTGAATACAGAGGGAAATAGAATACCTACATGGTGACTTTCAATCCTGTCTTGCCGTATTCAGTTCCCTTATTTTTAATCATTACATTGTATACAATGATACTGTACATCTGTTTCTGGTCTGGGAAGATCGGTGAGGATGGGAATGATTGAGAGCTACATTAGGTGAAGCAATTACAAAGAAATGTTAAAAAATGGAAGCGTACCATCCCCACAGTTTATCTAATACATCCAACGTCTGGGAAAGGACTTGGTGAACATACCATCCCCATAATTTATCTTATATATCCAACATCTGGGAAAGGACTTGGTGAAGCTCGGTTGATGCGGTAGAGTGGGAGTGGTGACTTTTGGTGACACATTGAAGTTGAGCAAGTGGCACACTTTGCAATAACCTAGTTGTAAAGATTGCCTGCTGGGAGAGGTGTCTATGAGTGATGGCAAAACCCATTGGCATTTGATGGCTGAGTTTGCCCCTACGTGGCTTTGAATATGTAATTTTTTATGTTTTGTCTTTTAAAATGATCTGACATTTTCATTATAATTTGGCATTCCACTTTGATGATATTCCTCTATATGGGATTCCAGTTATCTACAAGGCTCTAGGTAATGTTTAAAAGCACCCGACTTATTTCCAACAAGTAGCTTAAGCACTAGCAGAACTGGCATATTAATATTAAACCCAATGGAAATGCAATTTTTAGTCTGAAGAATAAACATATGTTGGGAATTGCAAAAGTCAAAGTCCTCCAAGCAAGGTTAAGTTGCTCTTTAATACATTGAATGTACATATTTAGAAGTCTGGGGATTTACAATCGGCGAGAGGACTATAACTTTCTCTTTTTCTGATTCGGTATGTGTAAATTTGTAGTGCAAGTGTTTCATTTCTCCAGACATTTGCATTTAATTTGCTGCTGATTTTAATGTGAAAAAAAGAAAAAAAAATTTAAAAGGTAAGGAAATCATGCTCCAGAATGAAGGCATTATATCTTGAGGACTATGCTGACATTTCCAGTTGTGCATTGTAACAGTGCTGTAATCCCAGAGAAGTGTGTACCAAATCCTGCTCAGAGCACCTATTTTGACCTTAAATTAAAAATGTCCAAAGATTGAAAATAGTCAAAGAGCTCAATTCTGCCTTAAAAAATAATATTTGATCTTGCTCTATATCTTACTTCCTTATTTAGAAGTACAGTCTATTACTTTCAACCTTAATTCTCACGATCTTTCTCTCAATCACTGCCGGTTCCCCTTGTGATAAGAATGACAACATGCATAACTTTTCCTTGAGTCTCTCATATGGCATTTGATGGCATTTGTAGGGTGTTCACCTGTTTTTTTAAAACTTGCCACTTCGAGGAACTTAAAATCAAAGAGGGAGGGAAAGCAAATAATTAGAAGAAGAGTAGTACAATGTTGCAGTAACGTTTAGGTTCAAAGTGGCTTAGCGACTGACCGCCTTTTGGGAAATTTGGAATGTCTTTTACATTAGAGATTTGACGCCATAAGGAGATTTTTCAGCTATTATGGCCAGTCCCTTAAAGATGGATCTGGCAGCCACCCAAAGAACAGAAATCATGGAACTTGAGGCATCTTCCCTAGTTTAAGGGAGCACCCACAGTAGAAATTTTGGATTAACTCCATCAAGCAGTGAGACATCACAGACTCTTGATGTGCCTCTTTTGGCTCCACTAATTCCAGCAGGTGTCCCTCAGACATGCTGTACACAAGACGGCTTATCATGGGGTGAGGATAAAATCAGAGAGGAAAAGGATACGTTTTTGTTGTTGCTGTTTACAGAACCCAACTCTTTGGTCTTCAAAGGTCTTAGTCTAATAAAGCTGTAGGTTGTTGTTTTTCACTTATTCCCCCAAAAGAATGTGGAGGGAGAAATATTACAGACACCCCCTGCTTCGGCATTGTTTGATATTTTAAAAAATTAATAAAAACAGCTCCTAGCAGCTGGTCGAAACAATTATGCTCTTCACAAAAGCCTTTGCAGATGACACCAAATGTTAAGAAAATAATTCTTTCAATTAGTGTGTGGCCAATGCACCTGTGAACTGGAATCATCCAAGGAAACACATCCATGAATGTCAGTGAGAACAATTCAGGAATTCATCCACTTTGCCTTTTTCTGTTGCCACATTCACACAGATGTTAATCCTGGGGCGCAAATAATCCCAGGAGCATGAGAAACACGAGTTCAGATCAGGAAAACTATTAATTGCCAACTGTCTGTCGTCAGTATCATTTCTCCTTGTTTTTAGGGCTGCATTGTTTTTATGTTATTTGCTAAACTATGATACATACTTCAGTGGTCCTTGTATAGAGTTGGCTGTCAAGTACACTGACAATTTACCAAGCCTTTATTTCTCAAAAACATGTAGTAAGCACTTTATGTGCACAGCATTATACTTGGTGTCAGGGATATAAATGTGAGTGAAACCTAAACTCTGCCTTGGAAATGTTTACAATTTTTGCTGTAATCAGTTTTCCTTGTCTGCTTTCATTCATGATACCTTACAGTGTATCATCATCCTATGTTTTTCAGAGTTCCATTTTTTTCTGTGGGAGTAAACAGGGGTTTCTGTTTACTACCACATCTCTAAGTAAACAGGAGTTGTATATTAACTATTGAATTACTATTTAACAAACTACCCCCAAAATAATGACTTAAAACTTGTAATGTTCACAAGTGTATGGATCAGCTGAGTGATTCTGCTGATCTGGGCCAGCTCAGATAAACTTGGCGGGATGTACATATTTATCTGCAGTCAGCTGGTAGCTCAGCAGTTCAGTCTAGAGTGGTCTCACTTACATGTCCTGTGATTGGTAGGCTCTTGGTTGGAGTGATGGGTGTGACTGGGCCACATATGTGACTGGACACTAGGATTAATAAAATAATTATTATTATAAGAGAAATGTATTCATGACTTACTGTGTACTGTAACAAAATTAGGAAGCACTTGCAGGCATTAAATTATTTAACAGATACTATATTCCTACCATGTGTCAGCAATCTTTCTAGAAACTGGTCTACACGGAAATTCTCTACTCCCATGGAGCTGCCATTTTAAGTGGGTGACAGGAGTGTCTCATAATGAGACAGCTAAGAAAACGTAAAACAATTATGAATGCAACCACAGCCTTTTAATTTACTATCATGGCTCAGAAAGTTACATGTCACATCCATACATCTTTCTGAGTTCAAATTAGTGAATTAAATTAAAGAATATGATAATGACCTAAGGGCTATATCTATGCGAGGAGGTTGGAAGAGCCACTAGGAAATGACTTTTCAACTTACTTTTAAATGACAAGAAGCCATATGAAATACAGAGACTCTTACAGGAAGATGAAAGAGCTAAGATGCAGGCCCCAAGGATGTTTGAGAAACAAAGAAAGCGAAAGTGAGACAGAGCGGGAAAGGGGTCGAGTGGCAATGAGAAGAGACTGGCATGAAGACCGGGATCAGAACATCAAGACTCTGTAAGGCAGGAGAAGGCATCTGGATTTTATCGCAATTGCCTTGGAAGTCATCATAGGTTTTTAAGCAGTGGTGTGATCTTATGTATGGGTATTAAATGTATGAATCTGTCTATTATATAACACATACACTACAGGGGGCAAGAATGGAAGCAAGGAGATCAATTCCTAGACTATTGCAATGGTTTAGGTGAGAAATGGTCGTGGCTTATACCAGGGTAGTTGTAACAGAGATGCAGATAAGTGAATATTTTTGAGAGTTTTGGAAATAGAGTTGAAAGGACCCGATGATGCATTAAATGTAGGGAGTGTAGGAAAGAGAGGAAGCAAACATCATCCTCAGATTTGGAGTTCTGAGCAATTGGGCAGATGTGGTTTTATTTACTCATGGAGGTCAGGAGACTAGAAAAAAAAGTTCCATTTTGGCCATAGTAAGGGCATTTGGCAGTTTGCATGTTCCAAAGTGGCCATCATGCTCATTTGCAATGTGATCTTGCTGTTTGCCCTTCAAGAGGTACAGTGTAATTCCCTTTCTATGAATCTGAGTTGCTTGGCCTCAGGGACCCCCTTATAACCAGAAGGTTGTGGAAGTGATGCATGACTTCCAAGGCTAGGCAAGAGGAAGCTTTGTAGAGGAAGGCAGACATCTCAGCACAAGGCCTGCCTTCCCTGGCCTCTAGGAGAAGAGAGTGACTGGGGCTGTAGTTGACCTTTTCTTGCCTGAGATTGACAAGGACAGATAATCAGAGCAGCTTTCTTCTAATGCAGTGGTCCGCAACCTTTTTGGCACCAAGGACCGGTGCTCCTATGAGATTCTAATGCCTGATGATCTGAGGTGCAGCCAACGTGGTGACACTAGTGCTGGAGAGTGGCTGCAAATACAGATGATACTTCTCTCACTTGCCTGCCGTTCACCTCCTGATGTGTGGCCTGGTTCCTAACTGGCCAAGGACCAGTACTGGTCCATGGCCAGGGGGTTGGAGACCGCTGCTCTAATGGTACTCTGGGGCTGGTTAGCTCCACTCTAGCCTCTCTCCCTTGCTGTGGGCCTCTACATGCCATTAGAGTGTGTTGCACAATCTCCAGTCAAACTTCTGCAGGCACTTTCTGCCACACTGATACCCAGCTCCTACTCAACCCTCAGTCCCCCTCTCCAACCTGCCTCTGTCAAACTCCCACCAACAGCTCTGGCTCTGGGTCCTTAATTTTTAGGACCCTTTTCCATGTACTCATTCTGCACCCTTTCCACCTTAATTAGGACCTGATTTCCCCTACTGACATTATTTGCCGCCATCTCAAGCACAGGGCATGCCTTCTTGAGCACCCAGAACTCTGAGCTAGAAGGAGGGACCCAAGGAATCTGGCTCTTCTTCTGAACCCCTGTCCTGGTCAACCTCCCATTTTCCTCCACTCGACGCTCACCATGTCATCAAGCCATCTCCTTCCCATCCTTGGCAGTGCATCTTACGACTGTTAGACCACACCTATACTCTTTGGGGGGTCTCTCTCACAGTTTCTTCTGTACCTCATATCTTTCTCTCATCCTAGGAAATTTCCTTTAAAGTTATTTTATGTTAGTATTAGTTTTTGAGTACTGAAATAGGTGGAAACATGGCAATGAATAAGACTGCATCATTCTTATCCTCATGAAGCTTATAATCTACATTACTGTCTACATTCATTGTAACTTACCCAAAGCCATTTGATTGGAGATAAAGTATTTGATTATCAAAACTATGTTCTCTCCACTAAGTTTGGCAATTATTCCAATACATATATGGAACATGTATATACTTATATATGTTCCTTTGTCCGGACTTCTGTAGTCCTTTGATCATTTTGTTATTTACATTTTTGTTACTATGCCGATATTTCATGTATGTATCTATTTCTAAAATACACTTGAGGGCAAGAACCACGTCTAATTCACCTCCTTTTCCTCTCCCACCTTGCCTAGTACTAAGAGTTGCTCAGTGCAGCTAGAATGACTGATAGCCCTGATTGATCCATACAATAATTTATTTTATGGATTATTCATTACAAAATTATACATTGAAACTGAAAGACATGGTTATCATCAATGTCATGCTGTTTCTTTGATAACAAGAAGTCCTCGTCACTGTTTTGCAACTGGAGTTCTTTCTTACTCTCTCTCCTATGTACAAAAGCAGATAATCCTGGGCTAAGTAGCTAAGGGTTGTTTCTAATACTCTAGAAAATCAGAATCGGCTCCAAATAATGCTGGCTATTGATGGCTATATTTGAGTAGGGAGAATATGATAGACATAAAAACTCGGAGCAAATTCATGTTTTAAGGTACTGACTGTATATGATGCTTTTGTCCCATTTTTATTATGTATTTATTTGTTTATTTAGTTACTCTCCCTGAAGAGGGAAACATTCAAGTTGTACTAAAGAGCCTCATGGTTCAGAAAAGGTCTTCAAGTGGAAAGGAGCCTTTCTGAGTTTTCTTACCATCAGGGGTAGAATCTAACCTTTCTGGCTGGGAGCACAGACCACAGGCGTCGGCCATCGGGGGTATGGCCTCCCCGTGGAGGAAGTATGTTTTGCACGTGCCTTGTCCATATTAGACGGGAACAGAGGCACGTGGGCGTGTGTTTGCTGCCTGACATACTTCAAAGTGGAGGAGCTTACTTACACCTGTCTCCACTTACCTGAATGTCAGAGGTGGCACTTATTCCAGGTTATTCCACTGGCTTTGCTAGGGGCCTCCCCTGGAGGCCTGGGATGAATGTACTGAGAAAATCACTTGGTGAGTCTCAGTGTTTGCATGTGCTCACACGTGTTTCTCTGTGTTGAATATGAGCGCTCAGTATCACTGCCAGCGCATCCAGCAAAACACAAACATCTCCATGGAAAACTGTATCTCATCTTTGAAGTTTCCTTCATTGTTCACAAATCCTATGTGAAGGCTCACTAATTCTTCACATGTGAAGTTTAGGCAGTGTCCTGGGGTCTTCTCATTACGAATCCCACACTGGAGATGTCATTGTTAACTGAAGACAGATTATACCGCCCGAACAGCTCCATGTGTCTCTCATTTAGCCTCTTGCCATAGCATCATGATTAGGATAAATGGCCTGGCCCCTTGGAGCTGCCATGGAGAGCACCAGAACTTGCCCTATTGGGTGAAAGAGGATCGTCCTTGCCTTCGGAGCAGAGCCTGAAATGAGTGACAAGCAGTTTTCAACAGGAGTAAAAATCACCTCTCTCAGACTAAATCACAAAGCTCCAATCAAGGACCTTGATGACAAGTGAAATTAAATAAAACATGAGTGATGAAACACTGTAATATGTTTACGGTGAGCTAGTCCAGACAGCTGATAATTAGCTGTTGCCCAAACAGCAGCTTGGCAGTAGATGGCCGTAACCAGAACACAGAGCAGTAGTTAACTGAAAGTACTAGTAAAGGAAGCACGTGTTCTTCAACAGGGGAAACGATATAGGGAAATCATGGACCCTTCAAGTGCGTAGGCTGCTGGTGGGTCTGGACTCTGAACCTTTGCCGGTTTTCGGCTTGCACATTCCTATCTGCTGTGGTAATGCTGTTTACGCTGTGCGGTCCCAGAGCAAATGTCTCTGTATGTTTTTTTCCTGAGCTACCACCCACAGAACCTACAAAATCTGAAAACAAATAAATGCAGATGCGCACAATTTAAATAAGTTAAGAAACATGTTTTTAGTATCTGCCCAGATTCTTATACTGAAATAGTTTTGATTTGAATCCCTTTCAGCCCCCTAATTTTGCTGAATTTGAAGCAACCCCGCAGAGAGGGAAGATAGTATTTAGAAAAGAAAAAAAATAATTCCTCATATGAACTTAAACAAAATTCATATGTAAAAAGCAACCAAGAAACAAAAAGGAGGCCTTGAAGATTCCTCGACTGCTTATGGTCTTAGTTTCCTTATCTGCAAAGTGAAGTTTAGCCCAGATGATCCCGTGGTCCTCTCAGCTTGCCTGATTCAGGAGCTATTATTTTAATAGCATTCAAAGGACGTGTGGAAGCTAAGGCCAAACACGCATGATTAAACGTGATGCAGAAGTAGAAAAAATGATCATATAATACAACTCTCAATCCAAATTTCTCCTGTGGTTCCACTGGTGTGTACATAGCAGTAATGGAGCCAGACCACAGAGGGCCAGGATTCTGTTGATCAGATTTTTCGGTTGATGACACACAAATGAATATTGGACTGTGCTCTTTTTCTGGATTGTGTTATTTTCTGTCTTCATCTCAATCTCTTCCTACTTCATAAGCACCCATTCTTGTTTATGGCCCTGCAATCTAACTCCCATTTATTTCTATAAAATGTGTATTCCTGAAATAGATATAGCATTATTGTTTTTAAAAATTTATGAAAAGAATATTTGTTAAAAATCTCATTCTATTTTACTTCTTTCACTTAAGTTTTTGAGACCTGTCCATGTTGATATATACATATGATATATATGATATTTTTGATGTTTTTGGTATTTATGATATCTATGATATTTTTTCACCTTTTGTTAAAGCAACTCTTGTGTCATTTGAAAAAAGTTCTTCAGACCATAGACCAAAAATCATCCCTTTGAGATGGTGGCACTGGGTGCCAGAAGAAAAAGCATGCTTACAGTCTTGCTCAGTGGCATTGAAAACAGCTATTTCCTCAGCCTGCCATCCTTATATGTGCTTGTCTCACCTCTCTTGACGTTTATTTTCTTCCCTGCCCCTGGGAGTTGTCTTCAAGCTGTTGGTTTCTGGGATTAGCAGATTTCACATGGTGGTACTACTTCCTTTTCGTCCATAGGTCTTTCTCTAGGGGAAAAAGCAATCATTTTCTAAAATCCATATGAATGTAATGAACATAATATTTTCCTGGTTGTTGGTGTTTTTTAATATATTTCAAAAAAAGCAGGAAAAGGAAAAAATATATTTGTGTGTATATATGTTACTGCTCCATTTTATTTATGCATTTTCTTATTGATGGAGCTGTTGGTTGCCTTGATTTTCATCCATAACCCTGCAAAGAACATCTGTATACAAGTCTCCATGGACATCTGCATGAAAATTACCACAGGACATGTACTCAGGTATTGAAATGCTGAGTCTTAAGAAACATGCATATGCAAGTGCACTTACTGCTATAAGACTGTTCACCAAAATAAATTCAGACATTCACCAGCAGTCTGTGATGGTTCCTATGTCCACACATCTTTGCATTATTTGACTTTATAATTCTTGACGATTTAATGAAAGTAAATGATATTTTACTGCTGTTTGAATTTGCATCCCTCTGTTTACTCTTGAGATCAAGTATCTATCATGCACTTGACAGAGACAATGTTGTGTTCCACCCACACAATTCCTTTTTTCTAGGCTCATGGGAAGGATGCACTTTATAGCTTCCCTACAATCAGGTTTTGTTCACATGAATGAGTCTTGGTCAATTCAATGTGGGTGGAACCATGATTAATATTAATATTTATTATTTTCTGGGAAATTCTCAAACTGGTTCTTGCAGTTATCTTCACTTTGCCCTTTTCTCTTTCCCTCTCCATGGTTGGGAGGAGTGTGTTTGAGGCAGCAGGAATCCATTCTCATTCTTAACTTGAGGAATGTACTATTAGCAGACATTGCCATCATCCTGACGCAGAGGTTGAGGGACCTGATAGTATAACAACATGGTGCCCTTGCCCTGTGAAGTCCTAGCCCAATCTTGACACATAAAGTATATAGGAAAATGTCATTTGTAAAGGTTTCTAGCTTAGAAAATCTTCACGGAATTGTACTAAGATTTAGAAACCAAAAAAAAAAAAAAGGTGAACTTCTGCTTTCAGGAAAGGGTTATACTATGCCATCTCAAGTTGTCAGTTATTTAATGAGATTAGTGGTTTTCAGCCTTCTAACAGGTCAAGTATAAGGAATCTGGCTTGGGCTTTACTAAAAATGTTGTACTTATAATGCTTTATCTTAGCAGTACTCTTTAGAGAGAGTATCTTTGTTCTACTAAGAATCAAGATATTAGGAATAAGGAGGTGTACAGTCATGTGTGAGAAAGTGTCCCACATATTAACCCTGTCGTTATATAGATTGAAAGATGTCTGAATAAGTTTCACTATATTAAGAAATATAATTTTATCTACCTCTGAGAGGAAGAAATAATAGTCTTTCCCTTAAAATAACACAGCCCATTCAATTATTTTCTTTTTGGATACACTCTGTAGTATCATTTCTTTGCTCTCACAATTTATGCGACACAGCCCTGAGTACCCTGTTGTGCACAGCTGTCAATTATTGTTTTGTTCCTGCAGGAAGAATTTGCATTGTTTTCAGTCCCAAGCTGGGCATCAGCAGAATTGCTGGAATGAGTTAATAGTACATTTTCTAAATATTTAAAAATACATAAGAGCATAATTTTAGTTCTTTCCACAAGAACTTCCACCCCACACTGACTCATACCCATATTAAGTTGAGGAAAAAATGGGTCAAACTCTTAAACCTGAGTTTTTACAATTCCTCAAATGTTTACACTATTAGATGAATCAGTTGTTTAGATGACAGTCTCCAAAGTTGGATGTAACATGCCAGGGGGTTGAACAAACTGTGCAGTGGGATGCAGGAAGAAAATGGTAGGGACTTTAACTCATCTATTTTTTTTAATCTAAAAATGAAGAAAGAAATTAAGTTTTGCTAGTATTAGTTCATTTTGATGTTGCCTCCTTGCTCAGCCTGTCACCTGAGCAGAGTTTCCTGAGGAAAAACGGTGTCTAATTTATTGGAAAGTTTGAACTAAGCTAATTCTCACAAAACGAACAAATGGCTTAAAAAGATTCTTTTGAAGATAAATGATAAAATGGAGATAACACTAATAATACAAGTACTAGCAGGAGTAACCTTGATCCCATGCCTAACGCCCAGCACCAATCCTTCAGCAGTCCCTTTAGAAAGCAAAACAAAAAACTAATTACTCAGATCTGTCAAGAAGGTGATAAAATTTAAAACTATCAACAAGACTATTTGAAATGTGGATTTATAGGCACTCACATTAATGCCCACCATTAGCATATAGTATATCTTGAGATATTAGCTTATAGTATAAAGCCATCATGGTTAACAATATACTTTAATATTTTGTTATTATTTTCTTCATTATGTAGTAACCTTTATGTTCCTCATCTCTCTGTCTCTTCTCTCTCTCTCTTTCCGTCTCTATGTCTCTCCCATGTATATATGATCATGTATTATAAACAAACAAGTTCAAATATTGTTTCAGGATGTCTGATCAAACCCATTAAGAGGGCTTTTCCTGCGGGAGCCACCGAGTTGAGAGGAGCGTGGCTTTCTCCTTCCCCTGCCATGGTGTGTGCTGGTCCACTGATATTGGTGTACTACAAAAAGGGGTAATCATCTGGCAAAAATATCACTCTGCCTGCTTTGCTCAAGGCTCCCATTCGACCAGATATTATGAATTTTTTCACGTCAACTTGTGCAAAAATAGTAGATAGCCCTACACTGTCAGTGAATTAGCAGGTCATCGAAACCAGTGCTGAGTTGTGAAGTATTGGCAGAGCTGTGGCTCAAATTCCCAGAGGCATTGGGACTCATCGTTCTGGCCAGGGTGCTTTTGGCAACATGTGCCATGGGGGCTGCATGTTTGCACCAACCAAAACCTGGCATCATTGGCACTGCAGAGCTAAAACAACACAGAAGCGATATGCCATCTGCTCTGCCCTGGCTGCCTTGGACTTACCAGTGCTGGTCATGTCTAAAAGTCATAGTATTGAGGAAGTTCCTGAACTTCCTTTTGTGGTTGAAGATAAAGTTGAAGGCTACAAGAAGTCTAGGATGGCTGTTTTGCTTCTTAAGAAACTTAAGGCCTGGAATGATATCGAAAAGCTCTGTGCCCCTCAGTGAATGAGAGCTGGCAAGGGCAAAATGAGAAACCAGCTTGCATCCAGTGCAGGAGACCCTGCATCATCTATAATGAGGACAACGGTATCATCAAAGTCTTCAGAAACATCCCTGGAATTACTCTGCTTGATGTAAGCACACCGAATATTTGAAACTTGCTCCTAGTGGCATGTGGGCCATTTCTGAGTTTGGACTCAAAGTGCTTTCCGCAAGTTAAATGATTGGCATGGACTTGGCATAAAGCTGCCTCCCCCAAGAGTAACTGCCACCTTCCTATGCAGAAGAGGCTCAATACAGATCTTAGTAGAATCTTGAAAAAGCCCAGAGACCCAAAGATCCCTCCGAGCACCCAAGATGATTCACCACAGAGTCCTAAAGAAGAATCCACAGAAACCTTGAGAATCATATTGACACTAAACCCATATATGAAGACAATGTGCTGGAGCACCATTCTTCACCAGGCCAAGAATCACAAGCTACGGGTGGATAAGGCGGCAGCAGCGCTAGAAGCCAAATCAGATGAGAAGGGAGTTCCAGGCAAGAAGCCTATGGTAGGAAAGAAAGGAAAGAAGCTTGTTGGAGTTAAGAAGCAGAAGAAGACTTTGGTGGGAAAAAAGGCTGCAGCTACCAGGACACTGGCAGCTGAGAGAAGCCATAAGAAAAGAAACCCGCCACAGAGGAAAAGAAGCCTGCAGCATAAACTGAAACTGTTTTATTTTGTAAAGGTCAAATCACTTTGGACAACTAATTTTGAATAAAAACCTGATCAAGGAGGCAACGGGAAACATGAAAAAAATAATGTTAAGAGGCCACTTGGCTGGAGGATGATTCAGCTGGGAACAAGCCCTGATTATGCGTCTTGTACAGCCAGGTTAACCTTCTCCTCCCAACCATTTTTGTTTGCATGACTCTCATCTATTAATGATGAGGTAGTCCTACCTGGAGATTAATTTTTGGGTCCTCTAGAACATTCCTCTGGAGTGCTCCTGACTAAAGCTAGGGCAGCTTCCTTTTAAAAGGACTTAAAATTGCTTTCGTTTGTTTGTTTTTCTCTATTCTTTGTCCTGTAAAAAAATAGTACTATCTTTTGAAGTCGAAATGTTTAATATCTAATGTTACTGGCCAGGTAGAAGGAGGCAAGTTGCTCTTGCATTGTTAGGTAGGGGTGATGGAGAACTGTGGGAGTGAGGTACTTCAGCCTTATGACCCTAGTCACAAGTTATCTTTGTTGATCATGAAGATGGATGACCAGAGACGGATTCTTCAGGGATAAGAATAATGGCCAAGATCTATCTTGCTCCAGCAACCTTGATTCAAATACAGAGTGAGATATATGCATTGGAGTGAAGCCTAAGTATTCTATCAGACATTGCCCAAGGCACCCAGGATCTGGTAGTCACAGGGTAAGTACGGTAGATTGAGTAAAACTGGAAGAAAGAAGTTAGAGTTAGATAACTAGAGGCCAAGAGCCAAGAGGCTGGAGCTTAAAAAGAGAGCACTAAGAGAGAGGCTATCCAAGATCTTATTTTTGTCTTTCTTTCTTTTTAAATTTCAATTTTATTATTTGTTTCAAGTATACAATGCATTGGTTAGACATATAGTTTATATAGTTTATAAAATGGTCCGCCTAATTGCCCTTTCTCTCTGGCTCTCCACCTAGCCATTACATTAGTGCTCACTGCATTTCTTATGCCGTGCTCCCCATCCCCATGATCTTATTTTTTTTTCTAATAGCACATATTATTTTTATTGTTATCATCTGAGGCCTCTTTTTTCACTCTGCCTTCATCTTAGTTGGCCACTAAGGAGCAAGACCCTCAGACCCATAGAAGTCCTTGGCTGGACTCTGACTCCTGTCTTCCTTTGCCTTTGTCATCTGTCCATTGTTCCACCTGCCTGGCCAGGCATCAGTGCTGTACTATGTGAAACCTAAGTTCCACCTGGGGACAAGGTGGCTAAACTATAGAAAAGAATACCTAAGACTTTCATTCTATGACTTAAAGAAAATCGTTACGGCTTTCCCAGAGGATTTCTGAGAATATCTAAGAGACTTTGGTTTGTGTGCTCACCTCCTGGTTCCACTGAGTCAATTCAGGTTAGCAGTTTTTCGCCATTCTATTATGCACCAAGTTTCTTCAAATATGGAAACCAAACCTCCTTTTGTTCTCTTTTTCCTATTACACACTCCCTTTGTAAGATTTTTGTGTATAAAGCAGGTCGTACAGAAACTTTGGATAAGTAAAGAAATTTATATCAAAGCAACACAGGCCAACTTAATATTAAATGATAACTATTTTTCTTCCCCCAAATCCTCCCAGCCTTCCCACCACTGAGACTTTGCCATTGACTATGCCACCTTATAGAGCACCTCAGTCTCCTCTCAAACTTCTCTCTCTTTGATTCCTCTTGGAAATAACCAAATTTCTCCTATTTTTGATTGATATCAATTGGGTCTCAGTAGCATTGAAACCCCATGTTCAAACTTAGCTCCTCTTTAATATCCCAACTTTGTGGGAGCTTCTAAGAACTGCTTGTAAGGATCTGATTAGAGATCTTAAATGAAAGAGCCACCTTCATTTTCAGACTATCTTTCACATAGGTGTGGAGACGGGTTAATATTTCTCAAGTTTCAATGACATATCAAAATTCTGCATTTGGATTTGCGTGAAATAAAATACGCTTACTCAGACAAGGCCTTTTCTATGCAAGGGGGTTGGGTGTAGGAATATCAGTGAATGACTATTGTATTCTTCAAAGCAGAAAAGCAACTCAAAGTGTACGATGGATAGTAGCATCATCTTAAACATCTTCTTAAATATCATCTGGCACAGGGTCTTATTCAAAGGATAGCACATCCTTAAAGGAAAAGTACAGAGTTATGCAAACATGCTAAAAGTGTTTGCAGCAGGAAGAATTTATTTATCCCCAAATGTATTTTAATGATTCTGAAATGCAAACTTTTTACCTTTTGAATTGGGATGTGTCTTACGATCATAATCAATCAGGTAGTGGTTGTGAAATATGTGCTCAGCCTGTGCAAGTTCAAACCTGATCATAGCTGTTCATGCTGTCATTTCCCAGAGTTATGTATATAGGTAATGCTAAAAAAGGTTGAGTTTAATTACTTTTTCAAATGTCTTCAGAAAAAAATTACACCCTGAATTGGACTTGAAATTTTATTATGCCCATAGAGAGGCACGAAAACAAAAAAATGAGATATAATAAGATCTACATCTAAAACGAGTCAAAATACTTTTCAATAATATATAAATATTAAGCGATAAGAAAATACTGGGTCAGTTTAATTAGTGGCATTTTTTTCTTAATGGAACAAAAGATAATGATTTAACTTAAATTTAATGAAATACAGCAGCAATTCTATGTATGTCTTTTCACTCACCTTTTAGGTGGAGGAAGTAAGTGATAAAACTCTGCACCAATTTTTTACAGAAATTGGCTTGAAGTCCTTAGAAATTTTGGTAGAAAAATAACCTCAACACCCCATTGTTTCTTTCAGGTTACAGAACCAGATTTTATATATCCTATAAAAATACCTTCTCTTACCAGATAATACTTTAGCTCTCCCCTCCTCCAAAATTCCCATCATGATGTGTCAGATAGTCTTGTGGATATAAGAGGTATAATAAGAAAAGTATGTCTAAGGAGAAATTTGAGCTGACAACTGACATGCCACCCACTTCCTACTAAATGATAGTGGTTATTTGCTAAAGCCCTGGGGATTAAGTCCCTAGCATAAACTTTTATATCAACTTTAATAAACATGCCATACAAATCACAAGCAGACCTCAAACAAATTATTATGATGCCCTTGAGAACTGCAAACATTGAGTCACCCCAAGTGTAAGTTCATCAAAAGGCAAGGAAAGGCTTGGTGCTAGTGGTACATTATAATGTGCCCACCTCCAGACCACCACTCCCTTCCTCCTGGATTAAGATTGCTCCAATTTTAAGTAGGTGAGGATAAGTAAGAACATCAGATTTAGGGGAGTGATTAGTGGTGTAATAAAAAGTGGGTACCAGTTATGTTGAGGAATTAAAGTGTTACTGCTTCTTCTAGGATCCCCAGAGTAAGAAATTCCAGATTGAGGCCAAGGTTGGACAGCTTCATGGATGTGCATCTATTAAATGTTTCCTACTTGGAGCTTATACTATAAAGTAGCTGGAAAACACACCAACTCTTACACATACTGTACAGAGACTATACCTATGAGCACTCATTTAATTTTAACATTCTTTTCTATCCCTAAAAGCAGAAAAAAGAACCAATTTTGAGATTGTGTCTGAGTTTTCATCCCCTGCTTCCTACAACTTTTCCAGTGGTAACCATGCAAATCTTCACTTCTTTAACATGAAACTTTCTCTTTTCTTTCTCCTTGATTTAAATTGGCCTTGGGCTCACTTGCCTTTTCTTTCTTTAACTTTCTGCATACTGCATGACCACTCACTTAACCATTAAACCCTTAGGTCAGCCACCAAACTAAGCCTCAGATCTGTTGACCACAGAAACAGAGTTTTGGTCAGACTAAAGGTAACATCTTCCAGCTCTATACCCATGAAGGTGGACCGACCCTACCAGCATCCCCTCTCCCCCCCTTTTTTTAAGTTAAAATATCTGTGGTAGCTCTTATGCACATATCCCACACTCAGACGTGCTGGTGTGCAGTTTGGGTATTTTTTGTTGAGTTTTAGATGTTCAGCTTATTGTTGTTTCAAGGGGAGAGATCTGGGGACATCTCTCACTCCACCAAGTTTCTCCCTCCTTCTCTGGCATCCCTGGAAACCAGACAGAATGATGCCATGACTGACATCAGGACCTGCTGCAGTGATCAACTACCTCCTACTCTAGCCCCAACCAATCAGTAGAACCCACAACCCCAACTCCCTTAACTACGATGACTAATGAGTTTTCATCTATATAACCTATCCCTGAAAGGCCATCAGGGAGCCAGGTTTTTGAGGCTAGCTCACCTGTGTCTCTGGGCTCAGCTCCATTTCCTTAAATAAACCTCTACTTTCTTTGCTGCCAACTCCTGTCCATGTCTTTTCTGGCTTTGATGTGTGCAGGCAAAGCAAACCTCTTGAGTTCGGTAATACCTTCCAAGAGTCTTTAATGAAATGGCTGAACACGTTCACTTTCTTTGTTCTAACACATCTCATTTTTCTCCCTGAACAAGTTTCCCCATAAGCCAGATCTCTTTCTACGCAGTCCCAGAAACGAGTTCTATGTACAACAGGTGAGCCATATCCTCTGATAGTACTCACTTGGCAAGATCACATGCCGATATCTTTGTATGGCAAATAATAAGTCTTTTCTCTTTGGCTAAAACTGAGAGCAAACTAAAATGGCAAATACCCTGTCACTAAGTATGTCAGAATAATTTATTTATATGTTAATTTAGTTTTTTTCTCCCTATATTTCCCCTCCCTCAGTCACTTGATCGAAGAATGTTTCGTTGCTGAAAGCAAACTTGCTTGCAGTTATTGCCTCTCCTTGTCTTTTGTAAACACTTGAACTCACAAAAGGAATTATACTGAATGTCTCTAGAAGGGAAGGGAAGAAGAGTGCCTAAGGATAGGCAGTAGCTTGGAAAAGGCAGAGAGGCAGGCAGTTACTTCAACAACTAAGGAACTTTGACCTTGATAAATCTCAGGGGAAATAGCAGAACCTTGGAGACAAGTGTGGATCCCAGGCATAGAGGAACAGTCTTGGCAAACATTTCTGTGTTCTCCATGTGGACTATCAACAAATTGCCCCTGGACTTCAGGAGAGCACACAGTCTTAAACCATAGAGGATATCCATGATGGCAATGGACTGAGGACTAGACACCCTTTCCCTTCTTCTGAGTATCACTTAGGCCTCCAGATTCTCATGAGAATATTAATGAAGGGAAGGAGCACCAACAATGACCACCAGCTTGGCCAAATAGGAGCTTCATATTAGTTAATTTAAAAAAAAAACTAAAGAAATACAATATTTCTTAGTAATATTTGAGTCGTATAATAATATTCTTCCTGCTATCTATGAATTTTTGTAGTCAAATAAATTCCTAATACTGGGCTTTGAATCATAGAAATATTACCAGTGCAATATACCTATCAAGAAGGTATTAATTTTTAAAGGGCTCAGAACTAATTTCTAATCTCCTATCCAAGTAAAAATTTAATGACATATATAACAATTAGTCTCATCGATATTCCCCAAAGATTTTTGTCTCATTCACTTGGATGGTGAAATTATGTGTGCATCGTTAAATTTGCAGATGATATAATTTTGGAAAGTAGCATCTGGCAAAAGATATAATACCAAAATATATTATGACTATGATAAATGGGAAAAGAGTTACCAAGACTTCAAAATTAACTGAATGTGAAAGAGAATCAGCATAGAAGAGAAAGGGAGGGATGGAACACTAGAATCTTTCAGTGTATGGACTGTATAAGTAGAAAATGGACAACACTCGAATCTAGTGTAGTTTGGGTAGAAATACAATCTCTCACTATAACAAATTCACAATGAGTAACTACCGCTATCAAAGCAGGTACAATATTCTGAATAATTTGTCAGAGGTCAACCTGCCCATGCCTATGTGTGTTTATTCACTTAAAAAGAGACTAGGTAGAGGCTGGTCAAGAACAGAGACGGCTCTTGGAGTCATACTGCCAGGGTTTGAATCCAGGCTCAGGTATTTATTACCTATGTGACCTATAGTTGGTTTCTTAACCTCTCTGTGACTCAGTTTTCTCATTTGTGAAATGGGAATGAAAATAATATTGATGTTTTGGGTCGTTATAAGAATTAATAGAGTTAATATTTGTGAAGCACACAGAACAGCTTCCCACTGAATGAACACTATATAAGTATGTGTTAAATTAAATACATTTGCTCAACATTTATTTATTACTACTAAGCTTAAACCACTTTTTTTGGGCAAATAAAGATGCCAAAATGTATAAGACATGGCCCTTGTCCCCAAGGAGTTTATGGCTTCACAAAGAAAAAACTAGAATTTGAAATTACTACTTTAAAAGAGCTTGGAAAGTAGCTCGGCAGAGACGAAAAGGTGATTGATGGATGAGGGTCCTATCATAGGTACTCCAGGGTGACAGTGTGACAGGGTTTCTGGTTTAGTCTGGAATGCAGGAAAATACAAGTTTTTCTTCGTGATTGGCTATTCTCCATTGAAAAAAGAAGTTGAAAGTAAAAGAAAGTGGACGGAGGTAATTCCATGAGGGTTTTAAGCTGGTGAAGAAGAGTTTCCTGGCAGAGGTAATTGTCACATGTAAGAATGTATGACATCCGTGGGGAAGTCTTGAGTATAAAGAGGCCGCCTCTCAGACTCTTGCTCAATCAGCAGTGTAACAATAAAAAGTACATGATACATCCATTTTCATGTAATACCTGCGAATTTATTATTCTTAGTTCATTTATGGGCCTCAAATCTTATCAATTACAAAAAATTGGAGCAAAATACAAGTTTTGGTACTTTTAACTTCAGATGCATTTTCTTGACTATCAGGTAGTATTTTAATGTCATATTATATAATTTATTTTACTATGAATGTTTAAGTATATGTGCTTGGGAAATATCTTCGTTTTTCTCTCTGGCTGGCCGAGATATCATGGGCTGAGGCGAACCCAAATTAATCACTACTGGTGAAGGATTACAGCTGCCTCCAATTTAAATGAAATAATCTCCCTTCCGCTTTTCACAGAGGAAAAGAGAGATTTACCTCCTGCTTCTTTATAATACACTTTTATTTTTTTTAAAGCAAGAGCAGAAAGTTGCTAGAATAAAACCTTTTATGCTGGGTTCATACTATTTGATTTCATGCAGAGCGAGCAGTAAGGAGGAAAGAGGTCTTAGAAGCAGAGAGAGAAGAATTTAGACCAGAACACAACAGAAAAACACCACCACTATAAATGATTTCCGCTGGAGTAAAAATAAAGGTAAATAAATAAGTACACTAAAATCTAACAATAGACAAAAAAATTTCAACAGGGAAGTTTAAAAAAGTTGATAAAATAAATAAGAAAAGAATTTAAAAGGATAAAACATTAGTGAGATGTATTTTTAATGAAAATAAAAATTGCAGAAATACCTCCCTTTTCTGAAATATCAGTAATCACTGTGAAATGATAGCAAGGGAGAATAAAATTGCAGGAATGTCTGCATCCTACTTAGTGCTGGTCTTAATTCTTTAAGGCAGAAATAAAGTGCCAATACTATTTTCATGAGGAACCTTAGAACTGGGGTTTGTTCTCCTGGGGAAGCCTGCTGCCCATTCCAGCAGCCAGAAAGTTAAACTTTCGATTGCCTTGTAGCAAATTACTCTGCTTGTGCCCCCTCTTGACACACTGGGAATCTATTGCTGGGGCCACCCAGAACTGGCTAAGTCTTTATGGTTTGTCTCCCCACTGTCTTTGTACTAACAAAGCGGGAACCAGCCAGCACTAGTGAGGGAGAGTTTTGTCACCACCCGACGAACATGCGCATCCCAGCCTCTATGCACCCAGTTGTGCCCCTCAGTGTTTAAAAAGAAGCCCCCTATATTCACGTCCTGAAATATCCAAGAAATCAAGAACAACATGAGTGGGAAATTTTTGAGTTGAGAAGGTAGGATTTGGAGATGGGAGTTAGTGTGACCTGACCTAGTATGCTAAATTACTAGAAGCTAAATTGGGAGGTGAAAGTTGTGATAAATTGGTGGTTGGACCATCTATCTCTATGAGCAGATTTCTTGGATCTCATTTTGTAATAATGCCCAATGTATATCTCTACATTTTTTTGGAGCCTGTTATGGATTAAATGTTTGCGTCCCTCCCAAGTGCATAGGTTGAAGCCCTAACCTTGAATGAGACTCTGTATATGGAGTTAGGGCTTTTAGGAAGTAATTAAGGTTAAATGAGGTCATAAGGGTGGGGCTCAGTGAAATAGGATTGGTAGCCTTAAGAAGAGGAAGAGAAATCTCCCTCTGCCTTATGAGGGCATTAGAGAAGGAGACTGTCTATACTCCAGGAAGAGAACTTTTACCAGAACTTGACACCCTAATCCTTGACTTCCGGCCTCCAGAACTATGAGAGAATAAATTTCTGTTGTTTAAACTACCCAGCCTGTGGTATTTTGTTATGGTAACCTGGTCAGACTAAGACAAAGCTAGACCTATGTTGGTCTAAATTCTAGCCCTGAAACAGGCTAGCTGTGTGACACTAGGCGACTTGCTTTTCCTCTCTGATTCTGTTTTTCATATGCAAAGTGAGAGCAATAGTAATCCTTTATAGAAATCTTGTGAGGAGTAAAGAAACCGATGAGCTTACAGTATCTGATACATGGTACGTGATCAAGAAGCAGTTATTTTCACTGTCATTTAGTATCTGAAAATGCTATGAAAGTCTTTTTTCTCTCAAAAAAATCTGAAGCCATAAGTTAATTTTTTTCTTTAATTTTAGTAGAATCCTGCTTTGGCAAATAGAATTAAATCTTTGATTTTAAGACAATCTTGTTTTGGCAAACACCAAAAGCCCAGAGAAAGGAAAAAGCCTTGATGTGTGTAAAAGAAACTGTGTTTACTGACTTGCTGACTTATTCACAGGTAAGCATTTAATAAGACCTGCTAGAGGTCTTATTGGGGAGATGAAAAAGGATTATGGTAACCTTGTAGTCCCTGACTTACACACATGAAACTTCTAAAGTTACACCCAGCAATGCAAATTTAAATGCCAGCAGAAAAGATACTAACAGGAATCAGTGAAGCCCAGAAGAGGGGGAGCTCAGGAAAGGTGGGAGCTCTGGGGAATGCCTCCTATGGCAGTGAAGCAGAATCTGGAGGTTTGGGAGTGAGCAGGAGCAGCACAGGAGACAAAGGGAGCCCTGACCCGGAACTCCAGGCTGCTTGGGCCTGCTGTGGGATGTGTTAGCACAGCGTGGTGTGGTTGAGCTGTTTGAAGAAAATGTATCTGGTTCGTGGTTCGATATGAACTGGAGAATTTGAGGAGACAAAAGAGAAGGAGTGTACTATTTGCTAGTAACTGCGCTAGGCACATTCTCCCCATCCGCATGTGGAACAAGTAATTGACATTCAGATGACCCTGGAAGAAATGGAAAGCAGAAGGCCATTCCTGGAATGGAGCGGGGAAAGGCGGCAGTGGGTGCCAGGAGAGTCTTTAGGCAGAATGCACAGGGTTTGGTGCTCCTCTGGAAGTCAAAAGTGAAGAAAGGGCCAAAGGTGACTAATTCGTTCCCAGCCTGGGATACTGGAAAAGGCGATACCACTGAAAAAGAACAGGCAAAAAAAAAAAAAAAAAAAAGCAAAACTGGTTTTAGGAGGACAGTTGATGAATTCAGTTTTGGTCTTGTAAAATCTGCATTTTTGGAATGAACTAAGAAATTCTTTGAACTAATAAGTTATTGACGTATTGATTTCAAAAGGCAATTTCTCATATTCCTTTTCAATCTTTCTGTGTCTTGACTTTTTCCATCTTATTTTTTCCTTAAGTTTCCATGACCTTGACTTTATGATTTAAAAAGCTATAAAAACAAGTGAAACTATTTTTATTTTTTTTAACATACTCCTCTCTCCATATTTAAATTGTTAGTGGCAGAAGCCATTGTGGTTTGTGAAGACACAAAACTTTTAAATTTTGTTGTTAAATAAATATGGATAGTTTTCTCTCCAGCCACTATTCTACAAAACATCCCTATTATAAATAGACGTAGAGTTGTTTTTTAAGCATGTAAACATTGTGTTTGTCAAGAAGGTCATTCTCCAATCAATTTTTAAAATGATCAGTGTCACTTTTTGTTATGCGCTGCTAAATTCTGTGTTGTTAACTTAGATAGGCACTCAGACCATGATCAGAAAATCTGAACCATTTTAGAAATTACATACAATTAATTACATATAGGTGAAAGGTTAAGGTGGGGAAGCAATTAAATGTGTTGATTTGAAATTTGGCATTAAATGAAAATAGGGAATTGAGAAGCAAATGTGTTTGTTAAGAAAGAATAATGGTGAATTAAATGTGGCACAGTATTCCCATATTCAATCTGCCGATAGAAAATCAGACTGTTTGGTTTTACAAACTATGATTTAAAAACGGTGGCCACAGTGTGTCTAAAGAGAGAAGAAATAGTTCTCTGACATGGTCATTTTATTTTTGCATTTCAGGTCAGTTCTGTTCTTTTTGAGTATATGTCATTTCATTTACGATCTTTCCTATTTATCTGTTTCTGTGGATTTTTTCCATTTGTCCCTCTACCATTTATATATTGTATTCCTGTTCTCCAGCTGTATGTAACAACATTCTTCTTTCATGTAACAATGCTCTTCCTTCATGCCATTTGATCCCACTGATTCATCTAGTGCACAATATCATCTGCAATGTCCCCTCTCTTCACAGTGCGAGTCAGCCTTTCTAAATCTGGATTACTGTCTAATTTGATATGGTCAGTTCTGAAGATATTAGGTAATATTAGACCCATCTCTGCCCCCATGGAATTGCATTTAATATCTCTCCCCTGTTTTCCACCATGCCAAAAATCAATGTATAATAAAGATGAATAAATCATTTTTCCAACTGTAATAAGATCATTGTATTTTAATTATTGAGCCAGAAGACTCTTTCCTCAGAGCAGATGTTGAACCCAGGTCATTTGGGAGAACACCAGGCAAGCTCACCAATATAAGATAACCAAAAAACAGGCTGCGAGAAAAGATCCTTTTACAAGATTTTAAGCAGAGATCCAGTAATTAAAGGGTAACTAATATTATTTGTATATTTAATTATTTATTCGTTAGTATTTAAAGATGACATAATTTTCAGACTGAAGAAATGAATGAGAATTATCTGAATTATTTCTAATGTAAGTTCTTTCTGTGCCATTACTGTCCTCAAAAATCAAGGTTTGATTCTTAGATATATGCAGTTATACCTGGGCTCATTTGCAGCTCTGAATTATTCAGCCATGGAGCTGGATAAGAAACTGTGAATATGAAATAAAGGAAACCTTTTTGACTCACGATGTAGAGAGTATAAACATTTACAAATATTTAAGGCTATGCACACTGGTTGTACTCTGGTTAATAAAGTGCTAATAGTATACATTAACCTAATTTATTCAAAGTTTAGAGTCCAGAAAAATTATTTGTCTAGATATCTAGATTTTTTTTGTCTATAATTTAGCAAGTAACTTTACTATGAAACTACTGTGGTAATTTTATAGTTGTCTCATATATAGTCAATAAATAATTTAGTGATGTTTAAAACATAATCTTAATGTGTGTTTATTATACTTGAAATATGTCCAAATAAAACTCAGAAAGCTACCCCACTCTTCCTTAACTATTTGTACTATAGCTCAGAAATAAGTTTTGGAATGTTTTAGGAAAATTGAAACATTCACACATACAGGACTGATTCAGGATAGTTATATATATAAAACATATGTACTTGATGTATATAACTTGTATTTATTAAATGGGCATTAGAAAAGAAACTTTCTGATTAACATCCCCAGGGAAGGAAATAAACAAAGCGTTTTTCTTTCTATGAACACATTCTTTGGTGTCTCCTTCAATCTTCTCCCTGCCCTTTTCTCCACCCCCACACCAAGTAATTCTAAATGTGCACACACACACACACACACACACACACACACACACACACACACACACACACACACAGCCTTCACTGCTGTGTTGAAAAAGCAATAAAACAAAGGATCATGTTCAAACAGGACAAAAAAGGAGGAGATAAAAAATAAGAGAAAAAGGGGGCTAAAAATGGTCTGCTGGAAACAGCATTGAACAAGGAAAAAATACAGATAGAAACAAGACACGAAGAGATGCGGGTGGAGAAGTAGAGGTCATGGGGAAAGTTTATAAGAAAACAAAGGGAAAATAGAAATGAAACTAGACAAGAGAAAATGTTGAGGAAGGAAAAACATAAATACACAAATCAATTATAGAGTTGATAGAGAGAATGAGAAAGAATGCAAAAAAAGAGAGAGAGAGAAAGAGAACCAGAGAGAGTAAAGATGAAAAGCAGGAAGAAAATCAGAAGAATTAAAAGGCTGAAAATAAATACCAAACATATTAAGGATAGAGAAATATGTTGAAGAAAAAGATATCAAAAAAAGAGGGCTTAGAAATACAAAACTCAGAAATATAAATTTAAATTTTTAAAACTTAAACATACCATGTCTTGCAAGTGAAAAAGATTTCCTGGGGTTGCTTTAAAAAATAAGAAATAGAAATGAGCAAAGTGCTGGGCCTCTGAGTTTTAGCGCACTGACGTGAATCAGTTCTGTTGCTACCTGCAGGACACCACTTAGTGGCTGGTTTTCTCACTCATAAAGTGGAAGAGGGCACTGGCCTTTTAAGGTTCTTCAACACCAAAATTCAAAGAAAACAGAAGAAAACGAAGTAGAGAAAAAATTTTAAGATAAGTTAATCTTCGGAGATCAGCGAGTTTATTGTTTCTTAGTGAAATTTAGAGCACATTTGAAAAGCATTTCAAAAAGAAGTTCACAGATGCCATTTGCACACTACACAGCCAGTGTGGTGATATATGGGGACACACTGATAGACTTGCACATATGATTTAAATTTTCTGGCACTGTTCTCTCATTCTGCTATGTATATTCCAATCTCTAGAGTCATTTTCCCCCATTGGCTGTAGGAGAGAATCAAGATAAACTCTGAGTCATTTCTAAGTTCAGAGCTGGGGGTGGGGACTGTAACCCATAGAAGTGCACTGTTTCTTAACTGGAGATAAAGCAATCGCAAATTGGAGGTAGGTAGAGGATTGATAAGGAGCCAGGAAGAACAAGGAGGAGAGCCAAGCTGAAGGAGTCATGGCTGCTCCTGGGTGCATATTTGTAAGTCTTCCAAGAACTTGACTAGGTCTCCAAATAATGAACGTCTTTTTCAATTTAACAAGTTAGCTTTATCACTTTTCTTTATCAGTATCAATGCCTTTATAATCATTTGCCCTTGAAATATGGTGAAAGCTAGACTTAGCAGGAGGAGTCAGCATTACCAAAACTGCCTTATCCCTGATTAGTAACAGCAGAAAGAGAAGAAGCTCACTTGGATTTCTTTAGAAGCGGAAGCTCAATATCTCATCGTTGTTGGGAAGGCATTTCTGTTACAAGCTCTAAGAGCAATAATCTGGGGAAACAGAAACTTTTAAGAAACACATATGAGCAAGCCTCTCTAATAACCTTTACAAGGTTCCTTGGGAGCTGGAAAAGGATCCTTTACATCGTCTCTTTGGGCTAAAATTTCTTCTTGTTTCATTACCATTTTCTTTTAAGACACGCATTTTATTGCGGTCCATGAAAGGAAACCCAGACTCCTTATTGTTTTAAGTCTTCATTCAGCATCCCGGTGCTGTGAGAGAGAACAGGATCAGCTTCAAACCCTGGACAGGGTCTTCCTGGCTGCATTTCAGATTGGCAATGCCTTCAAACTGTTAGGAGTGTATATCGTATGGACTTTCTTAGTCTTTTTTCCCCAAGTTTCTGACATACCAGTAGAGCCACAAAAACCTCACTGGTTTTATATCATGATTTTGGACCAGGGAAATAGAGGCTTCGAACCACAGGCGCAGAATGCTGTTTTGCATTGGGAGGTGGGATGTGGGGAGAACATAATTCTTTGCCTGTGGAAGTTGGAGAAGGGCTTCTAGCACCCAGCTAGATCAAAGTAGGTTTATCAGAATTCGTACTCACTTGTTTTAATACAATATGGACAGAAGCTTTTAGAGGAAACGAGCATCTAAGCCCAAACACATAATTCAAGCTGAGAAAATGTGTGTTGTGTGAACACGTATCATGCCTTTTGGGGCCTGCTAAGACCTGAGCATGTGTGATGTTTTAGATCAATGATGTGCCTCCACTCATTGACACCAGAATGTGAATCAAACCATTCAATCATTTTGACCAAGATTTGACCTATGTAAAATGCATCCAAGTTAACATTTCAAAATAGTATGTGCCTATCTCAATGGAATAAAGATAATATTGTTTACTGACTCCGAAGCATTTGCCAATTGTCTGGAAAAATAAAAGCCCAGTAGTTCATAATTTAAATTAAAACCTGGACCCAAAAGGAAAAGGAACTTCTGTTGGGAGTGGAGTTGGGGAAGGGGCAGAGAAAGCCAGCAGAGAATTATGGTGGTTTTTGAAGAAACTCACTTTTTAGTTTGTTAAGAAAAACCTTTTTATAAAAAACCCCAAGAGATATTTTAATTATTCTTTTTTTTTTTCATTTTATATATTGAACAGCTACCTGATTTCTCCCTGTCTCATGCCCTACCTCTTGTGAGTACTTGACTCCACAGAATATATGGTTGCTGATCTTAGAGTGCTTACAATCTTATATAAAAAAACGGCCAACGAAGAACAAAGATGTTTGCAGCGTGACTTCAGGATAATTAGTTAATCTGCAAAATGGTATAAATCATATTAGTGCCCACTTCATGGGGGCACTGGCATGAGAGTGAAAATGAAATCACGTATGATGTAAAGAACTTAGCACCATGCCAGACACATTATACGTACTTAAAAACATTATATGTGGAGTTGTTAGTATTAAAATTATTATGCTATATAACAGGGATTTTCTTGGCTACATCAGTTTAAGACTGAAATAGCCATGACAACAGAAATGAGGAAAATATTTCTCTAGCCTGATCTGAAGAATTTTGGGACTCTCCTAGACCTAGTAAGCCCCACCTCTTTCTCATTCAGGCTTCCTTGACTTACTCAAAGGCTGACTCCTGCTCCCACATTACCCACTTCCCTCAACCCACAGGCCTCCTGCATATCTAACCACTCTCTCCACATGAACTTTTCAGTTTCCCCCTCTAGGAAGTGGGTCCATTTCCTTAGAGCAGGAACACCTAGCCATTTGGTGTGACCCAGCCAGGAGAACTATGTTTCTTCCAAAGTTAAGTGTGAAATATGTTTGCAGATGGAAAACACCATCAATGTTCGCTCTGAGCTATACTTCATCATTTAGCACTAAATATTAAATTAGTTTCTTGCTTAATCTATGCAGATTTCCCAGCAAAAATACTGTCTCCTAAATGAGTTTTTAATTTAATCGGACTATTTCTGGCATAAAAGTCCTTAAAAGAAAGAAAGCCAAGGGGATTCATGAAGAAACAGATGCAGAGGGTAACATTAAGGCACTGAGAGGCCCCACCCCGGAGAACCTAACTCAGGGGTCTCAGTGGGGCTCCGAGCTTTCGTGTGTGTTTACCAAGTGTCCCAGGTGATGATTCTCATGGGAATTTGGGACTCATTGGAAGAAAACCATCAAGACAGGGGAGGAGACAGATAACTGGTCCAGAACTTTGAAGACAAGAGCTGGGAATTTTAATTTGTTATGGTGGGCAATGGGGAAATACTTAATTATAACCAGAAGGATCATGAAATCCACTCACTGTCATACTTTCTGCTTGTTAACTCACATGGTGGACAGAAGGAGATTGTTTTTAAATATTTCATAGAAATACAAATGTAAACAAAGGTACAGTCATTTGCATGTTAAATTTGCAAACTTTGAAAGTCATAAGGCTCAAAGCTGGCATAAGATACCTTTCTACATTACAGTTACAATATAAATTAGTACAACACTTTTGGATAGCAGTTTATTAATACGCAGAGCTATAAAAATCTCATGTTCTTTGACCCAGTAACCCCACTTCCAGCAATCTAATCCAAAATGTAAAACAAGCCATACAGTCGAAGATTCATCACAGCACTGTTTATAATAGTGAAAGGTTATGCAATCTTTAATATGTTAAATATGTTGACATAGAAAAACACTTAATATATAACACTAAGTAAAAAAAGCGGGGTCTAAACTTTGTATGTTTGCAATCATTTAAAAGCATCTTTAGGAAACAAAAAGGCCAGAAAGAAATATAAAAATTATAACCATTGTATTTAGGGAGGAGAATTTTTCTCTACTTTTTCTTTTCTCTAAACTTTAGGTTATAAGATTACCTTACTTCCTGATTAAAAATAAAATTATAAAATTAATTTGTTTTATAATTAGTTTATATCATAACTCACTAACTGTAAATTCAATTTACATTCTAAAACTTTTATAAACCAGTGCCATACTTTTCAAGGCTTCCTAGAAATGGAAATAAAATTAGAAAAAAAATGTGAGAACTTTGGTAACTTTGTTATGGAGACAAATTAGTGGACAGAAATCAGCTCTATTTCAATTCTATCTGGATCTAAACTTTCTCATAAAATAACTCAAAAGCAAGAGTTGGAATGAAGACATTAATTAAGTACTATGGAATGAGAGGGGGCGATTCAGCTATATTCATAGAGTAAACTTTCTTTCCTGGATGTGGAGTTTATTACATTCCTGGTGCTTTGGTGTTTTTCTTTTCTTCTTTCCTAATTTTTTTTTTTAACTGACATTTTATTAGGAAAATTTTAAAACATACAGAAAAGTTGAAGAATTTTGCTATGAATCCAATACCCCCATCACATAGATCCAAACTTAGCTTTAGCTTTTCACTGTTACTCCAACTGATCAGTTTTATTAGAAGGAAAAAAAAATTACATATATAATATATATATATTTTTTTCATCTAAAATATCATTCATTTTTTACCATTAATGCGGTGGAAATTGAATGCTAGGCACTTGCAGCTTCTCTACTAGGACTAAAGAGGTTTAGATATGTCAAGTGGAATGACAAAGATGTAGATTTGTCTCAGCCACCACCTGGGGAGCAAATTTTCCCTTAGAAGTTCCTCCAACCAAAGAGCACTTTTCCCTTCCTTTCTTCGAGGTGCTCACTTCTATTTATGGAATTCTGTACTGTCTTCAGCATAGTATTCGCATTATGAAATTCTTGGTTAATATTTCCTTAGAGAGCTATTTTACCTTCAATATATGATTTCTGTGGAACTAAATACTATGTTCAAAATGTATTTTCTTCCCATGGAAGACACATCTCTTAAATTAACGATATAAACAAGGAGGAATATAATACAGTTTGCAAATTTATTGGATTTTTGTTAATGTTTTCAAGAATACGTATTGATTTTTAAGAATTTTTAAAGCTATATTTGCCAGAAAACCTAAAAAGTGGGTGTAGCAGGCTTTAATAATGGAAAGAGCAAGGACTTCGGCCATACAGCAGATCTGAGTTTAAAACCTCCTTCAGCTGCTCTAAGCTGTGAGATCCTGGAAAAGTTCCAGGCTCTGGACCTTTCTTCAATTGAGTGTTTAAAATCTACATTGCAATGTTTTTGTGCAAAGTAAATGCTTAGCACAATGTCTTGCGTGTAGAAGACATTTTTAAAAGACCATTTATTATTATTATTATTTTATATTATTATTACCTAATTATCTACTCTCTCTAAGGTGCTCTCCCCTTATCTATATAATGGAAGCAGTCACATCTAATTAACAAGAGTATTGTGGGTACAAAATGAGGTATTAGGTATAAATGTTCTTTGTAAATTTGTAGAGATCCACGTCATCAATTTAAGATTATTATTTCTATTGGTATAATGGAATGATGATCAACTTATCAACTGCCAGTGATTCTATCAAGTTCCGTGATATCATCATTGCTAAATTCAAGGTTACTTTATAGTTATGATCTTACGTGACCCCCTCCGCTGTCGAATCCTCTTGGCTCCTTGAAACACTTCCTTTTGTTTCTAGGGCCCTGGACTTACCCCTCTGGTGGTTCCTTCTCTTTCCATCTGTGACTTCCCTTCTGCTGGAGCTCCTCAAAATATTGGCGGTCCTTAGGATGTAGTCTGCTCTTCTAATTCTATTTGTTCTTCTTAGGTGAGCTCACCCACACCTTTGGCGTCCATGCACCTTATCTTCAGCCCACAGTCCTCCTGAACTTCAAAACCAAACACCTAATGAGCCACTGGCCCTCTCCATCTGGACATCCCACAGATACCAACATGCACTATCATCTTCCTCCACATTCCCATTTTGTTTGGGCATTAAGAAAAGCACCACCATATACAAACTCGCCCAAGCTGGAAACCTCAGAACTGTTCTTAAATTCTCCCTTTCCCCCTATATCTAATTAGTCACTAAGATTTGTCAGTTCTTCCTCTGAAATTGTTCTCAAAGTCCACGTTTAGATATAAATATCTGTCTATAAAAACAAATAAAATTTAGAAATGTAGGGCTTTTGTGCTATTAAAAGAAGCTTGTTTCTCCTTTAAATGGAATGTTAATAGTATTAAAAGTGGAGAAGCAAGCACTTATAAAAATCCTTCGGTTACCAGGAGTTGTGAGGAGGGGAAAGAGGAGGGGTATTAGTTAAAGGAGAGGAAGTTTTAGTTATATAAGATGAATAGGTCTTAGAGGTCTATTGTACAGAACGGAGGCTAAAGTTAACAATACTGTACTGTATACATAAAATTTTGTTTAGAGGGTAATTCTTATCACAATTAATAATAATAATAATAATAATAATAGCTGTGATGGATATGTTTATAGCATAGATGGTTTCACAATTGTATACTCATTTCCAAACTCATCAGCTTATATACATTAAATATGTACAACTTTGCATATGTAAATCATACATCAATAAAGTGGCATAAAAAAAGAAAAGATCCTGATGGTTTGCTAGTTATTAAATAATTTTAAACGTACGATTATCAAATACTGTCATTTGTATCTCTAGGGATAAAGAAAGCTGCATTGTGTGGCAGGCTATAATGTGTGAATTGAATGTGGTAGTGCCGTATAAATAAAACGGCAGAGATCTTAATCTGGAAAAAATAGGTGTGAATCAAAGGGCCTGCAGAATCCAAATGGGAAATGCAGCAAATGCTTTTTACTGTCACTTTAGAACAGCACTGGATTAGCACACGTTTCTCTTATTCCACTTGGCTATTGCCCACTAAATGAGAATAACATACACTTTACATCAGAAGGGAAGTGCCAAAATATTGAGAACTCCTTTTATTACATCAACTCTCAGCTCATGGTCTCCATTATTCAGCCTTTTATTGTTCCTCGCAAAGAGATTTTATCCAGAGTACACTACCTATAAATGCAGAGGGCATGCAGGCTTCAGCTTGGAAAAGTTACGCACAAAGTATCCTAATTGACTTGGGTCCTCAAGACTGTCCGCATTAATGGCTAATTAGCTTTAAAAAAAAAGAAGAAAAGAAAACTACCTTTGGCTTAAAAAACAACTGAATCCTCGCTTTATGTTCAGTCTAAAACCAAGAACGCACTTTTAACCTTTCACCTTCTGACTCCGTTGTGTAAGGGCCAGGTCAGACTCCACACAGGAACTCTTCCAAGAGACTGGTATTTTTTATTGGTTTTTAGTATACGATGCTGAAGCACTTTATTGTCCAAAAGTAATTATATTTATTTAAGACTGTTACTAGAGGAGGGAAAATAAATATCCAGTGGACCTTTATAAAGTTTTAATATAACTTTCTGTAAAATATTAAAAAGCACACTTATCTCTATTTTTCATACACTTTTTAGCTTGCCAGTCACGTAAGAAATGTTTGTTCTTTCTATCTATGTGTGCTAAAAATCCTTATGGAGCTAAAACGATAACAAAAACTCAACAGTTTTGCTTTAAATAACACTATTTTCAAATTTTTTTTTTTAAAAAATTGTCTTCCTTTAATCATCAATTACTTTCTTGCTTTTCTGAGAGTATCAGGCCTGGATGCAACTAGATCGGATTTTTTGATTTAGTTGCTTTAATGGAAAAAAAAACACTTTAATAAAAACAAATAAAAAAATGTATCCTATTTTCTTAGAGCCTATGTGATATTGATCATCTTATACAGTAATTTTTCTGGGCCTCAGCTTCCTCATCTATAAAATAGAAATAATAACAGTGCCTATGTTATAAGGATACCAGGAAGACTTAATGTATTAATGTGTAAAAGCTTAGAGCCCTGCCTGACACACAATAAGCACTCCATGTATAAGCTATCATTGTTGTTTTTACTTTTCCAAAAGGAATCAATTTTCTTGTATTTTGCTGTACGGCAATACTGAGCTTACAGATTCCTGTAGGTACCACACTGCTTGATGACATCAATAATGTCTTTCCTCCACCTTACTCTGTGTGTCTATTCAAGTCCAATTTATCTTGTGAACCCCCGTTCAGCTTAAACACCACCTCTTCCGGGAAAGTCTTCCTCAGTACCTTTGTCCTAGCTCATGTGGGGATTCTGGATCTCTTCCCACTGAACTGACTCTTTATTTTGAGTCCACTTCCACTATTGCTCTTATGATACTGAATTACGATTTATTTCTGTCTGCATTCTTAAAGCTAGGGACCATGTCTTACTCATTTCGATATCCCTCTGTCCCAGAACCAGGACTGCCTGATTCCTAGTAAGTTTTCAGTTCATGCTTGTGGGACAGAAGTATTGTTCAAGTAGTATAATATTCCTATGAAGGAAACAGAAGCAAATTAGATGCCATATATTTTATAAATAATAGGATTGTTGAATGCCTAAAATTACTAACCAGAACCAGGAAAACCAGAGATATGCAAAACATTTCACTCATCTTTAAAGTCAACTTATTCATTCGACAATATTTATTGGCCACCTTCTCTGTGTGTAGTCCTGCTTTTGATCCTTGGAGTATAGAAATGGGGGGATGGGGAGAGGTAAAGAAAAGCAATCCTTGCTCTCATGGAGGTTATGTTCTAGAAGGAGGGAGTCAGACAATAAACAACAAATAAAAGTGAAAAGTGAATTATATGATGAATTAGAAGATGATTAATGCCATGGGGAAAAAAAGAGAAGGTAGAGTAGAGGGTTAGGAGGACCAGGGATGCTGGTTTTGGGCAATGGGCTGTGAAGCAAGAGGAGGAGCAATCTGCAAGGTTAAGTAAAGTGGTCTACATTGACTTCATTGTGAAGGTAAAATTGAGCAAACATCTGAAAGAAGTGAGAGAGTTAGCTAAGTACATATCTGTGGGAAGAGAGTTCAGGCAGCGGAAATAGTTAGATCGAAGGCCCCAAGGTGGGAACATGCGTGGTACGTTCAAGGAGGACTGCATTGTTGGAGAGGAGCGAGAGAAAGAGTAGGACATAAGAGCGGAGAGGAGACAGGTACCACAGCAGAAAGTCAATACCTTCTACTTTCAAGAAAACCAAGTTTGAAAAGGCTCAAATATTGGTTTGAAGAATAAAATATCCTCTGCATACTCTGCATTGTATTAGAAAAGTCACCCACGATAGTCAGGATTCCCAGAGAAATCTGAAGAAAGACAGAGAACTCAGGCACTAAGTCTAAGGAGAAAAGGCAGTGAAAAGAGAAATTTAATATGGTTTGCTTCTGGTATTGTTTTATTAGACCTTCAGGAAACTTTTGTTCATAGAGAACCTTGTGTAGTTGTCTGCTGATGCAGTTTATGTCCTTGAAAAACAGAGGAAAAGTCAAACATAAATTGGAAGGTTTCACAGGGAAAATGTCTATAAACCTAGAGATATTTCTGATTTTCATCTCTGGCCTGTCAGCATTTTGATGAGAGTAATGGTCAAATAATTTCTCTTTATCTTCAAGATATAGTCATGTTGTGGAGACATGGGCAACTCTAGTAATATCTTACAATAAATTATTTTATTCATTGATTTGACAATATTTATTAAGTTCCCACTAGGTGCCAGGCACTGATCGAGACACTAGAGAGATGACAGTGAATAAAATAGGCAAAAATCCCCTTTCCGATGGAGTCAATCAAAGAATGTCCAAAATATATATGTCCAATGGTGGCAAAGCCTCTAGAGAAAAATGAGCAGTTCGGCCAAATACCAAAAGCAGTGGAATTGGGAAGATTGCCATTTTATACAAAGCAGCCGGAGAAGGCCTCTTTGATAAAGTGACATTTGGCAGACACTTGAAGAAAGTAAAGGAACAACCATTAGGATATCTGGTGACGAGTATTCCAGGCAAAAGGAAAGATAGTGCAAAGGGCTGAGACAGGAGAGAGTGTAAATGAATAATGTTTTATGGTTTACTCATCACTTTCACATCCTTTCTCTTATGTCATCCTCACCAGATGCTTGAAACACAGAAAAGACAAGTATTGTTTTCTCCCTTTTAGCAATGAATAAATCGAGGGGACAACGTTGGTTGTTCAAGAAATGCTGATGAGAGGTGTTGTGAGAACCAGAACCCAAGTCATTCCTAAGTTAATGCTTGTCCACTCACTGCTCCCACAATATCTTGCATCCTCTTACAGACCCTCAGGAATAAGGAAGTTGCAAGTGACTTATGTCTTCACCGGTGGTGTGTGTGGGCAAGAGCCCTAGAATTGCACATCTGTCAGAATCACAAGATTTATAATTGCTTCTGATCCAGCATGAACGACACTAACGGACACAGGAGTGACACATGTCTGTCTTCAAGGAATACCTTGTTTAAGACCCTTTATGGAGTCCAGATTTCCTGACCCAGGATCAGACTTCCCACGATGCCTAGGAGTTCAAATGCCCCTCCCTTTAGGGAAAATCTGACCTCTCGCCCACAAGAGCGTGGTCTCCCTCGCTGACCCCACCAGGGCAATTGCATCATATCACAATATTCCAACAGCACTACTGTTCCCAGGCCCTAAGAGATTCAGTCTTAAATAACACCACATGTTGGACTTTACCGGACAATCGTGCTTCAGCTTTGCCCAGCCCGTCCCGATTTTCAATTTATAGTGGTTTTTCCTGCGTGAAGTAAAGGTTATGCCTGCACAACCCTCCTGCAGCTTTATCAGTCTCAGTTCCCCAGCTCCTGTCAGCAACTGCTCAAACAAGAACACACACACACATATCCCTCCGCAAGAAAAAGCAACAGCATATAGACTCGGTCGCAACTTCACATGACACTGTTAATTTCAGGTTACATATATATGAACTATAATGATAGTTTCTCTCTCATATATATTACTATGTATACATATACATATATACATATATATATATATATATATATATATATATATACATGCACGTATATACAAATAAGTGCCTAAGCAAATCTTATTTACTTAGTTTTAATTATTTAATATTTATCATGTTCTCATGGTTGGCATGACAGAGTATGGATTCGTGTGAAGGACTATTTCAGATCACAGAAAAAACGGTGTTAAAAGAAGAATTCTTGGACCACTTGCATTTCATTAGGAAATAAAGATGTCAGAGATGGCAGAAATTCCCTATAAGAGACACTAGCTGCCTGATTTCCCACCCTTCTACTGCTCTGGCTGTTTGACTCCTTAGATGGATTTATAAACCCATTTTGCAACAGTGATTTCCTAATATCTCCCCCGGTGAGATTTGGCTGTTTCTTCATGTCTTTTACAATTATTTATACATATATAAAAGTTTTCTATATAAATTAAAATCTTTGGTTTCAGAGGACAACTCCTAGAACATGATAGTTAGAACATCATAATGTTCTCAGATCTGTTTCTAACAGTTCAGAATATTTTTCTTTGTTCTCTTCTTGTCCCTTGCTTCTGTTTTTACTGATATACAGTGAATTTGACCCAAATAATTTCACAAGCACAAAGAAGAGTTTTACTTGTGGGACTATTCAGTTGGTTAGTGAATATGGATGGACAAGGTGATGAAGGAGCATGGACAAGGTGATGAAGGAGCATTCCAAGTCTTCAAACAGACCCACGCTCAGCATTAACCCCATGCCCACCAATTTTCCTCTTCAAATGATCTGTTTGGACTCTAATCAAATATCCAATCTAAATCCTAGACACAGCTTTAAAATGGAGTTGTAGACAGTGAAGTCTATCAGAGCAACCAGTGCTATCGCATACTACAATGATGGGAGATCTAAAGAATTTAAAAATTTTCCCGTTTATAATTGATCGTGTAACTTTAGTTTTAGTTTAATTGTATTTTTTTTTTTTTGGTATTTTCCTTAATTGCTATTTAGGAAGACATTTATTTTCACACAGTGCTTAAAAAGTGTAATGATTCTAATTCCTTCCCTACCCTGTGGAAACTCCTCCTAAAATTTTAGACCCCTTCTTCCTGTGTGTTATACAGTGATTTTTCCCGACCTTTAGGAGATAATGGGATGTGTTGGCAGATATGTATATTACCAGGGGTTAATGCACATACTGCTCTGTTTTACCACCAAGTCTTTGGTCATGGATGTTAAATGAAGATATCTCAAAGAGACTAGATATAATTTAAACATGTTAGGTGGAAAGTGGTTGAAGGAACGAAAGGGCAGAAGACAGAACACAGGGCACTGATTGTTTCCTAAGTGTAATGTTTGTTGGGCAACATTTATCAGCTGGCAAAGGGAGGCACTTGTTTAATACTAGTGCTCTATTCTAGCTAAGGGGAAAGAAAAGACTAAAAGATCAAGGATACAAATGAAAAACAAACATGGAAAGCTGCAAAGTTAAGAACACGGAGAGGAGGAAGCCACAAGGGAACCAGATTATATTTCAGAGTTAAAAAAAACAACTCCCCCCCTCGCCACCGCCACCGCCGCCACCCCTGCAATCTGTCCTGTAAATTAATTCCACACTTAATTTTTGAAATTCTTTATTTTTCCAGGCTTGAGCCAATGGGAGGGAGATGAAATGTTATAGGGAAGTGGCGGCCAGGCATATAGTGGTAAACTAGTTTACTTTCACAATTTCCTTTCATATGTAGATTCAGCCCTGCCTTTTCCTTTGTCATTGCTTACAAAGATCTAAGCTTCCTTCCTAAGGCATCATCTTTTATTAATCAGCTTATCCACAACAGAGTCCAAGAGACTGGATCTGGGTTCAGACAGATGTTGATAAATGTCTTAAGTTTCTTATAAACTAAATCAAGGCCAGCCATGTTTTATTAATCAGTTACCCTTTACACATACTTTGTCCTCTATATATTGTATCACACTTTATATGCCATCCTGTTTATACTGCTCATCCTGATTTAACTCAAGATGGTTAGCTTGTACTTATAGAGACAGGTGGTTGTATATGTCTTTACATATAGTTAATAGCTAATATAAACAGTCATTTACAGATGCATATTTAGCAAAACAACATAGATGTTAGTGAAGAAAATGACCATTATGTGTTTATGAACTGTGTTTACTTGCCTACTGACCAAGATAAGAGTATAAAAATGGGCAAAAACCTGCTGGTGGAAATATTTACGAATTTACCTTTTGGTATCCTTATGTCTTTTCTCAGAAAGCCAAGAATATACTGAACAAACATATCACTGGTAATAGAGCCTCTCATGGTCTGGTTTTGTCTTATATCCTTTAAGGGGTTCTTACTGGGGAATCCAAAACAGTAAATGCAGATTGCTATTGAAGTAGATTATCTTCTTGATAATAGCTGTAGTGGTTATATTAGTTCAAGGCAAATTACAAAGATAAGAAAATAAGCAAGAAAAATTAAATTCCTAATTTATTCATAGGATAAATTACATGTAGTAACAAATAATTTTCAGGTGTAAATGATGGTATTAGCCTGGTGTTAATGGCCAATTTTTTCCCTCAAAATCTAGGGTAAAGTTTTTAACTAGAAACAAATATCCTGCCTGCTCTGATATACCTTTGCATCCTTGAATTGGCCCACTTTGGGTCTTCTAGATGCATTTTCCACATGTGTACCCCTCTTTGGTGCATTCTGTGCTCCATTTGGTAGCAGAATTGTTTCTGATTATACAGAAAGTTTTTAGACTGCAACTCCTTCACATTCAGGGTTTACAGAATCGGCATCCTACCACAAGTACACAGGGTCCTAATCTGCGTAGTTTCATCATTTTTATTTTGATGCTCAGTTCCTGTCCCTGAGCACAGGCAATGCAGGCAATGCAGACATTGTGAGGGCCCCTGTCCCCTCTCCCCTGTGCTCTGTAAAGTGATCTTTCATATGCACTGTGTTGGGAGGGGTTTTCTGTAACCTCTTTGATTTTGAATGGAATTAAAACACGTTTTAGACTAAGTGCCTGAAAAACTCTGTCCCATTACTTGGATGCTTGTTTCTCTCTGTTTCTCTTGTTTTCTTGCTACAAAAATATCCATTACAAAGAAACTCTCTGCCCCAGGTCAACACTGGGCATGTCAAGCAGGGACCAGTATTTTGCTTAAGTGGATGATCAGGGTTTGCAGATTTATGACAAAGGTGCCTTCAAAGTAAAAATATGTGACTCTCACGACATAAAAATATCCTCTGAGCAAGCAATCTCATATAAAGACTAGACACTAAAAAATAAACCCTTTCACTTTGTTTTTGTATTTATATGTCAATGGGTAGTGAGCATTTACAGAATGCTATACAAAGTATGACATTCTGTTTGCTACTAGATTTCAAATATCAGATTGTAGATGAGAAAAAATAATTTCAGCAAATAACTATTTAGAAAATAAGTATTTATGTAATATGTCTTTAAAGCCATACTCTGATTTAACCCTATGTGTACATTAAGCTGAGATATTTTTATCATGACTTTTTATGAGGATGAATTTTTTTAGACTTGGATATAATTTACATATAATAAAATGTATGGAATTTGTTTATAGTTGGAAGACAATTGGACAATTGTATTCACCTGTGTAACCACCACCCAAAACAAGTTATAGAACATTTCCAGTACTCTATAAAATTCCTGTGGGGCCCCTTCCACTTGTTTCCACCTCAAGCAACCACTTTCTGATTGCTATCGTTTTAGTTTTGTCTGGTTTGGACTTCATATTAATGGAGTTACACAGTATGCATTTGCTTTTGTCTGGTTTCTTTCACTAAACAGTGTTTGCAAGCTTCATCCGGGTTCTAGTTGATAAGTCTGATTGATTTTTGTTTTCAAAAATATTATGGAGAGTGTGCTGGATCACAAAATACTGAGAAATTGGAAAGTATAAAATAAAAACTTTTTCAGAGATAAAATTACCTTGAAGATCCTCCTGCCCTAACTCTCAATCCCCCATGTGAGTCTCCTGTCCGATTCATGTGCTACTTGGAATTCTAGCCTTTGTGGGAACATCTCCCATACAGAATCCCATTATTTCACAAGGCATCTAAAGTACCATGAGTTCGTACTTTTAAAAAGATGTAGGAACACTTTTTAAGTTCCCTTGATATGAGAAGTTATCCTTCACAGTTTTAACATGTGGAAAAGGCTATAGTGAAGAAGGGAGGAAATTTCCTCAACCAAATATTTTACTCAAGGTTTAGTTACATTTCTGAGTGGAACATCTGCAGTCCTAAAAGACTGAACCTGTTGCCAACTGCTCTGCTCCTGTAAATTATTATCAAGTCCTAACCATATTTCTTTAGGGATAGATTTCTGTATTTGTAAGGAAGACTACATAAAAATTAATGAATTTTACATGTTTTCTACCTTCTTTCTTATTTTACGAAGTTTCAGAAATTCCCTTCAAGCCTGATATATGTCCAAGTCAACTCTTGGGTTGTTCTTAATCTTTCATATGATCAATAATGTTTCCTTGAGTAGGGCCTGTTGGGAAAATTTCCCAGGGATGGAGACTGAAGAAAGAGGCTGGCAACTCCTGAATTACATCAAGAGCTTAAGTAAGTAAACACAGTAACAGATCCCATTGGCTGCCTACTCAACATTTATTTTGTCCCCTTCCTATCAGCAGAAAGTTGTCCTTAGACATTGAATATCTTCCATGTAGCAATATGTTTGAGGGGAGGTTGACAGATCTAAACCAATTATGGTTGGTCCCACTTCAAAGACATCTTTTTGAGGGACTCTTATAATCTACTAGATGCTCTTATAAGGACTCAAGGCTCACTTTTTTAAACATTTTTTTTCCTTGCTTTGATGTGATATTTTAAATAGCTAAGCCTTTGATAACACAAGGAATCGAACCTGTAGACAAAGCTGAGACCCAAGGATGACAAAGCAAAATATGAGAATATCATGGGTGCTTGATTATATTTTTGAGCTGAGACGCTGAATTCTCTAATCTTGGAGTCATCTTATCTCTAGTCTTTTTTTTTTGTAATTATTTCACTTTTTCTTTTGTAAAGCCCCTGATATTATGACAATATTCACCAAGTAAATAACAAACAGAATGAAGCACATTTCTTTCTCCATTAGTATAATGCAACAACTATGCTTTTTTTTTTTTTTCTGGCACAGAGAATTATTGTAGTCAGTTGCTCTGGTCTTTTTGATGGGAAAAATAAATATCTTTTTTTTTTTTAAAGAATAAGAGTTTATTAAGGGATCTTGTGGACAGAAGCAGCCTCTTGAGTGGATCTCTATACCCAAAAGGATAGGCCTTGTTATGTATAGCCAAGTGGCATGTGCTTATATAGGCAGCTTACAGCCAAGTGGCATAGACTAACACAGGTGACTTGTAGCCATGTGGTATGTGTTTGTTAAGACCTGTATAATCCAAAGTAGTAAACAAGTCAATGTGCCCACTTATCTATGCAAGAATATTCCTTTCAGGTGATAAAGGCTTACCTATTCTGGAATGAACTGGCAGTTAGTTTGCTTCATAAGATAGTGTTAGTACATTAAGTACCTTATCATAGGTATGTATATCTAGGAGAAAACACAGTATATCTAGGGTTTGGTATTATCTGAAGTTTTAGGCATCCACTGGGCATTCTAGAACTTATGGTGGTGGTGTGTGTGGATGGGGGGGGTAGTGGTGAGAGGTTACACTAATGTAGGTCCTTCATAAAAGCAATGTGGCATAAACTTTCTTAAAGTGTGGGATACCTGTACCACTCTATCCCACCAGGCAGAATTGGCCCCTCCTTTATTTCTGCCTATATTATATACTCTTACTGGCTTACAGATTGTCAGGCATGGCTCTTTAATGCTTTTATTTATTTGCTAATTTTAGAGGGTTTAGACTCTAAGACTCTGGAAAATAGTGGTTTCATCTAAGTTGCCTTTACTCTAGTAGCTGCTATGCTCAATAAATACTTGTAGAAGTGAAATAAATTTATGAGATAACTCAAGGGAAGTAGTATTCATCTGGCCTTATTTCTTATTTGGTCTCCAGAACAGTGTGAAGTTCTTCAGATGTGCCAAGCCTACACATGACATGGAGCCACTCCAGCTGCTGCTTTCTCTGCCAAGAATGCTTTTGTCTCCTTCCTCTACAAGCTCAACTCCCTATTCTCCTTTAGACTCATCCTAGCAATTCCTCCCTTGGAAAGCCTAAACTGACCATCACAGATTGAATGAAGAAGGCCCTCTATGGACAGCAGGGCTTGTTCATCACAATTAAAATATACTCTACTAATTGTAAATGTCTGTTCACTTACATTCAACCCTACATTGTGAATGAGAAAACAGAATGTATTCTTTTTGTTCTTGTCTTTGTGTTCTGAGAGTCTATCACAATCCTGGCATGCAACAGCACTCAATGAATAGTTCTCAAGAAATCACGCCCCCCTTTTAAGTTAAATGAGCATGAAATAAGACTTCCAATTAGATAGAATTAACTATTTAAGACTCTGAAAGCTAAAACCAGTCCTTTCCTGTATCAAACAGAGTAGGCTACATGGCTTGCAACAAAAAGGTTGAAGTCCACCCTGAGTCATCTGAGGTTCTAGTTCACCCTGGCATCTAAGATGAAGGAGCTACCTCCATTTGGGACAGGGACATTCACTGTGGCAGAGGCAAAAGGGAATGTGGCAAACCATAGGCTGACTCTTAAAACTTCTGCTGAGAACTGACACATGACACTTCTATTCAGCTTCCATTGGTGCATGTCACAAGAACATACCTGAGCTCAATAAGGAAGAATTTAAAGTCTTCCTCAAAAGAGTGATACCAAATACAGGTAAATAGTAATGAGTTACTATATTCATTCTTAGTATGAAGTAATTTTTAGGTCAGGTTTTTATTAATCTTTAAAATATATTTATATCTTTCTCTTCTGGCCAATATAGAATAACAAGTACCAGATTTATCTTCCTTTTAAACAATTAAAAAACCAGACAAAATATATTTGACAACGGTTTTTAAGATGTTGGACATTAGGCAAGAAAGGAGTGTACTCCCTTTGATACAGGACACAAGTTAGATCAACCCCATGACTGCCCTAGCTTACTGGCTTCAAGGAGTTTCTAGGCTGTAATGTAGGGAGACAGGCTGACTCCCTGAGTTGAGAAAATAAAATTGAGAATCTAAAAAGACAAGGAGGGTATAGTTCACAGGGCAGAATACTGGAGAAGAAAGAGAATTTCAGAGATCTTCTAAGAGTTGCCCTTGGGGACTAAGCAAAGTACAGATCAGTACATGCATGTCAGGAAACTGCACAAGATCAGGGAAAGAACCTCCCTGAAGAGTTAGAGGGAACAGTGCCTAGAGCTCCTTCAGGACCAGGAATAGTGGCTGCTCCTGTGTGTCAGACTGAAAAAACTACCAATTTATAAGACATTAGAGCAAAGATCCCCAACCCCTGGGCTGTGGACCGGTACCAGACTGTGGCCTGTTAGGAACCGGGCCACACAGCAGGACGTGAGCAGTGGGGAAGTGAGAGAAGTTTCATCTGTATTTACAGTCACTCCCCAGTGTTAGCATCACCGTCTCAGCTCCACCTCAGATCATCAGGCATTGGATTCTCATAGGAGTACCAGTCCTTGGTGCCAAAAAGGTTGGAGAACTCTGGAATAAATATTGCTGTGGCCCCACAAATCTTAAGAATAAGATATGAGAGAATTGAACTGTTTCCAAGTTGCTTAACTTCTGCTACTGTTTCAAGTAACAGAACAAAGCTTAAGTGTGTTTATTGGAATTTAAAAGTATCCAGCACCCAACAAGATAACTTTCATATTTTCTGACAGATGTCAAAAATTTCAAGGCATTAAAAAAAAACAAAACAAAACAATATGACTGTATTAGATAACAAGAAAAAACTCAAAACAGTTACTTGGTTTTCAATTCAAAAAATTGAAAAAAATGAAAAGAAAAAATTAAACTCAAAATAAGCAGAAAAAAACAAAATAATAAAAATCAGAGTGTAAGTCAATGAAATAGAAAACAGAAAGAGAAAATCATCGAAACCAAAAGTTTGTTCTTTAAAAAGATCAATAAAATCAATAAACCTATCTAGGCAGAACTATCTGGAAAAAAAAAAAAAAAGAGAAAACACAAATTACCAATATCAGGAATGAAAGAGTTGTTAATACTACAGATTCTACAGATATTAGAAGGATTAGAATAAAATGTTATGAACAACTTTATGCCAATATATTCAACAACATTTATGAAGTGGGCAAATACTTTGAAAAACAAAAATTACCAATGCTCACTCAAGAAAAATAGCCCGAATAGCCATATATGTACTAAAGAAATTGACCTTATAGTCAAAAACATTTTCACAAAGAAAACTCCAAGCCCAGATAGTTTAATTTTGAATTCTGCAAACACTTAATTAGAAATAATACAAATTCTATACAAACTATTTCACAAAATTTAGGAGAAGGAGTTACTTCTCAATTCATTCTGTGAGGCAAACATTACTTTGATACCAAAAGCAAAGACATCACAGAGAAAGAAAACTACAAGCTGATATTCCTCATGAACACAAATATAAAAGGTTCTTAACAAAATTTTAGCATATTTAATTATGTAAATGGAGATTTATATACTGTGTTCATAGGTGAGAAAATTCAATATTGTTAAGATGTCAGTTCTCGCCAAGTTGACCTATATATTAATACAGTCTCAAATAACATTTCAGCAGTCTTTTTTGTAAAAATGACAAGCTTATTATAAAATTCATATAGAAATGCAAAGGACATATAACAGCTAAAACAATTTTGAAACATAACAAAGTTGGAGTACCATTACTCTCTGATTTCAAGATTTATTGTAAAGCTGTAGTTATCAAGACAATGAGATATTGGTATAAAGACAGATAAATAAACCAGTGGAACGAAATAAAGATTTGTTTTTAAAAGGGTACAAGGCAATTTAGTGAATAAAAGATAATTTTTCAACAGAAAATATTTTAACAATTGGACACCCATATGTTAAAAAATAATAAATTTCAAGCCACACCTCACACTATATATGGAAAACTTGTAGACACAAATGCAATACCTAAAACATCAGAGAGGAAAACATGAGAGAAAATCTTTGTCACCTTGAATTAGGCAAAATTTCTTATATGCAGCACCAAAACACAACCCAAATAAGATAAAAATGATAAATTAGACTTCATCAAAATTATAAAAATGTTATTTCAAAAGACATTAAGAGAATAAAAAGATAAATCATAAATTGGGAGAAATATTTGCAAATCATATTATCAGATAGACTTCTATCCAGAATATATAAGAAATTCTCAAAACTCAATAATAAAATCGACAACCAAGTTAAAAAAAATGGGTAAAAACTTTGAAAAAATTTTTTCACCATTAAAGCTACTATATTGATGGCAAAAAAAAAAAAAAGAAAGAAAGACTGTACAAAGATACTCAACATTATTAATCATTAGGTAAATGTAAATTAAAATTATGGTGAGATACTACTACACTCCCATTAGAATTACTAAAATTAAAAAAAAAACTGACCATACCAAGTACAGTTGAATATATGGAGGAACTGGAACTCACGTACGCTGCTACTGGGAATGTAAAATCGCATAATAACTTTGGAAAATCGTTTGACTACTTCTTAAAAAGTTCTATATATACTTATTATAGAATCCAGCCATTCCACTCCAGGAATTTATCCAAGAGAAATGAAAACGTCTGTCAATACAAATACTTGTAAACAAATGTTCATAGGAGACTTATTTGTACTAGCCAACAACTGGTGCAACCCTAACATCCATCACCAGGCGAATATCCCCAAATGGTGGTAAATCCATACAATAAAATACTATTTATCAATAAAAAGAAATGAACTATTGGTAAACATAATAAATGGGTTGTGGGTGGATTTTAAAATAACGCTGAGAGAAGGAATCCAGACCAAAAAGGTACAGATAGTTTATTCTATTTATTTAAAATTCTAGGAAATGTAAACTAATCTATAGTGACAGAAATCCAGTCAGTGGTTGCCTGGTGTGGGGTGGGGGGGCACAAGGATGGCAAGGAGGAACTGTACTGGATCAGAAAGTAACTTCTGGGGCTGTTGGATAGGTTCATTATCTTGAGTATGGTGATGGTTTTGTACGTATCTACATTTGTCAAATTAATTAAATGGCACAGCTTACTATAAATCAGTTATGTCTCAATAAATCTCTTAAAACATGTATTTATATTTAATCATACAAGGAATTAATGAATAAATTCTGGTTATCATAAATGTAACTTTAGAATACTAAAATCCCTCTTACCCACTTATCCAACTTCTCATTACTTATCATGGAAAAATATATGCACATGTAAATGAGGAGACACATACAAGAATATGAAGTGTGTATTGTATGAAATTGAAAAAATTTGGAAATACATTTAACTCATAACTTCTAACTTAAGCCCCATGTGATTCTGCATTTGCAGAATAAATATTGCTTAGTGGTTACGAACATTGACCTTGAAGTTAGATTCAAATTCAAATATTTGATTACTAGCAACCTGGCTGTGCAAGTCACTCAATCTTTCTGAACCATAAAATGGAAGTAATAGTACTGTCTGTCTCATAAGGAAAAATAAATAAGACATGCATGGAAAGTGCTCAGTGGAGCTTGACACAAAGTGCTCAATAGATATTATCTCTGACTTGACTTCCTCAAAACAAGAATACAATCTAGTCCCATTTACCTGATAATTAGACTTCCAGCAGCCTTAATTTTAAATACTTATCTGAGAACCTCAGTAACAGTGTGAGGGGGCTTTTAGGTATCAAGGAAAAGTGTTACTGAGCATATGCCTTTTATTCACTGAGGGAGTACAGCACTTCACATAAAGCCTCAGGTAAGGCCCATTGGCTGAAAAGGGTGTCTAAAATATTTAATATAGAGACAAATAATATTATAGAGCAATAAAGTAGCAGATGTTCTGAATTAGAGCATTTAAATAAAGAGATTTTAAAGATTGTCTGCTCATGTACTTTTTTTACAAAAAAAAAAAAAAAAAGGAGCAGAGCAGTAAACAAACTTCCAGGTCACAGCTACTCTCTGTGAATCAGGACTGGACCTCTGGTTGTCCTGACCCTGTGCCCCAGAGGCCATTCCACACACACTTCTGGCTTCACATATCATAATTCTGTATTAGAATGTTTAAGAAGCCAAGGATCTGAATAATGCAATTTAAATAATTCTCCATTAAAGAGATTGAAATTAAGGAAAAACCTGTTCCTGCTGAGAGGCTGGGGACTGACTTCCCTGGAACAATTTGTTCCCTGATGCTGATGAATAAATGAGGTATCGTTGCTCAATAGTTTATTTATAAATGAATCTATAGAAGCATAAAATTTTAAACTGTTCTCGATTAGTTGTTCTTTCATGTTTACTCACTCAAGTATTAAATCTTCCACAATCATGAATTTCCTTTGGGAACAAATCTTCTGGTTTTGATAGTTCCCACTATTGAAAAGTCTTTATTGATATTTGACCTTTATTTTTCCTTTCCTTGCTTTTATCCCACTTATCCTACTTATCCTGTTTAGATCAGGCTACATCATTTCCCCCAAGTGCTTATGTTTTTCATATATGTTATGACTCATCCAAATTATCATTTAGTCAGGCTCTCCATGTGCACACTTTAGTATTTTTATAGACCTTATTGTCTTTACTGAATAAATCTCTTGTAATGAGATACAGTGCTCCAGGCATAGTATCACCATAGTTGTAGAGAAAGGTAGCCTTATGCCTTTGTTATTAAGTGTAGTATGTGGAGCCTAAAAAAACCTACAAAAACCTTGAACTTTTTCCTTTGACATTATAGAGCACACTTCTGTTTAGCACACTAATTTCTATGTTTTTATTTCTTGTTTATTAGATATCAACTATCATTAGGTTTTATTTTTCAGATTCTGCTTAACCAAATAAATATCACTGCGTTTGTCAGTATTCCCATTTAATGTCTTTTGTTACTCTTAATTTCCTCATCTGTTAATTGGAAATAATTCCTACCTTGTGCAATTTTGTGTGCATAGTAAACAACACAAGAAAGAGCCTAGCACAATACTTTGCACAAAGTAGGTCCTTAATTATTAGCTTTTCCCTATCAGTCTCATTTTTATTTCCCACCAGTGCTTTTTTCTGTTCTAAAGTTCCACGTGCTGCCTAGGCTATGCTTTTATTCTCTAAGACTTACTGTTGACTGATGCTACAGCTCTTTCATTAGCATCTGCCCTTGATCATGCCATTATTTTCTTTTGTTTACAGACTTTCAGCCCTTTTTTTCAACCTAGTGCCATTTCTCTGATCCTAACAGATTTAAATTCACTTTGTCAGTAAAATCTCAGGAGACAATATCATGTCTTTTGCTAAAATTCCAATATAACATCTGCCGAATCCTATAGTTCAAGCCAAAAAAGAAGCTATTAAGTTTGTATAGTTTTTTGGTTAATCTTTTTTTGTTAATTCTGGTTAAATACTGCTAATAACTTGATGTTCTCTTGAAAAATCAAGAGAAGCATTAAAAAAAAAAGAAAAAAATGTCTGTAATCACATTACAGAGATAACTCTCTTGACATTTTAGTGTATTTTGCTCACATATATTTTATCCAAGTTGAATATATGAAACTATGTGCGTATTCCTTTTCTTATAAAAAACAATACAGTAAATCTTAATGAGTACTATTTTGTTTTCATTTTTTATCTTTCCTCAACTTTCCACAATTAAAATTTTTTATATAGTCAATAAATATTTAATTTAACCTCCTAAATGTAGCATAAATTTAAATCATAATTCAACAGCCAATGTAAGCACATACTGTAGCTCAGTGGACTTCAAAAGAATCAGGACATCATTATAGATTTTAAACAAATATGATTTGGGGCTTTTATTTTCTAAAATTTCTGCTTTTCATTAGGGGCTGTCTTTGAAACTCATCATTACATCTTAATGATTCTCAATCTCTCCAGTTATAAATCTCCAAATGGTAATAAATAATAGAAAATCCAAAATTAGATGACATAAGGGACAATTCTGATTTTACTGTCTGCTCATGAACCGACTTGTGCTAATTTTCTTTACTTCTAATACCAAAGACTGTCTTCATATTTCAGCAACAACTTATCCATATTTTCATTTGACTTTAATCTTTACCTTACTTCCTTACCCCCACCCCCCATTGTTTTTGCTAATGAGTTTTTGTTATGCTGAGCATGATTTTTCATCATTGATAGAAAACTTTTCTTAATATTTTTATACTTTCAGTAAATTCCAGCTAGGTTGACTGAATACAGATGCTGCTTCTCTTTTATGACTCACCAAATTGGCCCATGTATAAATCTGAAACATTCTTGAGGAACTATGTTTTAGCTCTGGAATGATTAGCAAGCTCAAAGAGAGACGGGCAGTTCTAATTTGCCAGGAGTGCCTACATTATTGCAAGATATAGTTTATCTACTTGCAGGGGTAGAAGGCTGTTCCATATTTCCTGGGTTGTAGCTTCCGAGGAAGCTATGGCAATTTAGACACTCATTACTATGTATTTGAATACTTCACTGCTGCAACCCTTCCTATCATACAGTGTTGCACCTACATTACTTGACGTTCCCATTCTGCCTGAGAGGATCCTACCAGGCTTTGAGATTCAGCAGCGCAGTGACTGGATTTTGCTCTTTTCGCTATCTCCAGCATCGGATCCAATTCCTGGCACCTAATCAACACTTGACTCGAAATAAACAATCAGATATGGTGAAACTCATTCTGTACCCATCTCCTTCATTCCTTATAAATCACTTCAAATATCTAACCTAAGCATCATTACAAAAAGATCAATACTAGAGTCTTGTGGTTAAACTAGTGGGCTTTGATGGTAGTCACCTAGATTAGTTCTCCCTGTTCCACCACTTGTTTTGTGAACTGGGACAGGTGACTAAATTGCCTCAAATTTTTCATCTAGAAGATGGGAATGATCCTAATAACTAAATGCTAGGATTGCGATTTCATTGCACATTTTTCAGGACAGTGTCTTACAGGCTGTACATGCTCGATGAATATTAACAACAATTATTAGTTCTATGATGTAGAACTATAATGTAGGTCTATAATGCAGCACAAGGGAGCACTCATTTACATTGGACTGTATTAATGTAAAACAATGTAGTCTAAATGCGATGGGAATGAAAAAACACAAAGAATCTTTTTTAAAAATATGCTATTTTAAAATCCCGTACAAAAATAGGTCTAAAGTTTTAAAAACACATTCCAATAACTCACATTTTTTAGGATATAAATTGAGCATATAAATTTTGGTCTGAGAGAATATGTTGAAAGAGACCTTTTCTGGATAAGAAAGCACATGCAATAAAACTTAATGTCATTAGCATTGTTTGATTAAATTCTGTTTCTGTTTGGATTCTTCTTTCATTGTGTCACAAGCCTCGGTCCAGTCTCCTCAATAAGAGTGCAGGCTCCCTGGGTGTCAAGTCCGGGTCATAAACTTCTAGGTGACACAAAGTGGTTGGGTTAATAAATAAAAAATAAATGGACTTGATTATACTTATAGCTATGTTAGATTGTTTCTATACATCAGTCCCATATTAATTTAAAAAATAATAAATGGATTAAAAGATTAACCTTATTAACAGGGTATTCCCAATATTTTCTTTCAATCTTGAATGAATTCATTGGCCATCCTTTCCCACCAGAAATACACCAGGATTCCATATGTAAAGACTTTCCCGTCCCTTTGGCTTCAGTTCCCACTTTCTTTACAAAGAAGGTAAAGAAACTAACAGCTACTGTTACATTTCAAAAGTCTTCAAAAGCAGGTGAGAACTCTAGCCCTTTGAGAATGGAGCGAAGGTCTCCTCTACAAACACGGATATTTAAACTTAGTTGCCCCCAGGATGTTCTCCTGGGCTCCTCCGTGTCTGAGACTAGTGAGCAGACACCTTGAATGAATGTGCATGGCTCAATAAATGGCTGTGGAAGGAATGAACTATTTTCCAAGTTTAATGAGTCCATTGTCTCCTACAGTGCTATTGTTCCTATAAAAATGGGCACTAAGACAATAATTTTTAGACAAATATCTGATTTGGTGGTACTGAGTAAAACATGTTGTCATTAAAACTTGGCGAACCAGCAGTTCTGTCTTCATTGAGAATAGCAAGAGAAAAAGTAGCAGAGGAGGTGGGTTTGGATATAATAAATAAAATTTAAATTGCAAAGTTTAAAGCAGATTGCTAAGGCAGCCTCTCTGGAGAGCTTTAGTGAGCCCAGCCAGGGGCTTTTAAAAGGGTTTTCATTTGATTCAACAAAGATGTTTGGTTGTTTTGGGTAATAGTTTGTTCTCCATTCCCTTTTTCCCTTTAATTTGCCTGTTGTTAAAAAAAAAAAAAAGGCATCTTTTTTTCTTTATAGTTGGAATTCAGGAGGTATCTTATGAGTTCAATTCTTTAATGGTCACTGCCCCTGCTACCTGGCCTAAAGGCAGCCGTAAGTCCCCTTTGCTAATCTTTTTTGGCCTCTTTCTGTTCTCCACAGATCCCCCCTGATTTGTGAATCTATGTTTTTCTTAGCAATCATTCATTAAAGGGATCCATTTTTTTCCTCAAAGAAGTCAGATTAATATTTTTATTTTATGAGAAATAGTCATCCAGATGGTAGAGACAGTGATTGTTAGACACTCAAGGAGCTGCCAGGGGAAGGTATGGCTTTTGCTCCAGAGAAAGTCCTCAAGTCCAAGAGCTATGACTAGAGTCACTTACACAGAGCCCTGTCACAAGGCAAGGCTAGAGCGAAGCCTTCCTGCACCATCGTGTCCAAGCTTCAGGGTTCCAGAGATCACTCTAGAGGTGAGATACTCCAGGACCAGAAAGGATCATGACTACTGTGAGAGGACATCATTTGTAATTCTACAAAGCTTTGTATTAGTAGGTTGAAGAAAATTGGATGAGAGTATCTTGAAACTGAATCAAACAAATTTTCTCCATTAAATAAAGGTGCTGAGCTATGATTATTCTACTTTGTCTCTGTCTCCTCTTCCAGACTCCCCAATGTGGATTGGTGGCTTTTCAGTTAATACACATTTCTCTAAATTCAAATCCTGATCTTTAAAAGTTCTGCTTAAACATATACGCATGTATTTGTTTGTTTGTTTACTTCTGCAGCTATAACATTTACACAATGTACTTTCTGAAGAAATAAAATAATTTTATCCATTCACTTTTGTTTCTCACTTTTCAGAAAATATGTATTTCTTCTCTACTCCTTCTAAGTTTGGATTATGTTAACAGGTCATTCCCAGAGTAAAGCATCAGGCAGATGTTTTCTTCAGGGGCAGACTGTATAGGAGAAAATCTCTTTGATTCTTTTCTCTTTCTCTTTTACTTTCTTCTGTGTCCTTCATTCTTCCCCCCTATTTCTTTTATTCTCCCTCTTATTTGAAATGAGGATTCAGCAGTCATGGTTTAATGTAATCAATATAAAACCTATATAAGATAACCCAGACCTTACAGAGAGGACAGAAGAGAGCTGGATAAAACATGAAGAACTTGAATATGCAATGTAAACATTGGATGAACCCCAGATTCCTCAGACACTGGCCTCTTGAAACTATGAATGGTAAGTCTTGTTTCCTGGAAGTTGACCACTGCAAAATGGATAAAAACACTCTAATAAAACAGATTATCAAATTATCTTTGGAGCTTAATCTTATAATTTTAATCTTAAAAAAAAAAGCATTTATTATTGTTAAATCAGAAAACATTTTATTGTCATTCATGTTTTATTCCTCTTTCTCTTTCTAATAGGCCAAACAGCAATAATTAAGAACATAAAAGTGCCAAATAGGGCAGTAAATCCATTTTGGAGAAGTGGCACAACTTGTATTTGATTTTGATAAGGACCCTCTCTTTACTCTTCATTTTGATTAAATATACCAGTTTCAGAAAGAATTCCCCTTTATATTGGTTTTCACACTCTAAAAGATAAGTAGAATTAAATGTACTCTACTGGGTTGTTGTTATTATTATTATTATTATTATTATTATGTAAAGGTTTGAATCTTAGGAAATATGATTTGATTATCAAGGCTCGTATCCAAAGATTTTGATTCTGGTGAGTGAGTAATGAAGACTGCTAAACATCTTGACTTTCTGTTTTTCGTACAGACTGCCCCATTGTAGCTATTTATTATGCAGAAATGAAGAGCCCATCTTACATTCTCTAATAATAATTCAATTGTACTATAAGGCTTGTAAAATAGTAGAATAAATTAGTATATATTTCTTCTATATTTGCTTATACATATGAAATATGTCTCTATAATCATTTAAGAGATTAACTTTGACTCTTTCATTGTGTTTAAGGCCCCTGAAATTAAAAATGAATTATTTTTTTAGATGAAATTGAACATAAAATTGGTAAGCTTTTCCTTTTATCACTCACATTGTCTTTTTTTCCTCTCTTAAATTTATGAGGACTTTATATCCGCTCTGTTTTCTTTCCCTTTTCCTTATAGTTCCTCTTCCAACAGTGTTTGCTTTTTACCAGTCCCTAAAGAACTTCTGTTGTCATCATTTAACATTCGAATGGCAATAATATTTTATGAAATGCTTTACAATTGCCTTTTATAAGTTATTCTCATGCCTTCAATAACTCTTAGGTTGTTATTTGTCGTCCAGCATAGAATTGTGCTATTATCTTTAAGCATATAGACATTCCTCTTGTCTCTGCCTTTTCCAGTAGAGTTTGAAATCTTTCGCTGGAAATTTTGTTCAGTTTTAGGCTGCATAGACTTTGAATACATTAATTGTAGGCACTTTAAAACTTTCTTATGTTTTTTGTTCTTATATAGGAAATGCCATTTTAGATCAAAAGGAGAGTATTTTATTTTGTCTCCTAAGACTTTCTGAAACATACATGAATATGGAGTAATTTGATGCATACAATATTGAACCCGGAAAATCTTCGAATAGTAGATGAGATAAAAACTACAGTAGTCCTAAAAAATGTGAGTTATTGGAATGTATATTTAAAACTTTAGACCTATTCCTGTATGGGATTTTAAAATAGCATATTTTTTAAAAGATTCTTTGTGTCTCTGCTCTGATATGTATCACCTCTCAGTTGAGGAATTTAATATGAATGTTGATTTATTGACATACGTTATTTTAAGGGTATATACAAGCTTCTTCCTTTCCTGTTTCCAGATAGCCTCCAGAAGAGTGAAGCTTTGAAGCTATTTTTCCAAATACCAAAACTCTCTTAAGTTGTGTAAGATTTAGTCACTGACTACAAGTTCAGATAATCTACATATGGTCTTCAAAAGAAACCACAGCAAATGCCTATACAAGTTTCCACACTTAGCACTTTGGGAGCTCCTTGGAGAAACTTGGAGAAGGATCAGTGTGTTGTTGGAATGTTTGCCTTTTGGTATATCTTTATACTTTAATATTTGAAGAGATGACATGTTTCTTTTCAGAGCTTCTTTAAACCTCATAAATATGAAACAACTAGAGTTAAGATCAATAGTTATTTCTCCTTAATAATATTTTTGACTTTTGGGTTATCTTGGACTTATTTTTCATTTGCTTAACTACACTTCAACCTAACAGTCAGTTAATTCATTTTCTTAGAGCAGTGCTTCCCATACTTATTCAGATCGAGTCACATATGCAATGTTGTATTTGTATAGTACACCCAGTACACCAGAGTAAACTGGAGAGGCTTCTATATGGAGCTTGGTGAAAAAATTGTTATATTTTATTTACCTTATATACACATATTAAGAAAAGCAAAACACAAATGTGAGGGAGGATATTACATATTGAATTTGTATACAACTTCCACATAAAATATTTTCAAATTTTTAAATGAGAAACTGAAGCTTGCTTTAGTGTACATAATATTTTATTATATAGTTTTATGACTTAATGGTCTATGCATATATCCTAATCAAAGTTTCTTTGATGATGATCTCTTCACATTTTTGATAGAAATTATCTGTGAGTAACTTTGTTGACAGGAATAGGATGTAGCGAATAGAAAAATGTCTTTTTTTATTTGACAGACTCTTTTATATCCATTGAGCAGAATTCAAATAATTAAACATAAAAGGTGTATTAAAGTTTTAAATCTAACAACTCTTTTTTTCATTCAATGATAAATATAATATTTGAATTTCTTGCATATAACAAATTTTAAATCCAACTGACATATTTTTAAAAATCAAATATTTCAAAATACTAATGAATTTTTTCTTCTCAATGCACAGATGTTATTTGGTGTTGTTTTTATTAAGATCCAAATTATTGTAGCGATGACACATCACTAGCAAATTATTTTAGCCTCAATTTTCTGAAGTTAAAAATTTTGCTTTGTCATTACATATTAATATATTTTCCCATAATCTTTACAAATTTTCATTAAGTAAGCCATTTTGAAGCCAAAAACTATACTTCAACAAATCTGCAACACATCTGCAAAGTGAAAAACATCCATTTTTTCCCAATTTTCTTTTAGTTTATAAACTGTTGACAAAAATCTTCCTTTGGACAGCCAATGCAATTAAATATGAAACAACAGAAAGTGGTATTCTGATGGCATTTTTTGCAAAAATCTGAAAATAGATGGGAGTGTGGAAGTTTAGATTTAATTAAATTACCATTTTGATAATTTGTGTAATTCAGATCTATAGACTGACGTTTATATCGAAAAGAACCTTTGTGAATAGAATAATATATCATTGATTCTCTGGATGCTCAGAAGGAATTCTTGATGTCAAGCCTTCCTGCAGTGCTACCATGCCTCCTCGTAAGTAGGTTTTGAGTTAGACTTGTTGCTGTACTTATAATTAATCACTTTTTTACAGTCATGTTTCTTATTTTACTCATTAACAATTTCAAATCCTTTTCTGTGTCAGGTGGCTCTTTTATATTAAGGTGTCAGTGTTTTGTTTTACTGGCACTGTTGCTTCATTTGATAATTTTTCTATTTGAATAAGATATTTAGGGCGAGAAAGAAAAATTTAAAACCACATGAATCTATATCTAAAATAATCATTTTATTGGGGTTTTCTAACTTAAACTTTTTACTTGAATGACTGGGTTTGTTTTGTATATATAATGACATATTCAATTAGTTTTGCATGTGGTATGAAAATAAATAGCTATGAAAAGTAAATCTATTTAAATATAAAGTTCTTGACTATAAGTTCTAGGCTTATATGATGCATGTGTGATTTTTTCCAAATACATTTTTAGGTTGTCTATGCTGTTACGAAATTTTCAAAATACCATCTGAAAATTAAGTAAATTTTCCAATAGTGAAACATTAATTTCTATTTAATTCAACAATTGAAATTTTAAAAATTTAAAAAATATCACTCTAATGTATGACAAAATACTATTAAAAGTTTGATTTTTCTGAAGCTATAAATTCTGGAGTCCCCTTAGGAAGTTGATTTGATAGAATTACTTTTAACAATTACATTTTTTTAAGAAGTGAACTTTTTTTGCATTTCTAAAAGCAGAAGATAATTCATCATAAATCCATTTTAAAAATCAGGTCTAAGCCAATTATTAACACCAAAAGCTAATAAAAAAAATTCCTTTTAAATAATCAAAAAAATTAACAAAATCATCTTATCTCTTCTTTGGTCTTCTGCTCAAGTTACTCCTAAGCTATATAGAGAATTTTTTTGGTTCTATTTTTCATAGGTAGAAAATTCCAAAGACCCTATTGGGAACTATTATGGTATTAAATAATTGAGAACTACTTTTTGTGTAATTGCGATTACCGATTTTCTCCATATTAATCTCTTTTAACCACTCCTCTTCCTGTACTCTCCCCACTGCCATCACTCAGGGTGAAGTATTTGAAGACTCCCATGTTGTTTCTGAACCCCAAGGATGCTCCCTGGGCCAAGCCATCCTATGCATGTCTGCCAGTTTGCCGTTAAAGCTGACCACAGGGCTACTCTGCCCAGAAAGTTCAATGGCTCTATCTATAGAGTCAGCTCCACACTTAGCCTGGCATTCAAGATTCTCCAGCATGTGGGTCTAATCTACCTTTCTAGTCTGGCTTCTTGTTGTTCTTCCACTTCTCCACATCAAAAGCTCAGTGGTCTTTGTTAGAATCTTTGTATGAGGAGTGTAGCAAGTGTTATGGGAAGTGAGTTCTAAGGGGAGATAGTAACATCAGGAGAACTTGGGCCAATTTCAATATTTCTAACATGTCCTTATCAGCCTTAAGACACTTGGAATACTTCATCTCCATAGTAACCTCTGAAGGGATGTACTAACAGTTAATTTCAAATAAATTCTCCCAGGAAGTCCTACCTGATCAATCATCCAGTATCATACTTCTTTCTTTGATTCTGAGAACACTAGATTTTGGCATTTATTGAATTTTGCCTGTGCTATCGCAGTTTTGGTTCCCTTGGTTTATCTTCAACTATATTTTTTTGCTTTGCCCAATGAGCTCTTAAAATATTGCTTGTTGTATGTCATGTAGTCCTGTAATAATGTCATTTTCATAATAGGAGCTTTACTACATACTAATTGAATCAAATCATATTTGTTTGTAAAACCTATTTAAATTTTGATATATTATATTAAAACAATCCAACATATTTTGGGCATTTAAAGCAACTGGGGTTTTTTAGCAACCAGAAAAGGGTTGTCATCTCCTTTTTGGGAGGAAATATATGAAATTCTGTAAATTTAATAACAATAATGATAACATTGAGAAAAAAAGCAGAAACTTCTTTATTCTCCAAACAAAAGAATAAATAAATAAATGTAAAAATAAATAAATAAATAAAGTCTCCAAATATATTTAATAAAAATGTATTTTCTACTGCAAAATCCAGAAAGATATCAGTTTGCATGCAGATCAATTTTACATGTACAGAGTATAGGAAAATATGTGTGAAGCTGTCAGTCATCAAAGGTATATTCTGAATCACAATTAAAATGCACACCAATCTTCCATAAAGAAGATAAAAAATATGCTCTGGATTTTATTAGAAATTAATAATTGTTTTATTTATGATATTTAGTACTGATTTTGAATATGTATAAAAACAACAATTGCAAATAATACATTTGACTTGCACAACTGTGTCTGATTAGTTGGTTATTCTAAAATGCAGGAAAGCCAAATAGATGGAGTTAAGTTTGTATTATTTTGCAGTAATGACACTATATTTATGATTTCAATTTATATTTGAACTTCTGAGGATGTTGATAAATGAGTTTACCACTTAATACTTTATTCTATAATATGAGCCCTCTGGAAAAAAGTAAAATAAAATATAACCATACTTACTTTTTGAGAAACTTTGTTTTCCTTCTCAAGCAGGTGTCAGTCAAAAGTACTAGCATGTAAGCTTTCTAAAATAGTCTTCAAGAATATTTTTATGATCAGATTTACTGATACATTTTATGGCAAAACAGGCTGTAATCATTTGATATCACTGATTTAATAAAAAGTTTTGTCTTACTGAAAAAGAGAAATGAAAATAATTTTTAAAGATAGTTTTGTGAACAAATTTCAATTCACAGACCACTAATGCTGGAAAAGACATAGCTAGCACAACTCCTTTATTTCTTTCAGAGAAGGAAATGGGAGTACAAAGAAGTTTCACTAAAGGTCTAGTTTAATGACAAGTCTATGGTTGAGAGAAATAGAAGAATGTACGTGTCCTGACTCGTGATATAGTGTTCTCACTGCCATTCTTACTTTAATTTTGCTAGTGACATCCTAGTTTCATTTGTAATGCTTGAGAACATGAGTATGCCACACTGTCTTTTACAAAACTAAGAAAATTTCAGCCGTATGAGCATTTTTCATAGTAAGCTGTTCTTAAATCTTTAATGAGGAGGGGAAAGCAGCTAGGGGAGGAGAGGCAATGATAATTGTGACAATTATCTGGAAAGGAGGTTATGTGAGGCGTTGAGAGAAGTCAGGTTATAGAGTAAAAGATACAGCTCCTGCATCTGACCACCTAGGTAATTTGCTCCAAACTGTCACCAGGAGGAGTTGTTTAACCTAATAAGTTGGAAGAGGGTCAAGTTGGTGACAAGGTCAGGAAATAGGTTTGGAATCACTTGACATAGAGTCTAGTTTACAGAAGAGAATTCCTTCAGCAAAGGCTCATATTTCTGATGCTGCTGGGCTCTGTTTACTTGCAAAAGCACAACTCAGTTATTCTTCCACAGTTCCTTCATCAAAAACCTCAGAAACTATCCGTCATTTTTTTTTTTAAATGTGTGGGAAACAGACAAACAAAATCATTTTATTCATTGAAGAAATGTCCCTCTAACTTATAAATTAAACCTAAAGAAAACGTTTCTCTTTCTTGGGAATGCTTATAAAGGAAAAAATATATATATTTTTCATGACTGAGAAAAGCTTTACTGTTGACCGGTTGATAAAACACTTTAGCCCAAAGGTCCGATTCAACTTAAAGAAAAACTGTCACACTGGAACAGTCTGGGAAAACGTTTCCATGTCCAGAATAAGTATGGGTAAGAATAAGCTTTCTCTCTTCCAGAAGAAATAATTTCTGTAAGTTAATTATATCCTTATGTTTCAAGTTAGAATTAAGAGCCAAACTGGCACATGATACACAATACTTTTTTTCATCCCTAATCTATCTTGTTTGTTCTCAGAATTTAAAATTTAAAATGACTTCCCTCAGATATTCAACATAATGCTATGTGCTCCCAAAACTCATCCTACTTTCAATAATCAAAGGCCATTATATTTAGTGTAATATGACATATTGGTTGAAAAATTACACCATGTGTTGCAAAGACAATAATAGAAAGCTTTTGATTATTTATTGCAGGAAATCATCTCCACTATTTCTTCTGCTAATTTAGTCAAGAATGAGCTGTTTAAAGCCATGAAGCAAAGTTTGGTTAGAGCTTGGAATTTTTGACTTGTGTCACCCTTTAAATTCTCATGAGATAAGTCATACAGAAAGAACATTAAGCAAATCTCTTCGAAGCTGATCCCATTTCTCCAGATCCAAGAACATTTTAGGAAAAGGTCTCCTAAATTTTTTGGTAACTGCTGATAAGACTTTGAACAATTATATATTTTAAATATTTCACTTTCATATCAATTAACTATAATTTAAGAATTTAAACTGCTAGGTGTTACTTTGATGAAACAAGTACAAATGCAGCATTTAAAATAAGAAATTCCAAAAGATGGTTTTAAAAAGTAAATTAACATATTTTTAGAAATTCTGGAAGAATTTCTAAGCAATACATAACAATACATTGGTAGCATAGTCTAAGAAAACCATCTTAAATATGCACAAATAACTTTAGTCTCAAACTCTTCATCATGTCACTGCTTGTGAAGAAATTTCTTCAAGTAACAAACATAGCATATGTTATTTTTTTAATTAACAAAGACTAAAATTTAAAAAAGATACCTGTATTCCCACCACCCAGAACATAACTATAACATCGGTTACATATTAATGTATCTCTTTCCATATATTCTTTCTAAAATGTGAAATGCATGCCATATAACTTTGTAATCCACTTTGTACATTAGCATATAGGACATATTTTCATATCAGTAAATATTATTTTACAAGTTAACTTTAAACCTTAATTGTCATAACTAATTCTCAGTTATTGAGTCTTTGTCATTTCCCAGTTTTTGTTATCTGAATAGTGCTGCAATCCTTCTTATCTTTAAGCCTTAATCCATAATTACTCCCTTAACCAAATATCCTAGAAATGAATTTCTGGGTAAAAGATTATTACATATTTTAAAGCTTTTAATACCTATTACCAAAGCCTCTTCCAAAATTGTTACATTGATTTATCCTCCTATTATCTGTGGACAAATGTCCCCATTTCTCTCAATCTTTAACAATCTGAAGTTTACTAATTTTTAATTACTCTTTGGCAATTAGGTTGGTGAAAACTGCATTCCTTTGTCGTTTTAATCTGTATGGCTTTAATTATCAATGAAGTTAAATATTTTATCATTTGGTAACTGGCCAGTCATAACTCTTCTGTCAGTTGCCAGCTGAGGCTTTTTTGCTCATTTTTAAAAAAATATTGGTTTGTTTGTCTGAACTTACTGATTGGTAATTGCTCTTAAGTTATTAACTTTTTGTCAAAGATGTGGCAAATCTTTTTCCCAGTTCACAATTTGCCTTTAATTTTATTTATGTTTTTTTTAAACAAAATTTAAAAATAAATTATGAAGTCAATTTAGTAATCTGTTCATAGGAAAAAGATTATTCAAGTCAAGGGGGAAAGGAGGAACAGAAATATTAGCCAGGAGTAAAGCCAGTGCCTGTATGGTTACTTTCAGTCACTCGTGTCTTCTCTCCCCATCACAGTCCTGCATTCCAAAACCTCTAACTGAGCCCACTTCCATAAAACGTGGGTGTTACTGCGCCATTTGGCATGAATCAACTTACTGTCTTGTATTTCTCCAGGGATAATTCTTGTAATTGTTCATGAATTTGCAACCAGATTGTGAGCAATTTAAGGACAGGAACACTTTTTAAAAATATTTCTTTTCTATTCTTTCACAGTTCTAGCACCATGCTCAGCAGGTAATAAGCCTTGAACAATTACTTGTTCATTGATTACAGATGTGTTTCTTCCCTGGCGTTCCAGGGCCAAACACTGTTTTTCCTTTCTCACAGATTTTATTGAGGCTACCTCTATGTGTGAAAATCACTAAACCATTTTAAATGAAGTGATTTCTGTTCTGACAAATTACTAGTCAAACCTGTATTCAGAGGAAGTGATTTCTGTAAGCGATAGGTAAATTCAGTCAAAATAGTTGATTTGAGCTTTTGAGTTGGCCTAGCTTGTTTTCAGTCAATAAAAACACACTATAACATGTAGAAAGTAGAGTTTCCTTGTGATGCCAGCCAGTGCTTGCACAGTGAACTGGGGGAGAAAAGGTCTGGTGCTCTTTCCTCGAATGATATGTGATCAAATCAGTTGTGTAAGAATATATCTAAAAATATTTCTAGAAGATCTTGTAAAAATACATATCATACATACAATCTTAATAGATTACATATATATCTTTTGATTTTATTTACAATTATGAGTGACCTACCACAGTTTTATAATTTCAATTAAAACAATCTTTATGAATTCTACACAAAACTAGGTTTTAAAAAGTGAACATTGTGAGTACACTTAAATCTTTTGAGAGATTCTGGTCTGTTTGCTAGTTGAAATCTATATTCTCTATGGTAAAATTTGTGTGTGTGTGTGTGTGTGTGTGTATTAAAACATATACACAATAATACATGTTTCACCACATAAGCTCTTGTAGCAGTTGCCACTTAAAGAAAATAAGCTGCCACCTCTTTTAAAGTGTGGCAGATGTGGCCTTAAAACTGAATATTAATTTGCAAATATGTTATTTATTGGGCAAGGGCCTATTTTCTAGTATGCCTTTGATGACCGATTAACATATTTAAAGGTAAATGTATATTAAACTTAAAAATAAAGAATTTTCTAAGATTTAACTGAAAAGAAAACTAAACTTTCCTAATCTGGAATTCGAAACTAACTTAACGTATGAGTTAGAGCATAAGCAGTAGTAGGCCTTTGAAGCTTAAAGTTTAATCCTTTTTAGATCATCAAGAACTTGAGTATGTTCATGTCTGTTTCTCATAAATGCACATTATAAACACTATCTGTCATCATCGCATGAAGTGTGGTACAGTTGATAGTTTTAGTGAGCAAGAAATCACTTTGGGGTAAGAGCCATTCTTTAAGACCCATGATGGGGTCTGCTAAATGAAGGTGCTATGGAGACATTTGTACCACAGGGCTTGTGAATTACACAAACACTGGGCTGCGTTCTTTGACGCCACCTATTACTAACTTACTATTTGGAGTTCCTTTTTTTTTTTATATATATAAAAAAAGGTAGTTCCTACTACCACCCAGTAAAAAAAGTACTCTGCAATCTTTTCTTGTTTTGCATATGATTGGTAGCATACCTTTTAACTGCTGTAAGTAATAAAAATATATATGTGCAAGTTGGCTATAAGAAATGCCAAAGTTTCACCTAATAAAATTTTGGTATGCCTCAGTTTTCAAAGTAAATTTGATTTATTTGAGCCACCAGCCGTCCGATGACAGCCCTGTGTTTTTTATATGAGTCATGTCCCAAGGGGTCTAGAATATGCCAATGGTGTACCTTGGATTGGATCCAGTGTCCGCAAACAGGTTTTCATTAGACTTTGATGCCAGTTGCTTTTGGGAGCAGAGAGGCTGCTGAAAACCAGCTTTAGTTTGGGATCACTTCTTTCTTTTAGAAAAAACAACAAAGATCTTTTTTAGCAAAGCTTTGCGCCTCCACATTGTAGGTGTATGGTAATATTTTAGAGAGCAGTAATCTGTTATTGCAGGTGGTCGGGCTTCAAGCACTTCCGTGTTTTGAGAATAGATCAGACGAAGTGCAACAACTTTTATTGAAAAATTGCCGAATTTGAAAATTAGAAACACATTTTCTGTGGCTAAGATTAAGTTAGCATGTATTACAGTCACTTGGACTTTTCTGTAGCACTAAGGGGAATATAATTACATAGGTTATTCCACATGTCATGAGATTGGAACCTTAATCACAGTCAGAAACCTTTATCATGCTGACGTAGACCCTTACACTTTAATCTCTTTACTAATTGAAGGACTTTTCTATTTTTTTTTTTAATTAAGATTAAGGAGTAGGCAAGTCAATGAGATATAATGCAAATCTACCTTTTATTTTTATGCAGTGAAAGCAAGTTTTATTCCTGAATTTAAAAAATATTGTATTCTTTTATGCTCTCAGAGAAGGTTATATGTGAGAATGGAGTCCAAAATTATCCTTTAAAATCTATTTTTAGACACACATGGGTATCCATGTGAGTATATGTATGTGTGCTTGTGTGTGTACGTTTATATGGAACTTGATTTAAAAGTGAGTTTTGGAGCCTTATTCCTTAAATCAAAGCAAAAATATATAGATGTATGTTGTTTATCTGGTGGCAATAAAGTCTAAGAATTTTATCCAGTGAAAATTTGTTACCACCAGAAATAACCAGATCAAAAGAACAAAGAGGAAACAAAGAACTTGCAAGAGAATCCCAGGAGACCCAACTCCACAGAAATGTTACTGAAGACCCAGAGCATAAACATGACATTAGTGGTGACCCAACAATTTAATGACATTGTCTTTTGACTTGGAAAATCTCTCCTGTGTCATTCTAAATGTGGAAGAACTATTTAATTATTCTTCTTCCCTGTGATATAGACTAGGGTGATGCACTTTTTTGAAAGAAAATGCACTTTAAACCCTGGGTTTTGGTCAAAGTCAGAAATGTAATAACTACTTCAATCAACCAATCGAACAAGTACAAAATCGACTAAAATTTATCTATGTCATCAAATATACTGGAATTAAAACATAACAGAGTAGACTATTACATGATTAAGGGTCAATGATATGGCATAGGTTTTCAATCATTTTTACTTAGGTAACCACTAAAATGTTTTTATTAACAATGAACCTCCCTCCCATATTCTTAGGTTGATATCTAAAAATTTTGTTATAGTTTTATATAAATACACAGGATGTAATCTCCAATGCATTGTAAATATCAACATTTTAATTATTTTAAACATATTCAGTGAAATCTAATTGTAGGACTTTTCTATTTTTTATTAAGAATATGGAGTAGGCAAGTCAGTGAGATATAAAACAAACCCATCTTGTATTTTTATGAAGTAAAAGCAATTTTATTTGATACCCATCATCATCAATTTAAAAAATACACAAACATTGACTGTAAGTGGGCTCAAGGATATTTCTGTGATGATGGAAGTGATCTAAAGTGGGAGCGTAGAGATATTGCATAACTGTATAAAATGTGAATTTCATAGTTATGATGGTGCATTTTATGAGTTGTAAATTATACCTCAAAAAAGCTATTCAAATACAAACAAATTGGAAATTTTACATTGTTCTTTTTCTTCTTTTGACCTGTATTTCTATCCTGCTCCTCCCATAGAATTCTGTCATACTGGAGTATATTTTTCATGATTAAAAGTTTTTTGTTGATGATACCATACTTCTTTGCAACAAAAATATGTATATAAATTTAAATTTAAAATTTTTATATGCTATCACATAAGGCTCTAAATATTAAAACATTTATTCTATATTGGATTATTATTATAACATAACTGATGAAAAGCAATATTAATATACACTAAATTTTAATAAATATTTAAACATAAAATTAAGATTTATTAGACGCATCATTTAATAAAATAGATGGAACAGTTTTCCATTTAGTAGTTGTCTTTCCAAAATGAGACAAAATTCAATATCAATTTTATTCTGATTTTTTGTTTTTATAGATTTAAGCACCAAGAAATGTTTTTTCATAAATCATGAGATAGAGATGTAAGAAATTGTAGAAATAATATGCCTCAGATTTTTAAATTCTCCCAGAGTTATACATCCTATAGTGATCTATTATTAAGTGTTTTAATAATCTAAACTCAGTTAGGTCCCCTCTCAATTTTATTGAAAGCAAAAAAAATGAAAACCATCTGACTTACAAAAGTCAGTCACCACAATCGATCATATTTTTTAACATTTACATCAATAGTTTGAATTTTTCCTTTGCTTGGCACTGTGAAGGATTTTACAACTTTTTAGCATGTAGTTAAAAAGTGAGGGGTGCCCTTTTTTGTGAACTGGGAGAAGGCTGATTGCTAAAGGTAATGCTTTTATCTTAGGTGAGTTCTCACGCAGATCAGTACCATAGAGGAGTAAATATGGAAGCTGAGGATCTGGAAATTGGGTTTCTTAAAGCTATCCGCAAATGTATATACTTCCGAAACTTTTTGTCCATCTTAAAGGGTGTTTATTCTCCAATTTGAAGATTGGTATAGCCGTCAAGAAGTTAGAGGCTAGGGGTGGCTCCATAGTGTAGTGGTTAGCATGTCTGCTTTACAAGCAGAAGATCCTGGGTTTGTGCCCCAGGTGGAGCCATGGGCCAGGTCCCCGGCACCGCGAGCACGTGGGAGGAGAGGCCCCACCTGAAGAAATCCAGTTCTTAAGGGGAGATGGCAACATCCTTAGGTCAGGGGTGGAAGTGGGGGAAGGGGAATTAAAGAGGGGGAAAAAACGTTAGAGGCTAACCAATGTATTGTATACTTGAAACTAATAATAAAATTAAATTTAAAAAAAAGTCAGAAGCAGGAGAAAGTATATTTGGTTGCCACTAGTGGGAAGGGAGGCAGATGCACCAAGGCCTGATCAGAACTGATCCAGGCCTTCAAGAATGAATGGCTAGGCTTTAGATACTCCGAAACAGACAGATAAAGCATCCCAGGTGAGGGACTCACTTGAGCAAAGGCACGGAGACAGAATTGACATATTCTATGCTGAAGAAGAGAAAGAGACTGCCTGAAACATGTGTACTAGGTGAGGCCAAATAAAAATCCAATTCTAAATGCAAGGAGAGTGGACAGAATATGGTGAGAAGAGCCCTCAAGAATTATTCTGTTCTATCCCTGAACTCTAACTCTATCAATGGACCATTTGATTATGGTTATAACTATAAGGTTATAAGGTTAAGAAGAAATTTCTTAATCGTTAAAATGGCCATACTACCCAAAGCGATCTATAGATTCAATGCAATCCCTATCAAAATACCAATGGCATTTTCAGAGACCTAGAACAAATAATCCTAAAATTTATATGGAGCCATAAAAAAACCCCGAATAGCCATGGCAATCTTGAGAAAGAAGAACAAAGTTGGAGGTATCACATTTCCTGATATCAAACTATACCACAAGGCTACAGTAATCAAAACAGCATGTACTGGCATGAAAATAGATAGATACATTGATCAATGGAACAGAATAAAGAGCCCAGAAATAAATCCACGTCTATACACTCACTTAATATATGACAAAGGAGATAAGAATGTACAATGGAGTAAAGACAGTCTCTTCAATAAACGGTGTTGGGAAAATTGAACAGATACACGCAAAAAAAAAAAAAGAAGAAGAAGAAGCTGGACCACCTTATACTGTATACAAGAATAGACTCAATATGGATTAAAGACTTAAATATAAGACCCAAAACCATAAAACTTCTAGAAGAAAACATAGACAGTAAACTCTCTGATATTACTAACAGGAATTTCTTTTCATATGTATCTCTTCAGGCAAGGGAAACAAAAGAAAAAATTAACAAATGGGACTACATCAAACTAAAAAGTTTTTGTACAGCAAAGGAAACCATCAACAAAACAAAAAGACAACCGACTGGGCGAAGATATTCGCTAATGATATGTCTGATAAGGGGTTAATATTCAAAATATATAAAGAACTTATACAATTCAACAACAACAAAAAAACAAACGATTCAATTAAAAAATGGGCAGAAGACCTGAACAGATAGTTCTCCAAAGAGGAAATACAGATGGCATATGAAAAGATGCTCGAGGTTGCTAATCATCAGAGAAATGCAAACTGAAACTATAATGAGATATCACCTCACACCTGTCAGAATGGCTATCATCAGTAAATCAAAAACAACCAGTGTTGGCGAGGATGCGGAGAAAAGGGAACCCACGTACGTTGTTGGTGGGACTGCAAATTAGTATAGCCACTATGGAAAACAGTATGGAGGTTTCTTAAAAAATTAAAAATGGATATATCTTCGACCTAGCAATTGCATTTCTGGGTATTTATCCAAAGAAAACCAAAACAATAATTTGTAAAGATCTATACACTCCAAAATTCATGGCAGCACAATTTACAATAGCCAAGATATGGAAGCAACCTAAATACCCATCAACAGATGATTGGATAAAGAAGTTATAGTTCATATATGCAATGGAATATTACTCAGCCATTAAAAAAAATGAAATCCTACCATTTGCAATGACATGGATGGACCTAGGGGTTATTATGCTGAGTGAAATAAGTCAGACAGAAAAAGATAAATACCATATGATTTCACTTATATGTGGAATCTTAGGAACAAAAAGAACAAACTAATCAAAAACAGAATCACAAATATAGTGGACAATTTGGAGATGGACAGAGGGGAGGAGGTTTGGTAGACTGGGAGAATGGTGTGAAAGGTTAAAGAAGTACAAATTAGTAGTTGATAGATGGTCACAGGAGTGAGGAGCATGGCAGAGGGAATGTAGTTAGCATTAATATGTGGGTTAGGTGGAGGGCCAGGGGAGGGAGGGAGGGAGCAATTGAGGGGATTGTTTTATGAACTATACAGATGTCTAACTAATGTACTGTATACTTGAAACTAATTTAAACAAATAAATCAAAAAAAAAACTTCTTAGATAAAAATCAGCACTTGAATTTCATTAATGTCCAGAAAAAGGTTTTAGAGAAATCACTTTATCTTATGTATAAAGACGAACATGTGAATGTGGAGTCAATTCATCCATTCAACACATTTATTAAGTCCTCGCTATGCCAGGTACTAGGACTTGGATGACCTTATGGACATCTTTTCAGTCTATATTCCAAAATCTAGATACTCATCATACTGGACTGCCTAGAACTCTCCTGCTGAAGTGGTGCTAGATATAGAATACAAAAAAATGTGCACTGGTGTGAGGTGCACCCTCAATATCCCCTTGCTACTGTGTTCTGCTTTTGGGGCCTTGTGCCTCCCCCAAATCTACAGTTCCTATCTATATATTCTATGTGTCACCTAAGTTACATTAGATAGAATAAGAGATATTCTTCCTTCATCTGATCGTTGCCTGTAGATGGTGTCAGCAGTGTAAAAAATTTTGTAAGGCATAAACACATACACACACACAAACACAACAGACAGGGATGTCTATATCCAAGTTTATTCAACTCCAGTTGGTGAAATAAGCCATATCCAAAATACAGAATTTCTAGAAGACTTCCTTTTCAAATTCATTTCTGTCAGAAATAGTCCTCAAGTGGTTTGTGGTTACTGATCTTATTTTTAGGATAAACCACTTTTAGGTCAGCCCCAACGCTTTTCAGTCAAATAGCAAAAATGGAAGAGAAAGCTTATACATAAAAGTCACCCCAACTTCTAGAAGGATTTTTAATCCATTTTTCCTTTGTATTTTTTACTTAACTTCCACCCTGCAAGCCCAAGTCTTTCCTTCAACTTCCTTTTTATGACTTGTAACCTTTGTATATAGCCTCCCTGCATTTGGGGTGATTCCCTTAGCTGCTCTCTCTAGAGCCCTCTCCATCATGCAGCCCCAGTCCCACCCCAATTTCCAGATCTCCCAGGCCAGGCTGCACTCTATTCCTTCCTGTGCCTCACTGATCTGAATGTACTGAAATGATCTATGAACGTGTCTGTTTCTCTATATTACTTGTATGGCTACCTTACGTTGTTATTCATCTTTGGATCCCAGACACTTAGTAGGGTCTTTGGCACATAAATATTGCTCAACACATGTTTATTAAATGAATGAACAAACTAATAAGGTCCACTATGTAAATAAACATAAATAGCCTAATAGTAGTAACTATGGGTTATAATTTTGTACAGGTATATTCTTTAGGATTTATGAGTCAAAGTAGGTTTATGATTTTAAAGTAAAGGGGTTTTTTTTGTCTGTTTTTGTCTTGTTTTGCTTTGAAGCAAATGTGTGTATCTGTATGTGCATGTGTATAAATATATGTAGGTGTCATAGTTGTGTGGTGTGTGGTCTATATGGCAAGACAGACTTCACCATCACCTAGAAATTCTGAAGTTAGATCTTACTTTTCTACCTTTATTCTACCCCTTCATAATTTTTTTTTGTTTTCTTATCATAATCCTGGTGGACACACACACAGCTTACACACAGCACACACACACATTATATATTTACTAATAATAATAATGGAATGAATGCTCTTTTTCACCTCTAAGGTCAAGTGATAAGAATGAAAGATAAAATACAGAAATATAGAAATATAAAGGTCTCGCCTCACTTTTCAGTGACTCATCTAGCAAACTCAAAGTGAGATTTGCTGTTTTAATTGCCTCACCAATAAGTCTCTTTTGGTTTCCTTGATCTTTTGGGGGTAGTTTGTGGGTTTAGGGTGTTGGACATTAAAAGTAGCGATGTTGGAGGTAGAGACTAAGCTGCATAAACATGAAGGACCCTCAGGGTCTTGGGGCATGTGGAGACCCTCTGGTGGAAAATGAACTGGCATGTCTAAGATTCCTGCTGATGTGGGGTGGGGGTTAAGTAATGACCCAGCTTGTGAAATCAGCCCTCTGGGGCTGGCATAGAGTCATAAACCAAGCCAATTAAATTCTTAGAGGAAAATATAATTGTGTAAACTTCAAATGTTGAGTTGAACCATTCAATACTGAGCTATTCTTTTAACCACCAACAGCTCTTGAGTCCACCTCTTTCTATTACGCCAGCAGCTAATGGCAGCTTCAAATTTGGGTGTTTGGGTGCTGGGAGTAATGAAGTCTTTTGCCCAGAGTTTTAGTATCTCAAAAGGCAAAACTGAAGTGACAGAGATAATACAAATGAGCTTTTGGACTGGACTTAGAGTTGATGATGAAATGGGTTAAGACTTTTGGGTTGTTGAGATGCGGGGAATGTGTTTGCATGTAAGAACTACACGATTTTTGATGAACTAGAGGGTGGAGTGTTATGGGCAAATTTTGTTCCCCAAAATTTCACATGTTGAAGTCCTAACCCCCAGAAATGCAGAATATGACTGTGTTTGTATATAGGGCCTTTACAAAGGTAATTAAGGTAAAATGACATCATTAGCATGAGCTCTAATCCAAAATGGCTGGTGTCCTTATAAGAAGAGAAGATTGGGATACAGACATGTGTACACACAGATGGAAGACCATATTAGGACTTGATCTTGGACTTCTAGCCTCCAAAACTGTGATAAACTTATTATATAGAGGGTTTAAACAACCCACTATATAATATTTCGCTGTGATAGCCCTAGCAAACTAATATAGTCATCTAGTCCAGGAAATATTGTTTTCTAAGTCTCCTTATTTTCTAATTCAGCGAACTCTGTAAGTAATGTACAGTAAGAAGAAGAAGAAGATTCAGGTGTTGGGAGGCCTGAGGCTTATATAATTTTGGAGATTCCTTCTCAAGAAAAACAAATAAGGTAAAAGTAAATATTAGAAAATAAGAAATTACAACAAATTTAAAAATTGTAGAGCTGAAATAGTAAAACACAACTGATCATGTGATCACGTGGCTCAGGCCTCTCCCCAAGGGTTTTGTGTGAGGCCCACATGAGGTTAGTTGCCTGTTAGAAATGATAGAAAGAAACTGGATATCTCTATGATTAGATTTTCTGTCTTACCACCCTTTCATTAGCTTCCACCAGATTATTAGCCAAATAATCTTTTTACACAAATGTGGTACTTTCTGGAAGAATCCTTGCCCTGTGTAGTAATTAGTCATGGCCAGTTATCTTTTTCAGCAGCATTTTATATAGATCCCTGTCAGCTGCAGGTGATAGAGTAGAGAGTAGGGGTTGGTGCCCTTGGGAGCAAAAAAAAAAAAAAAAGCTCTTCTCTTCTGCAGTTGCACAGAAAAGTTGAGAATTTTGGTGAAATTTTTCAGTTTCAGAATTCATCGTCTCTCAAATCATGTTGCCATTGATGAGGTCACTTGCATGACCCTTTTTCCATTTTCGCAGGCAAAGCTTCCTTCTTGCTCAAGACAAAAACTCATAAAACCGTGCCAGAGAAATATGATTTTTTTTCACACTTCACGAAGCTGTCAAAAAGCCTAGGTTCGCCAGTTTTGCTTTTAACATGCAAAACCCTTCACGTGGCTCCAGAAACAACTCAGGATTTTGTAGCCAACCAGTTGAATTTCCTTCTAAGAACAGGAGAAGCATTGTTGGAGAAGAGGATGGCATTGACTTCAGTTGTTACTGGCAGGGATGTTCATAGTAAAAAGGGCAGAAGCACTGGCTTCTACAGTGACAATCTCTATTTCAGAAATAGATTTAAGAGCACACAGGCATGGGGTGTGTGTGTGTGTGTGTGTGTGTGTGTGTGTGTGTATGTGTGTATTTAATCACCCTCAATAGCTTCACCTCTTTCATATGGGGCGTATTTTTCCTGTTCATTTTATAAATGGGAATTCTGAAGAGCAACTCTGTGTCAGGCCTTGGGACGTAGGCTGATCAGTCTTATCTCATTTTCTTTGACCCTCTTACACATGACTCTCAGTCCTAGCTGCTTTCTCTGGACTTTCTTTCACATGTTTTCTTTTTAAAATACTTTTCCATGCCTGCTCTAAGGATATCTGATCAGCAAAAATCCATTAGATTTGTACTTTCTCTCTCCTTTCTTCTATTTTCTACACCAGAAATTCTGAGTGTGGTCTCTGGACCAGTAGTATCACCATCACCTGGGAACTTGTTAGAAATGTAGATTCTCAAGCCTCACCCCAGACTGACAGTATATTAAATGGGGCTCAGTAATCTATATTTGAAAAAACTCTCTAGAAAATTCTGGCGGTCACCAAAGTTCAAGAACCACTATTCTATATCCCTTATATCCATTCTGGGGGGTAGATGTCATAATATTCAAATGCTTATTCAAAATGAGGAATGGCCAGAGAGAAAGGAACCAACAGTAGTGCTAAGTGCTTTGTGCATGGTAGTTGCTGAGCATTCACAGTGAGCCTGTGAGGTAACTGTTATTATCCAGCTTCTATAACAGACGAACTGAGGCTCAGGGAGGCTGTAGAACATACCCATAGCCAAGAAGGTGACAGGGTGTGGCTTGGAGGTACATTAACCATGGCTACCCACCAAGGGTGTGGCTTGGAGGTACATTAACCATGGCTACCCATCTCCATCTTTATTGAGCCTTCCTCTGTGCTTACTATGTAACATGGGACAAACTCCCAAACATCTTTGCTCCCTACTCTCAAGCCCTTTATGATAAAAATTCTGGAGACATTATCTCTAAGAGCACACAGCTGATAAGCAACAGAGCCAAGATTCAAAGTCAATGTGCCCAGATTTAATCTTTATGCATTCACACATATCTTGCTGCTTTCTCAGAACTTATTGTTCATAAATTGAAGTACGGAGCTCGGTTGAGGATACAAAGTTGAATAAGAGAGTCCTGACCCTTAAGAAGTTTAGGGTCTAACTAGGAACTCTGGTCTGTGGCTCTACTCATTAATGGGAAGGCATATCCGGATGACCCAGAATGGTGTTTTAGAAAAAAACTGAGGTCGTGAGTCAACAGATCTGGATTTGAGTCCTGGCTCTGCTAGACTACAAGCTGTGACCACAGAAAACTTACTTAATCTCTCTGAACTTCAGTTTCAACATTAGTTATAATGAAGACAATAATTCATGGCTCATGAAAAAATATTGGGATTATGTATTTTTTTTAAAGCTTTGAGAACAATGCCTGCTGAAGAGGTAAATAAATGTTATTAACATTCTTGCTCTTATTTTTACCTACCTAATAGGGATGTTAAGAGTGGGAGAAATAATAAAGACTAAATTCCAGGCACTGAAGAAGTGGTAATTACTTTTATATTGTGTTAATAAATGCAATTATATTCAGTACTAGCTGTGATGTCATCTTCCCATGTAAGTCAGTTGGGCTAGAAGCTTGGAGCAAGGATTGTGGGAAACTGGGATTCCCCATCTGATTACACTAGAAGCAGTTTGGTGAGTATTGAGACGTGCCATGAGTTTGATCACTTTAATGTCATCTCTTCAACCTCCCCTGAAACAATGAGTTAGAAGAAAAGAGTCAGAGGATGGTCATAAGATGTGGAAAATAGGGGACATTTCACAGAGACCAAAGGATTCTTGCATATTTTCCTAAAAGAGAGAACCAAAAAAAAAAATAATAAATAAATAATAATCAATGCGATCCAAACAGAATTTGTCACCTCTGCTCTGCTTTAATCACATCAGGCTTTTGCTGAGTGCACTTGGTTAGCTGTGGGCTCTTCACCGCGGAGCCCAGTCACAGACTCCTTCACCAGCTGCATCTTGGGCTCCAGATGCACATTCGCTGCCCAGAACGTAAAGTATTACATTCATGCTTTTTTTAGTTTTGGTAAAATTTTACTAAAAACCAAATTCAAGTCTCATAGGTAGAATGCAAGAAGTAGCTTTGGGTTACAAATCTTCATAGAAATAGAACTTATTTATTAGTGAGCTAATTTGTTTCTCAGCCAATTTATTTTCCATTGGAAGAAATACATTTAATAAGACTGCAGTATTTTGATTTTCAATTTTTTTTTTTTTTTTAGGAAAAGATGGAACCCCCAAATCTCTAGAGAGATGAGGCAGGAAATACCAGCTTGAAGCTTACAAAAATGGTAATGACCAAATTTCCCAAGAAAGTAATCTTATAACATTTTATGGTCATCAGTTCATTTTACACATGAGTAAACAGTGATAAAATGAGGTGATATATAAGCAAGTTTGTAACCAGCTGTGCCTTTTATAATTATATAGATGCCCTAACTCTCGATAGAACAGAAATTAATTTTTATGGTTGAGAACAACAATTACCATATTGATTCATGTAATTCTCTTATAAGGGAACAATCTTATATAAAGAGTTAACGTGTATTGTTTATATTTTATATTTAATTTTTTTTTTTTTTTTGTATATCACAATGTTTTGACGTCTGAAAAAAACTTCTGCCTGGGAAGAGACTGCTCTTCTAGCAGCTACTCAATTCTTAGAAATAGCAAGAGGCCCAGATGAGGGCATGCCTTTCACATGCAAAGTAATCAATTCAGAGCCATACTTGCTTTACCTGGCCCATGAATCCCTGAAGGCCATGTTCCTCTGCCTTAATCATCCCAGGGCTGGTGCTGGGCAATTAGGGATCACCCCTATAATTTAGCCTGACAAAATCATTCAACTAGCAAGTCTTAAACCGCTCACCCTCCCCTGCCTTGTTTTTCTAGCAGAAAACCCAATAAAGGCAGTGGCCTAGACTCTCCTCTGCCACATGTGACAATATTGCTTATATCAGATTCTTGGCTACCAGGTGCCATGCTACTCTTTTCAGAAGCACAGTTGTGGAACCAAGCCACTGAAATTCAGAATACATCTGAACAGCGCTGAAATCAACTTTGTTCTTGTTGCTCTCATATGTTTCCTAGTTTCCCCTCTCCTTTTTAATCCTTTAGGCCTTAATTTCAGCTTGACAATTCTTGTATATTCCCTGCTCAGATCTGGCTACTCAGCTGAGGACGCATGGTTATTAACCTTGAAGTTCCTCTACCTGACCTCAAGGATAATACTGCCCAGTTCTTCTCCGACCACCCATATCCCTCTCACCTTGCAGCTGACCTTATACCATGCCACATTATATCTTATCTTGCTGAAATACTCTGTCTCCAGCAATACTCAAACATACAATCATATGAATGTGATGTTTGCTATAGTTACCTAAAATAGGCAGCTAAGTTTAGTTTAAAACATTGAATAAATAGAAGTTTAATTAGCAAATGTGTTAGTACTTTTCCTATTTTAAGATATTTAGTAGTTATCTACATCAATAGCATATGTATGTATGTGTGTGAGAACACTGTCTTTATGTGTTATGGGAATAAAATTAACCATCAGTTTTCTCATCTACGATCTCAAAATTATAACATCTATCTTGGGCAGTTGTTAGTTTTAAATGAGGTAAGACATGGGAAGCAGATAAATCTAGTTATCTGTCCAATATTTTCTCTCCTCCCCACCACAACGGATGTCCTATTTTGTTTAGAGAGGCCATATGCCTGGCTAAATACCTTCTCAAATGCCTTCACAATGAAGGGTGTCATGTGTCACAGCTCTGACTTAAAAGGAAAAAAAATTAAGCACAAGTCTGTCAGGGTGTTTGAGAAAGTTTTGGCTCTCCTGACACTTGTACTTCTCTAGTCTTCTTCATCCTGTCTGAAACTTTGATGTAAGGCTGGAGGTGAAGCAACCATATTGCAACCATGAGAATGAAAGATACATGCTCAGGTCGAGAGAACAAAAAGAAGAAGCCACAGACACTGCTGACATTAGGAGCCTGTGCCCGGCCTAGGATGTTTATCAATAGACTGCTTGTAATGTGAGAAAAATAACCCACTCAGTGGCCAAGCTACTACATTTTGGGTTTGTATTACATATAGCTGAATAACATCCTTAACTTACCTTACATCCAGATAGTTGGTTAAGAACCATTAATATAGATGGTAGATAACTTACCTCTAAAAAAACTGTTATTTCCACTTTCCCTATAGAGACTCTAACAATAAAATATATCACTGGGAAATATTCTTTTGAAATAAAGGTATGACTATACATGACATCTCTTTTTCTATATCTCTCACTGGTGTTCCTGGGCATAGGCATTAATGCAACCATTCTCAATCATGGTTGCAAAAGATCGTTCCTGTTAACACTTCATTTCTAGGACGGTAGTATATATGCTTGATAATTGTTCAGTCCTATGCACTTGTCTTAAAGACATTTGAAGGATGAAGTTATCCTTGCTCTCCTTTCTTCGAAGCCAATTTGTTTAGTGTAAAGTTATAATACAAATAAACCATACTTGTTAAGCATTTGCCATACTGCTCAATGTTTGGAATATTTTACATAATTCAACTTACTTAATCTTTACAAAAATTATTTGAAGGGACTATTATTATAAATATTTAACAAAATCAATGCCCTACTATAAATATTTTACAAAAATGAAACATATATTTCAGAAATATAAGTGCAGCCAAGATATGAAATCAAGCAGCCTAATCCCAAAGCCTTCTTAACACTGCTCATGTGCCATACTCTTAACTGCCATCTAAAAGAACATATAGTCAAAACTGATCAAGATTTAGAAATATTTAGTTGGCACACATGTAAGGGTGAATGTGTGTGTGTGTGTGTGTGTGTGTGTGTGTATGAGAGAGAGAGAGAGAGAGAGAGAGAGAAATGAGGATGGATAGTAAAAATTTTGCGAGAGGGGTAGAAGATTGTAAATAAGAATAAATTTTCTTTTAAATGTCACTAAAATGCAAAATGAAAATGTAATTTTTGACCTTCTAGTTAATGGTCTGAGGCTGTTAGCAATTTAAAATTGATAAACAAACATAGGCTGAGTTTTCAAAACTGGAAAGTTGAATGAGGTCATCATCTCATATAGCAAATTTCTAAGCTGGAAATTTCTTCCCTTGTTTAGGGAAGAAAGTTAGTGACCCACAGCCATTGAAAATAAATGCAGAAAGTATGTTGCAAAGAAAATATTTCTTGTCTAAAAATACTAATTCTTAAATGAGGAAGAATTATCACAAGATAAGTATTAGCAACTTACTGATTTATCTAATAAAAGCGATTTTTTTTCTGTAATTCAATTTACGATAGATATAAGAAGATTGTTTCATAGAATGGGACTTAACTAAGAAATACAGGCAGAGTATCATATATAATGATATTATATATGATGAATATTGTTTATTTTTTATATTAAATAATATAAAAGTGATATTATAAGAGACAACAAGAAAATCTGACTTTATATTTTATCATTTTTTAAAAAATGGAAACAAATGGTGGAATAATTGAACCAGATAAATTGAGCACTTCACATTGAAACAATGTTACAGAAATAATTTTTAAATCTCAGTTTTTAATCTTTCTTTGATTTGTTTTAGACTGTTGCATCATGTTATTTCAGGCTGAAGATTTTGAAACTATGAGAATGCAAGATTAGTCCTGGACAACAGCAAATACAATCAAGGAACCAAAAGGTAGGGTTGGAAGAAGAGAGAGTGTGTTGGCTAGTCAAGGTCAATATTAAGGTCATGAGGACATTTTAAAAGTTAAGCTGGAAAAGTGGAGCATACAAGCACTATAAGTAGTTTCCAGAGAAATTCAAGTATCTTTTAATGGGTCGAAAATACACATATCTGTTTTGCTACATGGCTTCTTAACTATTTTGTCTTACTTGACCCATTGTAGAGTTGTTGGGACATTTAGTTCTCTGAAATTTACCAGTATCATTTATTTTGAAAAAGTAATTGATCATGTCCTGCACCCTAATTAGAAAACTAGAAATAGGTTAGCAATATCAATGTGATAAAAAGTATTTGAATTAAACTTACAGCCAATACCATACTTAACAGTAAAATACTAGCAGTGTACCCAAGGACAAGAAAAAAAAAATCTACTCACTGTTACTATTGGTGAAATTGGCTTTAAGGTTCTGGCTAACAATACTGAACAATACTGAGAAATAAAAAGCATGCCTAAACATGAGAGAAATTATTATATGCATGTGAAATTCTTTTAGTCTTAGAACTGAGGAGACACAACTAAAAATTCTTAAAGACAATTCGGCATTGTAGTAAAGTACAAGATAAATATCCAAAATAACTTTTCTTTATGTGAGCAATAACCAGGTAGAAAATTCCATTCACAGCAGTAACTTAAAACCTGAAACAACTAGAAATAAAAACTAACAAAAAATGTGACTTTTATGAAGTAAGCCACAAAAGTAATTCAAAAGATATGAAAGAAGAGAAGGACATGTCATATTTCTGAATGAGACTAAACATTAAAGATAAATTACTTATTTACCAATCAAAATTTTTATATATTTTTAGCTTATCAAAAATAATTCTATCATTGAAATAGGTCATAAAAATAGATATGAGAACGCTTATGAAATTTCGAACAAAGGAAATATTGAAGTCAGACTCGCACTATCATATAATAAAATGTAATATAGAACTCAGGTAATTAAAACCACATGGTATTGGCAAAGAATTGACAGATCAATGAAACAAAATGGATAACTTTAAAACAGACTCTAGTATACAGAAGAACATATTATATGATAAAGGAAATGTCACAAATCAATGGGGAAGGTTTTTTCATCTAAACAAATAAAATTGAGAGCACTAAGAAACTTCAGAGAAAAGCAAGATCCTCAAAGAAGAAAAACGAATGGTAAATAAATATGTCAAATGGTGCTCAATCTTTATAATAATTCAGGACATGTAAATTAAGGCCACATTGACTCACCTTTTAATACTCATTAGATTAGCAAAACTCAGCAAACAATACTGAATATTGGAGGAAATGTAGATCAAGGCAAATCTTATATCTTGCTAGTGAGGAACTTAGTCATATTAAAATTTGCAGCATTTTTTAAACTTAAAGCTTATGTCCCTCACAACCTAGCAATTTCAGTCCTAGATATACACTCCACAGAAATTCTAATGTGAAAGAATTTCTTAGAAGCATTTTTAGGAGCATTTTGAACATTTATACAAAAATGTTCTTAGAAGCATTGTTCATATTAGCAAAAAAGAAAAAAAAACATTAAACAATATATTTATTGACAATAGAATAAAAATACATTGTGGCATATTCACAGAATGAAATAGCATACACCAGTGAAAACAAATGTGTAAATCGTAAATGAATACTAGAAACAAATTGTTGAGAAGAAAAAAAAAGCAAGTCACAGAATACTACGCGTACAGCATAATAATATTTTTATAAAACTCCAAAACCAGTGAAAGTAAATAACATATTACATGTATGACAAAACTATTGTTTTAAGCACAGTCGTGATAAATCTAACAAAGTTTTCAACCTCAGCACTATCGACATTTGTAGCAGATAACTCTTCATTGTAAGAGACTGTCCTATGCGTCATTGGTTGTTTAGATGTTTAGTAGCATCCTTGGTCTCCACGCACTAAATGCCAATTGTAACCCCAAACCCATCTCTGACCTCCAAAAATGTGTCCAGACACTGTGGAATGTCCCATAGGAGATAAAATTACCCCCAAATTACCCCAAAATGAGGTTTAGAATCAGGATCAGAGCAGGCAGACAGTAAGGGAGGAACCTAGGGGATGGTATAAATTATAGATAACTCCCAGTTCCTGGTTTGAGCTGTAGATTCAGGTGTGTCATTTATTATTATGCCTCATGGCTCATACATTTTTTCTACATATTAAATAGCATATGATTTCAAAATTAACTATATACGATAATACAGAGTAAAAATACTAGAATAAAATAGCCCCCAAATTAGCAGCATACATTCTTAGATGTGAAGATTAATGATGGTTTCTAGTTCCTTCTCTGTGTTGTCTGGACGTGTATTAGTTGTATAAAAATTTGTGTTTTAAAAATTTGTGTTTTAAAACTTCTACAAGGGAAGTGACACTGCTTGATTATCATTGTAGAGTATGACACAAGTAGAATTATTTCAGAGTTCACACAAAAAATAATTCCTCATTTTGTCATTTATGCTTATTATACATTTAATTTTAAGAACGGTGTTTCATCTGGCATGTGTGTTCTTCTCTTGGTTGTTCTATGTCTCAGAGAGTGCTTATTAATCTAACATGTATCCACTAGTGCAGGTATCTAGTGTGTATTATCCAAGGATAATAAAAAAAAAAGATTTGAAATTATTTAAGGGTTTATTCTATTTGAAAATACTGGCTTGGGTAGTCTCAGATCTGTGATAAACTCTGGCATTTGTTTAATCTGTTCTCTACCAGCAGCTGACACACAGCATGCTCTGCACTTTGTATTTCTAATTTTTGTGACCCCTTTGATCAAAATCTGATAATGTAAAAAACAAAACAATAGGATCAGTGGCAGTGGCAGTGGCAGTTAAATGAATTCAAGAAGTTGTTGAAAGCATTGTCACAGTGAGAAAATGATTTCTTTCCTTCGAACTAGATCCAAATTCTGGATGTTACAAGAGAGAGAATTAAATATTATTTATTTATTCCTGGTGAGAACGTGCTGCCTTAGCCCAATAGATAAATGTTCAATGTGAAGTCCACGGAGCCCATAATCCAAGGGTCATTCTAGCCAACACGTACTGGAATTTCTTCCTCTATCTCAGAGAAGGAGACACGTGTCTTTCTCTGTTCATGGAATACTTAACTTAATAGGCTACCTGTCACTACTGAACCTTCATTTTTAAAAGAGGATGTAGCAATAAGGGACCTTGAATTTGATACAAATTCTTCTTGTGTAATTTAGAAGAAAATACCTAAACTCTTTGAAACTTAGTTTCCTCAGCCATAAAATGAGAACAACCAGAACTTCCATTTTACCCAGGTAGTTGAGAGAACTGATTAAGATAGTGTATTGGAGAGTGCTTTGGAAACATATCTGTCTACCTATACCCGTATCTATATGCCTACAGCTTTATAGAGAGTACTGTGTAATAATTAAATTGATGGGATTATCATCAACAGAATGTTTCTACTCTAGAGCAAACCATCCATTTTCATGGAGGTCACAAAGAAGTGAAACAGTTTGTGGATTATTTGTTGGCTTGTTTGTTTTGCGAGTGGCCCCATCCTATAAAGCTCATAACCCCTCCCTCCTTTCCCAACAGTCCAGCATTCTGGCCACCACTCCTAAAGCTTCGAACATTTTCATTAAAGTGAAAGACCAGTGCCTGGCCACTCATCTTAAAGATACCGCAGATTTGCCTAATTCAGTGGTTCTCTGCCAGGGCCATTTTGCTCTCCTTCTCCCAGGGACATACAACAATGTCTGGAGATATTTTTTGGTTTTCAGAACCAGAGTAGGGGTGCTACCATCATCTAGTACGTAGAGACCAGGGGTGCTACACTACACAAGATGTTTAGCAGCATAGTGCCAAGATTGAGAAATCCCAATCTAAGTCCATATCAGGCAATTGTGAAATGTTCCAATTGATCTGAAGCTTATCCGCCATCCCACTTATGCATCCAGAGTAACTGGTTGATTTGAATGAAATTCAAGTGGTTCTACTTGCTTTGGCTCTTTTACACCATCACATCAAGAGGTCTGAAGAGATGTCTGCCAGTCTTTCTGTTTACAATCTATTAGACAGTCTCTAGAGAATTGAGCTAACTGAATATTTTGATATTGGATTCAACTGCAGTCAAGTAGAATTCTTCTCAGTCTAATAAATAGCTCTCATTTTCTTTACATTGAGTCTCTACAATTTGTTCCTCATCTTTCATTCTGGTTCTGGGTGATTTGTTCTGAGTTCAGAAAGAAAAGCTCCTACTTGAGTTAAACCACTCTACTCCATCTTAAAGACATTTAATCAGACAGGTCGTCCATGTATAGGAAAAAATTCTAATTAGTCAGAAAATAGGGGGAAAAGCAGAGGATAAGAGAAGTCAGATGATTTTCCAGTAAATGATGAGGCAGCTGCCAAACTGGATTGGCAATAGCAAACTGTCAGGAGGCTGAAGACATCTATATCATTTTAACACCATAGGCAAGAACCCTGGAGGATTATCACGTTTCAGCATGTTTGGATAAAAATGTCTTTCTACAATTATTAATATATAACAGAATAATAAATAATTAAATGAGTCAAAATCATGCAGTCAATAAGACCCAAAGTATTCTTTATTGTGTTCTTATTTACTATTACATAGTAATATTTTTACGAGGCTGGTAATATAGTGCCACAAGTTGACCTGATGGAGATATCATCATATATTTTCAAATAGCCCTCTTAAATTCACTGGAATTTAGGAAACAATTTTGAAGAAATGCATCCAAAAGAAATATGACTGATTCTCATATGAAAAAAATATGCTTTTTCCTCATTTTTCTTTTATATCTCCCTGACATTGACAGTGTGACTAATGTACTTGGTGGTATGAGAAATCCTCAAGGCAATGACATCACAATATGTAATTTTTCCCTTGTGTACTCAGGAAAGTCAAAGTTCTCTTGTACACTTAAAGAATCAAAAGGCCTAACTTGAACTGGGAGTAGTATCCAAAATAAACAAGTTGTAACGTTCTCTTTCTCCTTCAACCCAGCTTTTTTGCTTGCAGTTCTAAAGTTTGGAATTAGGTTGTCATAATAGTCTGACTTTCATTTTTAATTAGTCTATGATTTCAAAAAGAAAGAATGAAAGAAGAAACTTGCTGTGCATTAAAGTCATTGATGTGTACCTTTCTCTAGGTTCTGGTGTTTGATGAAGTATCTTACACTGATTTTTTGTTGCCAGCACCTGAAATACCTACTAATGCTTTCAGCCTCTAAAAGAATTGCACAGCATTGGCTACATATGTTTACCATTACCCGCAGAACTGTCAGACCCTTTATTCCAGTGCAGGCATGCATGGAAATAGGCCAGAACACGAGGGAACACAGTTCCGGTAGTGAAATTAGCAACTGGACAACATTCCCAGGGAAGTGGCTGAGTTCAGTTCTGGCAGAAATCCCACTGCTGCTGGTACAAAAAAAAAAATACAAAGAATAAAATTTATCTGGGAGAACCAAAAGGAGGTTAATACATATGATTTGCACAATTTATCAAAAATAATTCTGATCAATCTTTTTATTTATGTGAAAAATTTTTTTATTGGATGACTTTGATTTTAAAATGGTAAAATGCTTTTCTGAACCTGGGTTATGCATGAAAGTTTAACATTTAAGACTGGCAACTTTTTGACCTTTGAAGAGAATTTTAAGAGTTTATCTCATTATTATGGTCACAAGATTTGAAAACCATCAATATGGTTGAACTAAATTGTAGTCATTATTTCTATTTCTCCCCAAATTATCCCAATTCACCAAACCAAATATGGTGAAACTGAAAAAAATTAATGTCATCTGTAAAATTTTGGTAGGGGCAGCTTAAAACATGGATAATCACTAGAAGATATGTTACTAATTTATGATATTTATTTAATGTTTAATTAGGTTATAGGTAACATTGCAACGTATTGATGAAAATTCAAAATACCAAGGAGGGCGTTTTGATATCACAAAACTTGCTGAGGACCAGGCAAAATCCTCAGCCATACAAATCTGTATAACCATAAAACAAGATATTACCTTGGCCTTTCAGATTTAACTAACAATATTATGTGTTAATTACTATATATTTATTATTCTTTTTAAGCTTAACAACAATTGCTGAAACAGATTTTGTTACCTCTGAAAAGATAAGGAAATCAAGCCACGGAGACTCACCTGAGAATTTTTTGCAGAGCTAGATTTGGTGTGTCTGGCTTTAAATCCATTTTCTCTTCTTCCTGGACCCACAGCTAGACTATACTTCCAGCCTCCCTTGTAGTTAAATACGGCCATAGGACCAAGTTCTATGCACTGGGATGTAAATAGAAGTGATATTTACATGTCAGGACCGGTCCATAAAATTTTCCAAGCAGAATGTTTTTAGAAATGTTATTTCCCCTTCCATTGGTTTGAGGCAAATATGCACGGACACCTTCGATATATTGGATATGACAGAGGCATAGGAAAGAAGGTCCTGGGTCCTTGTATTGCTCATTGAGAAAAATGCCATCTGCAAATCAGATTCTATTTTAGAATTAATGTGAATGAGGAATAAACTATCATATTTGAACCATCATACATTTAGGGCTTTGTCACAGCAGTTAGCATTGCTTTGCCTGTATATTATAATACAGGTATTTTTTTTATACTGAAGAGACCTAGAAAAGTTCACAAAAGAGAAAAATAGCTGTACCTACTGGCAAACTGGTAAATAATTTTTAAACAGGGATCTGGAGATGAGAGATTTGAACAAAGAGACATTTCAACTCTTTTAAAGAAACTCATCATTCAGAAAGGACACCTTTTTCTAAGTTATCAACAAATATCTTAAGAACTTGGTTTAGAGTCATAAAAGATAAAATCCACTAATGTATATTAGCAAAATCGATATATTGTGTACTGTGTACACAATAATTTTTTTATTTAGTAGATTTTAAAAAATTTTTATTTTTCAATTAGAGTTGACAATCGATATTATTTTATATCAGTTTCAGGTGTACAGCATAGTGGTTAAACATTTATATAATTGTTGAAGTGATCCCTTCGATTATTCTAGTACCTACTTGGCACTATACAGTTATTACAATATCGACTATATTCCCTATGCTGTACTTTACATCCCCATGACTATTTTGTAACTACCAATTTGTACTTAATCTCTTCACCTTTTTCACCCAGCCCCGCAATTCCCCTCCCATCTGGCAACTACCAATTTATTCTCTGTATCTATGAATTTGTTTTCATTTTGTTTGTTCGTTTATTTTGTTCCTTAAATTCCACACATAAGTGAAATAATAAGGCATTTGTCTTTCTCTAGCTGACTTATATCACTTGGTGTAATAGCCTCTAGGTCCATTGATGTTGTTGAAAATGGCAAGATTTCATTTTTTATGGCTGAGAAATATTTCATTGTATATATGTACTACAACTTCTTTATCCAATCGTCTATTGATGGGCTCTTAGGTTGCTTCTATATCTTGGTTATATTGTAAATAGTGCTGCAATGACTATAGGGATACATATATCTTTTCAAATTAGTGTTTTGGTTTTCTTTGGATAAATACCCAGAAGTGGAATTGCTGGGTCATAGGTAGGTCTATTTTTAATTTTTTGAGGAGCCTCCAAACTGTTTTCCACAGTGGCTGTATCTATTTGATGAATTTTGTTTGAAAAACTTAGAAGGCGGGGGGAAAGAAAAGCAAGAAGAGTCAGTATACCTTGATAAGATAATTCAATTCAGACCAACAAGAGTCAAACAATACCTTGCAATTATGTAAGAATTTCAAATTCTTAGAGATATCAAACTTCACTTCTATAAATTCTAGTGACCAGGAATGAAATTGGATTCTTTTTAAAAATCAATATTATGTGATAAGATTTCAGGATAGTTATATTCGTATAAAAAAAAATCCCTAAAAATGCCTACATTTTGTGCATCTGTATTTTCTCATATGAGAAAAATATATATCTAAAGAAGCCTTTGAGGTGGTGCTAAAGCTTTGTAGGATTGTCATAAAAATATATAACAAAAACGGTCTTAATGACTGCAAGGAAAATAAGGCTGCTCTGGGTAAAGCTGGGACAGCGGAGCAAAGTCTCTTTTCCCCCTAGTTGTCCAAATCCAGGTCCAGTCTGGTCTGGCATTGATATTTGAGGATCCCATGCTGTGGCATCTCTGGAAGAGGAGATCCTTAAAGATGGTAGGTGAATATGCCAAAGTTCCAGAGAGGTGGCAGTGAGATGAGAAGGTCATGAATTCTGGAATCGGAGACACATTTTAGTTGTTTAGCTTTGGTTACGACTTTAGATATCTTTAATTCCGAGCTGTTGTTTATCAGCTAAAGGGGACAATGATATCTACCTTGAACGGTTTCAGTGAGAATTACCAATAATATAAAAAGAGCCCCTAGCAGAAATAGATAATAAATAAAGGTGGTTTTTGTCATTATTGGAGCATAGTCCAACGAGAGAGCAGGTGTTGGTCCCCAAGGTAAAGAAGTTGACAAGAGGGCTCCAATCTATGGTCTAAGGGTCAGAGTAAAGTTCTAGTTCAAGTGAGAGAAAAGTTGGTTCACAAACACATAGAAAACAGATGCTCTATCATGAAGACGGAAAGATTTCAGGGAGCATGTGGAGTCAATCCAGGATCACTAGGTACTAAATATATGACAGCAAAACTGCTTTCAGACCTCAGTCACTGGCCAAATGGAGTTCCTAATATATGGACATACATGATCAAGATTGTCTCAAGAACTGAGTAAAGCTGAGCCCTCAGGCCACGGGAACGTATTATCTGCATCTGTGGGAGTCTGAGGCAGGCAGGAACTGAAAATTGTTATGAAAAGTGAGCTATGTTCCTCAATTTTTTTGCTATTATATCATATTCAACTGTAAACCCTTTCTAAACTCTCATTTGAAAGAATTCTTTAAGCAGATAGGTTTATATCATGAAATTTGAACCTCTATAACTTTTAGAGGGGCCCCAGTTCTTGCTGAGGGGAACTTGGAACTCCTCCAGTTCCTATCACCTGCCTCTCCTTTACTATATTTACATTCAACAAAATTTTGCAAGAAATAATCCTTATTGCACAGGTCAAGGCCCTGGGTTATTGAGGCATTTCCCCAGGATAGAGTGGACAAGATGATTAGAACTTACATCTTCCAATGTTTAAATTATTCGTGACCCTCATTGTATTTCTCCTCGAATGATCTTTACTTGTATATTTAACTTCACTTATCAACTCAGAGCTTCTTGAGGGTAGAGAATGTGTCTTACTGTCTGAATCAGGGTCCCATCAGGAAAAAAAAAAAAAGGCACCCTCCAACAAGATAATTGAGACAAATAAAATGAAGGAACTATTTACAAAGATAGAGCAAGGTTCAGGAAAATCAGCAAGGGACAGTGCAATATCCTAGGACTAGCAACATTGGTAAGCAGGCACCATCCCTGGGGCTGCAAGGGAAAAAGAGAGCTCATCTGACAGAGACTATGTTCTTTAGTACAGGTTCATAAGCAACAACGAGAAATAAATACCTGAACCTCATTGCCCCCTGCCCTCTAACCTCTGACTTCCCACCATTGTCTCCCATTGGCCAAATCCAACTAGAAGCCAGAGGGCAAATGGCAAGCCCCCCAGAACTAAGATTGGGTGATGGGAGAGAGAGGGTAAAGGATGGGTCTGTCGAAGTAAATAGAAAATATCCACACATTTATCTTTTTAAATATCTCTTATAAATACTGAATATATCATTATTGAATGTAAGCATTATACTATATCAGTTTATAAGGACAAAATCAAAACAAAACAAAACAAAAAAACCTCACTAAATTGCACTGCCAACATTGTCTATTTATTAAACCTCTTCATATAAATCCCATATCCCTTCTCTCTGTTTCCTTCTCTCTCTTTTCTTTCCCTTCCTTCCCTCCTTCCTTCCCTCCTTCATTCCTTCCTTCCTTCCTCCAACTAAAACTCAGTCTCATAGGGGCTAGAGATGTAAAGTGATGCTACTCTATATGACAAATGATAAGGACTCTAAAATAAAATACAGGGATGCGTACAAAGGGCTATGAGAACAGAGAAGAGCAGTTCTAAGTCTTTCACAGAAATTCAGTAAGATTGATGCAGGAGCTGCCCTTGAAAGAGTATTCCAGGTCTGTCAGAATTGAGAAGCAGGAAGACTGCTAAGATGCTAGCCAGCCATGAATTTCCTGCTGCTCCCCCACCCCCCATGTTCAATCACAGGCTCTGTCAGCAGGTTGCAGGGACAGCCCTAGAAACAGTAGCTCCTAAGGCCCACTTGCCCCACTGAGAGAGAAGTGGACACCGCGACAAGCGTCTCTAACTGAAGAAAGTCCTGCTGCAGAAGTCAGCTTTCTCTGCAGACCTCCTAAGGTTGGGTGTGGGTGTGATTGGGGTCTGCAGTGACATCTGTTTGCTCTGACCTTTGGGTAATGTGGCATTTCTTTCTCTGGGGCAGATGCTAGAAAGGTGTTTATTGTGAGTTGACAGGGGTCTTGGTGGGTGGTGAGGTGTGAGTCAAAATTCGACTATGCATTTTGGCATTTTGTCTACAGATGTTTCTCAGATGTTTGTGGGCGGGCATGTCTTTAAATAAAAGAAATGTATGTTTCTTTTGTGGAGGAAAGGAAAAAACTCACACTTAAAAACCTGGCCCTTTTGTACCGTCATTGGCGCTCTTGTTTCGTGGCCAGATTGAAATTAGTTGTTATATGTATTTTCTGAAGAGAAAATACGCTCATTTAAAGACAAATCATCTATTAGTTTAAAATTAACATGCCGATGAAAAACTTAAATATGGCAGTGGGGGAAGAATGGAAAATTCCATGACGTATCAGGTTCTAGTTTTATGTAGTCTAGCCTTCCTTTATCCTCCCAATGAATGCTTTCCCCAACCTAGGCCAAGACACTGGTTTTCATAAAGCTCATTCCTAACTCCAAATGTTCACTGCAATTAAAGTTAGGAGTTAGAATTCACAAACTACACCAATTTTATATACCATGGAAGTCAGACCTTCTATTCAAAATGCTGATTTGATTAGATAGGTAGGTAGGTGGGTAAGTAGGTAGGTAGATGATAGATAGATAGATAGATAGATAGATAGATAGATAGATAGATAGATAGATAGATGAGAGAGAGAGAGAGAGAGAAGAGAGAAAGAAAGATCTTGAAGCATATTCACCTTTTAATTCTTTCAGAATTAAATTGAAATATAAAAAATTGATTTGCAAAGAGAAAAATCAAACCACACTTTTGAAATGATTTTTCTTCTTTAACAAAAGTAAACTTAAAAAATGGTCCGTTTTGTTTTTGATTTTCAGAAATCTGCTAAAGTTTCTAAAGTAATCTTCTAACTTTAATTTAGTTTGAAATAATCTACTCGAAAAACCTCACAAATAGGTGGAAAAAAACTCCTTACAGAGTTGATTAATCTGATTAGTGAATAAATGGGAAAATGGTGATGATGAAATGAGCCTGGAAACCAAGAGTTTAGACATTATGTAGCATATTCCTGCTTTACATCAAAACTTCTTAAAATAATGTTTTTGACAGATGCTCACTTTGACCTCCACTTGTTTGCAGTTATAAGGAATTTACCCTAAAAAAAAAAGTTTATTTTCAAAATAAGTTTATTGTGTATGGTTAAAGAGGCCAAATTTTTAAATTTTGCTCATTAAAATTCTAAACCTTAGTGACTTAACAGAAAGGGAATAATTTATCTAATGTTGCTGCTTAAAAAAGGATAGCTGATGAATGATTATAAGGATAGTTGCAAACAAAACAAGACTTGCTGTTACATTTGTTGGTGACTATGTTCTGGTATGAATATGAAAATTGCTTTTTAACTAGCTATCAAATAGACCTTTCTCTAGGTCTTCTACAGAAATAAAACACAGAAACATGTGAAAACCCACATCTTTGCTTATAGTCTTGATTTCGTTCTCCCAAATCAGGATAGTGTGTTCGAGCAAACTTAGAGAACAGAACCACCTTAAAATACATATGATACACTATTTCTTCATTTCACCTCATTGATACACTAATGACTTTGGTTGTTGACACTTTATGAAAAGTGGGCCTGTCTTTACTGATATTTGGGGACCGCCACCGAATCTAGTTGTAACCACTCAGTAACTGTTTCTCAGTCAGCAAACGACATGCGATTTCTTGTTTTCCTTATTTTCTCAGTCTTACCCCACTTCTTCCATCCCTTTCCGTACTCCTCACCTACTTGGAGGAAAAAGTGGCAGTATATAAAACACCATTTTTGTCTTACCCAAAAATTATTCAACAAAAGGTTCTGGAAACAGATAACCTGGCTTTCATTGCCATTGTAGCAGAATGGTGGTCAGTGTTTATGAAGCTCAGTATCATATGGTACTCCAGTACATTCAAGTCCATCAGGATAGTCCAGATTGTGTTGTGGAAACAACCAACCCAACAAGCTCAGAGGCTGAAAACAACAAAGGGTTTATATCTTACTCACACTATATGTCCAGACCAGATTGGTGCCAGGTTCTGTTCCCCAGACCCAGGCTGACAGGTTCTCCCCATCATGGGACTCTCTCTTCTCATCCAGAGCATTAGAGTTTGCTGCAACAGGGTAAGCGAACATGGATAATTGAAGCTGTTGTTCTGGAAGAGATCTATTCTAGTCCCCCTCCATTTCATTAGTCAGAATAAGGAACGTAGTCACACTTATCTTCAAGACGACAGGGATTATAATTCTCTATACTCCCACAAGTAAGGAGAAATAGTAATATTATAGGAGGTCTGGGGATTTGTTCTGTTTTTGCTTTTTACATTAACTCTCCTAGACACAGGCACAAAACAAAATCATCTGAAATAAAAATTACCGTCTTGCATATAATAAGTATTCAATAAGTATTTATGAATGGCAGTTTATTAGTTTTCTACAGCTGCTAACAAAAGACCACAAATTTAGCAGCCTAAAACAACACCCATTTATTATGTCACAGTTCTGTAGTTTGGAAGTTCAGCGTGGTATGACGAGGTTCTCTGCTCACTGTATCACAAAGATAAAATCATAAAGTTGGCTAGCCCAAATTCTCCTCTAGCGGCTCTGGGGGAGAATTTGTTTCCAAGCTCCTTTAGGCTATTGGCCAAATTCAGTTCCTTGCAGTTGTAAGACTGAGGTTCCCATTTTCTTGCTGGCTGTCAGGGTCTGCTCTCAGCTCTGAGAGGCCCCCAGGATTCCTTGCTATGGAGAACTCTTTGTCTTCAAAGCCAGCAATGGAGACTCTCTCTCACATCAAATCCTTCTTATGCTTTGAATCTCCCTGACTTCCTCTATCTCTGACCTCCAGACCCATATTTTAAGGGCTTGTCTGATTAGGTCAGGCCCACCCAGATAATCTTAAATTAAGGTCAATTTATTTGAGACCTTAATTACAACTGCAAAATTCCTTTTGCTTCTAAAGTAACATAATCACAGAAGTGATATCTCATATTTACGGATTCCATAGACTTTCTAGAAGAGAGGATTATATAAAGGCAAGGATCATTAGGGATCATGTGAGAGTTCTGTCTACCACAGCAGCCTGGGCAGAGTGGAGAAAACATTACTAAATTGAGCCGAATGACTTGGGTTCCAGATACAGCTCTGCTAGCTAATAACTGGATAATTTGAAACAAGCCACGAAGACTTTCTTCTCTCAATCTCAGATTCCACAATTGTAAAATGGGAATATTACAGAGTAGTTGTGAGAATCAAATGAGATTATGTGAAAACACTTTGTAAACTTTATAATTCAACACAAATGCAAGTTATCATATAGAGTTTTAATTTACTTTTACTTCTGAGGACCTGTGAAACCAGATCTTTTAAAAAACAATGCTAGAAGAGGAGGCAGGCATAGGGGCTGAGGAAGGGTTGTGAGAGACCTAGGGCTTTGGCTTTCTGTCCCCCCAGACCACAAATTTGATGAGCTAATCGTAAAATAAGTGAAAGCATATGCTACACATTTCTTTTTTAATGCATGAAATAGGTGTAAAATTTCAGAGGATCACTTTGGCAAGAGGTTTTTGGCCTCTGCTCTATATAATGATAATAATACATTACCATATATTTATGTGGTGTTTTCTAAGGGAACTGAAACACTTTACAAACAGTACCGGTCTTCTTCTGAAAATGCCAGTGAGGTAGTAGCAGATGTGAAGCATTTGTCCACGTGTAATGTTAGCACATAGACAAGGCCATCTCAGAACACAGGACCTCAATGCTACACTTAAGTATTTTCTTTTTTTCCCTCTTGATTTATGATATGTCTCATAGTTAAAGAAACTTCGGGGCTTTTATGAATGCCAAACCCTATTAGCACATGCTTGCTTACTCAATATTTCTTTTATACTAGAAGTTGAGCATGAGAGTAATTGCGTTTCCAGAGAGAAATTCTCATTTTGTTATTGGTATTAAATATATAAAAATTCACAATGATTGAATGTATTCTGTGAAGGTATCACTTAGTGCACAGCCTTTGAAGTTGCTGGCTTAAACACAGAGTGATTGTCAAACACCCACCTATGTCTTGAGACATAAGACTAAATCTTATGGTCTAAATCCATGATCTTTGGTCTAAATCCACTACCAAGGACACTACTGCAAATGTTTTGAATAAGTTCGCCACTTATGGAAAAGTACTCTCAACATGATTTAAACTTTGTTTTCTCTTCAGTACTTTCTCCTAATCCTGTGGAGGTTGGAATCTAGCTGATTTTATTTCCAGTGAAAACTACACAAGAGAAAATGGTTTCTAACGTGCACCATGAAACATGAGGTTAGATGTAGGGAGGAACTTTCTGACAGTTAACAGTTGCTTGTATTGCAGGGAGCAGCCGAGGGAGTTTTTGTGACTTGCTCTCCAGGAGGATTTGACTAAGGAAGATGTCCATGGCCTTGGTCGTAGTGTGATCCTAGAGATGAATTTGAGACCAATTTCTTATGACTTCTTTCTGTGATTCTCGTATTCTTATTCCTTTAACTATAAATTTTTAGGCTAAACTTAGAATAGCCACACATCTACTCTAAGTTTTTATTTCAAAATCATTAAAAGAATATTCTGTTATTTTAAAAATCTCAATCCTCCCTTCCCCAAATCATGGGTTCTAGGTTTGAGATTCTTAGTGATGTTTCTTTACCCGGTGGATTTTTTCCCCCTCAATTCTAACATTTTTGACCCTTTAACACCAGGAAACCAGGCTTGCATTAGATTTTGGAGGATCATCATAGGCAGAAAAACTACTCGGGGTGAGGCACAGACTGATAACCTGTCTGCTCTTGGTTGTCATTTGGATCCACATTCACTGTAACCAAAAATAGGTGTCATCTGTAATTCGAAAGGTAAATAAAACTATCGATTCTAATGACATACATTCTTTAAAACAGAAATAGTAATATTTCTCTTGTTGACTAAAAATATATATATATATATGTGTGTGTGTATACACACACACACACACACACACGCAGTTAGAACTGTCCAAAATGTTAGATCGTTAATTTCTGAAACTGACAAATTTCGTGGAAATTTCACATATCGTTTAGATGTTTAACAATAAGACAGAGGATCAATTTAAAGCTCTTTCTTTTTAATAGCAAATTTCTAATCTTGTACATCCATATGCAACTGTTTAGAAGTGACAATAGAATTTATAGTTTTAGATATGGGTAGAGTTTGACTACTAATGAATCTTAATAATAAATATACAATGTCAGATAACAGGTTGGTATTTTTTTTTTCTTTTCCCTATGCTAAGGCTAGATATATAGCAGATTTAAAAGTAAATTTATAGCCAATTAACTTTGGGAAAGAAAATACAATAAAAAGACCACCCAGTTGTTATAGCCCTTAAATAACCTGTTAAAAAATGCTTGTATACCAAAGTGAGACCCAGATACAGTTCTGATATTTTTTTAAATTGCTCATGACTCCTTGGTTTAAAAAAAAATCAACACCAGATAGCCATGATTTCCCAAACTGCTCACAGAGTTGTACAATACTTGGCGACCTAAAGATATAGCATATAGGGCACAGATCAAGTTCTCTAGATTGCAATTTGAAGATAACGTGACAAAGCACAATAGTGCAGAAAACATGGAGTGCTGAAGCACTGAATAGGATAAAAAGCAATGAAAGATTAAACCACTCTTAAATCCTACTCTTTCGCAAATGAAATAAACCGTCAGCACAATACACACAAACAGACTCCTTCCTGATACCCATAGACTCAGACTTTCAACACATGAAGCTATATAGAGAGAAACTGGGAAGACTGGTACGGTCCAGAAAACCTGAAGTGTCCAGCTCTGAAGCCCTCCCTGCCCTCCTGTAAGTTTCTTCTCACATAAAGATGAATAATGAGTCAGGTTTGATCGTACTGGTGGCTTCTAAGCTACTTCATACATCTTATTTTTTCAAAATCTCTTTGGTGCCTTTGTATTAGTCCCCAGCAGATTTAAGAATCTTCTAGTTCCTGGATAGTCCCATATTTTATGATCATGATTAAAACTGATCTAAAGTATTATTGCTTTATTGTACCTCCTTTAGCCCAAACTGAGTAAAGCAGTGGACAGCAGGACAAATTCTGAATCTACATTGCTAGCAGGGGCAAGGCCACTGAGACAAGGATATTAGTTGTTCTTAAATGCAAAGTGCTCACATAAGCAGCCTAGAAGATGGGCTCTGACGGTAGAAGTATCCTCGTCCACTTCACAAGCAGGAAAGGCTCTTGAGGTGCCTGGACCCTACAGAATGTGTTTCTTTACTTAATCCTATCAAAGACCATATATGGTGGATTATTCCCATTTTACAGACATAGAAACTGAGGTTAAATGAAAATAAGAAACTTTCTCAAGGTAAGCTGCGATTCAAATGTCAGTCTGACTGACTAGAAAGTCCATATGCTTTATTTTACTCTTTCCTTCAAGCTACTTGAAGAGCTAATAATAAAATTTTCCTTTTATCCTCAGTACTATTTGAATTTCTGGTTATACATGCTTTGCCAGGAAGTATTTATGGCAGGAACTAGAAAACTCTGGGATGATAGAGTTCCAGACAAAGGGTTAAGTATACTAACTATAACAACTTAGACTGTCTTTTATCAAAACGTTATCTCGGCCTCAATAACCAGGGAAGGATGATTCACAGAAACCAGAGTCTCTTGTCGACTTAAAGGACAGCTGCAGTGAGTCAAAGGGCAGGTCTGCTTAGTGCAGACCATTCATCGAAATATCTGCATTCTGACTCAAATGGGCTAAATGACTGAAATGGCCCCATCTAAAAAAAATCTGGAAGGAATGCTGCCCTCTTGAACTGTACTCTACTGTGGCACCAGCATGGGGTGTTGTCCTAATGTGCTGATAACAAGAGTGACATCAGAATGAGAAGTCTTCAGGACACAGACTTTGTAGTGGTTTTGGCACAGTGTATTCTACGGAGCTTCATATGCTTACAGGAAATATTAAATAATCATTTGGTTGGTGATTGGGGATAACCGATTGAGGGATGGGGAATATTAAAGGGTGGGGTCTGAGAGATTTTCTTGACTACAGAAGATAAGGAACTACAGACTGTGGGAAGCTTTTGTGAGATAGAACAGTCTCTATGAAGAAATTCTAGGCTAGGTGTGTGGGCATGAAGCAATTAAGTCTGCAGACTGGGTGAATAAAAAAAATATTTCCAAGAAATATTAAAGGTGTGAAGAATTTGAGAAGACCAATGGAAGAAGAGAGAACAAGTGCAAGGTGACCTGACAGGCTTGCTGGCAGACTAACTGAAATTTCTCGACCAAGAGAAGTGCTAAATGAATAGAGTCATGTACATCATGACTCTCTTTGTTGATACAAAGAGAACTCTGTAGAAATGCCACAAAATTCCAGAGACACTAAAATCACCACCTGTTTTATGTGGAAAGGCAAGAGGCTAGAGAAAAAACAAAAAAGCCAGATGGCTTCATAACAATTCTGGCCCTGACTGAGGCAGGGACAGAGGTATTCCAGTTACTTCACACCTTTGCTGGCAATATTGGGCCCAAAGCTTTGTGTCGAGCTATTGAGTGACCTAATCAAATAAGCAACCTTAGATTTACAATGGAATTGAGGCCAAAATATAGAAGAGTGATGTGATTTTGCATAAAGGTGGATTCAGACGACACACATGGGGAAAAAATCAAGAAAAGACTCTTTGTTTCTTTTATCAGCTCTGCAAAAATATCTCAGTAAACCTTGAATTTGGACCCTGGCATTATGAGACAACTTGAGTTGTGTGATATCTTGCTGTTTATCATCAATGAATCAGTTTTACTCTTAATGTAAAAACATTTGTGAAGAAGAGTCCTAAACTGGCTGGCAGAGCTGGATGAAGAGGGAGCAAGAGGCCACAGTGCCAGCACTGGGAAAACCACAAAGCGCTCAGCCCTCTGAGGTTCAGGCAGGACCACCAAATGGGATTTAGGGCAGGATCCCCAATACAAAGCAGGGAGATAGTGGTATGACCCCTGTTTTGAGGAGCTTTGGAATATAGTACAGACACCTAGAAAGAAACTTCTAGAAGAGGTCAAGGAAGATGCCAGTTATAGGAGGAGAGCATTCTACCATAACTCTGACCAGGCATGCAGGCACAGGGAGTCATCAGGAGGAGGAAATCCTGAAGAGGGGTGAGCTCTGACTCAAGGCCAAACAGAAAAGGTTATCACAAGGAACGAAGGTCCACTGTCAGGCTCAGCAAAAAGTCCCAGAGTCCAGCGCTGGACTCTGACCTCTGTTTCCTAGGAATGCACACTAGGTCACACATGGCTGCTGGAAGTGGTGCTTCAAGGGAAGGAAAATTGGAGCAATGTAGGTTCTGGCTCAGACAGAAAAAACTAGAGAACTTTGATGGGATTTAGGGCAGGATCTAAATACTCAAGTATTAGTTAAGTATTTGGGGAGTCAAAAGTTATCCATGGATTTTAACTACACAGGGGGTTGGCATCCCTAACCCCCATGTCGTTCAAGGGTCAACTGTACTTTTGTCTACTTAAAACTTTCAGTGGCTTCTTCAACACAGAGCAAAAGCTAAGTTTATGCCATGGCTCACTTGGCCATATGCACCCGTTGATTTTCTCACCCGATCTGTTGCTCTCTCATTGATCACTTTTTCTGTCCTGGTCATCCTGCCAGATCTCCAACATGCCACGCTTGCCAGGCCTTGGTGTGTGTTGTCCCCTCAGTCTAGAATACCTTTCCCTCCACATGGCTCACTCCTTCAGCTTTTGCGCATCTCTGTTCACATGTCACTCTCTCAGTGAGGTCTTCCTCAATCACTCTATAAAAAATTGCAATACTCCTTCCACTCCTTTACTTCTCACATTTTCCTGCTTTTCTTTTTTCCATAGTAGTTATTCCATCTTATATACTACTACATGTTTTACTTATTTGCTTACTGTCTATCTTCCTGAAACAGAGCATAAGCTCTACAAACACAAGAAGTTTTATCAGTTCTGTTCACTGCTTTAGCACCTAGAAAAGGTCTGACGCATAATACATGCTCAATAAATATTTTTGAAATAAATTTCAAAAAAGCATAATGAAATCTGCTTTTTGGTTATATTTCCAAACTCATATTTAAATCTTCCACTGAAGCATGATGTAAGCATCATCAAAAATTCTCAAGCCTATTTAAGTTATCTGTTCTATGGTTAATGACATGATCATTTCAGAAAAACTAATTTGTGCTGTGGAAAACTGAGATCAACCAGACTCAGTGAACCCGCCACATATTCAAATTTCCTTTGGTTTTACAGATCTGAAAGTCCAACTCTGCTACCATAAGAGTAGACTGCCCAATAGGGAACTGATAGAAAACTAAAGCATAAAAATCAAGATCATTTCCATGTGATATAGTGTTCTCAAACTAAAGTTCTATCAACTAACTTTAGCTATAGTTTCAAAAAGAGAAAACTAATATCTTTAATTTAATTTAATTTAATTTAATTTAATTTAATTTAATTAAGAGTTTTTGCCAATACCTACTTATCATTAACTGGTAGAACCATATGTCTAAAACCTTGGGTCTGGAGCCTTTACCAATATCTGCTGAGCAGCAAGATTCCAGGCTTGGTCCTATGGGCTACCCTTCATTCTGAACAAGACTTGTGGGGCAGGGAAGTGGCAGGATATCTTTATAGCTACTGTGTAGCAAACAGAAGTACAATAATTACACATAGGGAACAATTGCTTGAAAAGAGAGAGCCTTGGTGTAGTGGAACGAGAATAGACCTTGGAGTCAGAAAGGCCTGCTTAATTTAAATCCCCACTCTGCTCTTGACCACTTGAGATGGAGAAGTTATCAATTCTCAACTTTATTTCTTTATAAAATTGGGAATATAGTTCCTGCCCCATGGACTTCTTATAATAAATAAATGTGATCATGTAATTCCTTGCAGCTGTGGCTTGCATAGAATAGGAGCTTGGTCAATGGCAGCTTTATTAATAATAAAGACCCATTGAAGAACAATGTCAAGTAATGCATTATTGGTGAAGAATAAAAGCAAACACTAAAGAACAGTTTTGAGCAGTGCGTAATTGGTGTGACAATAAAAACAGAATGGCTAGGTTTGAATAAAAAGACAGATCCCCAGGTGAGAGCGCAGAGCTAAATACCAAAGACCCATCTTCACATACATGCACACATGTATGTGAAGATGGGTCATACATGCATTTGCCCTTTTGTGATCCACATGGATGATGATTGAATAGAAGAATTTTCTAACTATACATAAACAGTTTGGATTGATGATTAATGTTTCTATGTAATTTATTGTTATGTGAGTTGGTTTCGACTCCTGGCGCCCCTTTGAATGACTGACGTCCACAATGTCTTGTCCTCAACAGCCCTGCTTAGCTCCTGTATACTCATATCTATGGCTTCTTTTACGGAGTCAGTCTATCTCTTATTTGGTCTTCCTCTTTTCTTTGTGCCTTCTATTTTTCCCCACATTATTGACTTTTCCAAAGAACCTTTCCTTCTCATGATGTGCCAGAAGTAAGATGGCTTCAGTTTTGTTATTTTTGCCTACAGCCATGTTTCAGGTTTAATTTGCCCTGGGACCCATTCGTTCATCTTTCTAATGGTCCAGGATATCTGTAGAGCTCTCCTCCAACACCATGTTGCAAATGAATCAATTCTTGCAACCAGAGAACTAATATTCTGCCTGTTTTTTAGTTCACCTATTTGTCATTTAGTATAGATGTACTTCAATATACTGGAAGGATAGAGCGGGTAGCTTCCAAATTTCTCTCACAGCCCATATCTAAGAAAAGCTTCACCTAGAATATCTTTACCTGATTAGAGTAAATTTCTCAAGCATACACAGACTAATAGAGAGATCTTAACCTTTCATACTCATGCCATCACACCTAGCAAGAATACATTGTCCTGAAATTAGGTGAGGGATGTAGCAGCATGAGATATCCAGCTTCCCATAGTCTGTATTCTATTGCTACCATCAGACAGAGCAGAGGTGTCCAACAGGGACCTTATGAGCTGATCCAAACAATAACCAGACTTTCCAGTTGGGGTGAGAGCTCTCAAATGGGTGTGGTTTCTAGAAACAGCTTCCTGGACTATGACCATATTTTCTCAGCATGTGTTACTTCAGGAAGGTTTGCATGCTTATGGTGTGGGTGGTGTTCTCTGTGATGGCGGGGTGGCAATAGCACCAAGGTAATAACACCCCACTGTGATGCCATCAAAGCCACAAAACCTCCCCTTGGCATTTTTGTTCCTGTGGTCAGTGACTTTGTGGAAGCCTCTGTGGTCATATCCAAATCTCATCTGCCTTGGTAGTCCTTCACTGTGCTGACCCTCAAGAAATGCAGTGGTCCAGACAGGGATTCTCAAGCCTGCCCATATTATCCCCTTCCATTGGGCCTAGGTACAATGTGTTAGCAGGTATGGTGAATGGAGAGGAGGGTCTAGTGGTTCCAAGATTTTGGGATTTCAAGACAAGTAAGGTTTTCCCAACTAAGAATATTAACAAGAAGCAACTGCAATTTACTATCAGAAAACAATAAAATTTTGGCTTCGGGGTCAAACTATCTAGGTTGTATCCCAACTTTGCCATTTAATAGCTGTGGGACCTTGAGATAGAGGCTTAACCATACAATGGAGACCATAGCTGTAGGATTCTCATGAGAATTACAGATAAATTAACTGCTACATGCAGATCAAGCACTTAGCATAGTGCCTGGGACATTTTATTATCCTTGTCATTGTAATTTTATGAAAGAAAGATTATTTTAACCCCCAAAATGGAAAGCATCTCAGAGTAAAGGATAATCTCTTCTAAGAAAACATAGCTGGCAAAATACACACACATAGACACACATATGCAAAAATTATTCAAGTTTCATTTTACAAATGATAAAATACAATGGTTTTCTTGCAACATATTGGGCAGTTTGCAGATATATTCTACAGTATTATTTGAAATGAAAGCCAAATTCAGCTCAGTCACATACTTTGTTATTTAAATGGACATTGTTGAAAGTATAGTTTCTCTTAAACTTATTTTGAAAAATAGAATGCCAATAAACCTAATTCAAAATATTTGGTGCTAATTAAGAGAAGCCAAACATGCACAGCCCCGAGAAATCAGAATGGTAATTGGTTAGGTTTTAGTATCAGGAAAATAAATACAACAATTGCAAATTGTGATCAATGCCATAAAAAGAAAGAAAGGAATTAGTAGAGAAAACTTATGCAGAAGTGCTTTATATTACCTGGAAGAGAAGGTCTCTCTGGGGAGATGGTATTTTAGCTGTGGCCTCAAATGATGAGAAGAAAAAAGCCATGTGAAGAACAGGGGAAGAGCATTCCATGCAGAGGGAAAGATGCAAAGATCCTGAAGATTCAAAAGAAGCTTGTTCAAGGAAACAATCAAAGATCAGTGTGACTGAAGTTTAGTGAATGCTGAAGTGTATCATAAAATGTGGTCAAAAGCAGGAGATTAACAGGGAAAATTCATCTATGATGATAGAAATCATAACAATAGTCCCTTAGTTAGAGAGCAGGGTGAGGATTAACTAACAAGGATATTTTCCTGGGGTAATAGAAATGTTTATTGCAATAAGGATGTGTGTCACATGGGTGAATACATTTATCAAAACTCATCAAATTATATACTTATATTTGTGCATTTCACTATGTGTAAATTATACTTCAATATAAAATGAAAATAAACAACAAAATGTGCACACACAAGCAAGAGTAGCTGGGGCCATTTCATGCAGGGAATTTGAAACAGTGATACAAATTCAGATTTTATTTTAAGTACAATGGAAAGCCCTTAGACAGTTTTAAGCAGTGGGATGAGATGATCTCATTTATAATTGAAGATCAGTGCTGCTGCTATTGAAGAATGTATTGAGGAGAACAAGTGTGGAAGCCTCAAGTTATCTGACTTAGGGTCTATTGCAGTAGTTCAAGTAAGAGATAATGATGGCCTAAGATGGAGGCTGGTATCCTCCTTGTAAAGGTGCCAGAATAGGCAAAATCAGCCCTTTAATAGGTGACATTTGTTCTGTTTCCGTTTTGCACATTTTCCATTATAAGTCATGCTATAAGAAACATCCTTATAAATCAACATTTGAGCATATCTATGGTTATATCCTTGTATTAAGTAAATGCTTAGAAGCAGAACCCTAGAAGAAAGGAAATGCATATTTTTATTTAGATACAAGCCATTAATTTATCTAGAGATCAGCAAGATAAATATGATTACTTATGTCCCTGAATCTCCATTCATACTGGCCATTCATCATCATCATCATCAGTATTATCATCATCATCATATTACCTTATTAAGCTATAGAAAAGCCTCTTGCTATTATCAGAAATTAATTTTTTTGTTACTACAAAATTAGAATTTTTTCATATTGTTTAGGCATTTGAATTTATTTTTTGAGTTACCCATTTATTTTCTTTGGAAGTGAGGGTTCTTTAATAACTCTCCATGTTACTGATATTGTTTAAGAGTTAAACTAAAAGTAAATCACTGTTTCTGAGCCTTGTAATTGAGTTTTGTAAGAGTTTCTTCCAACAAAAAGAGACAGAATTGTACATTGTAAATGCATCAGATAGCTAGATTCCATTTCCCCATGTGAGACTTGTTTTAGCATACTATCTCAGGTCAACTATTTGAGTTCCCAGGGAATCAAAATCTTCTAGTTGGGTCAGCATCCTTCCAGCAGTATCTGTATGAATGTTTTCTGTTTCTCTCTTCTCATTGTTATACAACAAAAAGGTCAGCTAACCTTGCATGAAATTCCAGGAGGCTTTTATCTGTCCTCTGTTTTCTATGTCTGAAGAGCAATCAGTGGAATGAAATTTGCTTTAATGGTTGAATCCTTCAGAAAGGTATTGTTTCTCAGCACAGTTGATGTCATTAGAATCTGTGAGTTGAACTGGGATCCAGTTTTCTCACGTGTTCCCCAATGTTTCTCTCATCAGACCCCTTTCTTTTTAATATTTATGCATTCTCATTGGTCAAAGCTATCTGTCAATGTACATTTAAAATTCATTCCTCTTCTAATGACAGATCTACAGTAAAATTGTGGCAAGATTATTGTCTGCATTTCTCCCTATTATTAAAATAAGAATTCATGAATGTTTAACAACTACTTCAAGACAAAGTATTTCTGCCCTTTTATAATAGTCACCCTAGCTCTCCATTCTCATCAGAAGCCGCCCACATTCTTTCTATTAATGTTTAGTAGATAGCTTGAGTAGTCATCATTTATAGAAAAGTTGAATTCCTGTTGACTAATATTTCTGTTTGGAAGTTTGTTGGATTTTCCCTTCCAAGGTTCCTTGTTTTTTTTTTTTTCAAAGTAGTACCAGAAACGTCTCAGTCTTTTCTTCAATGATTTGACTTTATTAAATTGGTTACTTATATTCCCGACATACATGGTAAAGGTAACAACTGTGCCATCAACTGGCAGTTGTTATCATAGTGATTTATGATTTTGTAGACTCATAAGTTCCTTAAGGACCAAGAGCATGTCTTATATATCTTTAAATGCCTTCAACCTATCTTTTTTTTGCCAAGTGTAGTGCCTGACACATGGTTGACACTCAACATGTGTTTGTGGATGACCTAATGAAAGAATGAACAAATGATGGAGGAATTAAGGATACAGAAAAACAGGCTGTGGCAGTGAAACAGTTTATGGAGGGATCCTGTGTATTTTCTCTTCAGCACCATGTTATAACCAGTCACACTTTCAGAAAAAGCTTAAATAAAAATATATTACACTCAAATTCTTATCAAGTGCCTTAATATAGAATAGTTTTATTTACAGAGAGAATTTTATTAAGAGCTGGATTCCTGGATATTATTCTTCTATACCTAGCTTGACATTGTGCAAGGAATTTAAGCATGCTGATCCCCGAGTCATCCATCCATAAAACACTCTTAACTCATAGTTACGATTTATGAAAAAATATTGGGAAATTTTTCTGAGATTGCTTTGCAACCACTGAATTTTTATAACAGATCAAAGAAATGCACACCAACAACCATAATCATTATTAAAAATAAGTGAATGTTTTTAGGTTTCCTTAAAAAACATATATTTAGTTATGAAAAGCATGAAGAAAAAGATATGATACAATTCAGTTAACAAAGTTAGTATAGAAATTAAATTTTTTAAAATAGAAGACACACATGCTAATAAATGCCTAGCCTTGGAAAAGTTCTCTTGCTATATAACTCAAAGTTCAATAAACATGACTGAGCAGAAATGAGTGAGAATACCAGAAATGGTGAGAAATTTCGTCCCTGCTTATTTTCCAGAAACAAAACCTGAATTCTGGGTGAAAACTCTCTAACTCTGAATTTCAGGTATGATTCCAGGACCTCAATGACAGGCAATGATCCTGCTGAGGGTGCATGCTAGTTTTTTGTAGTACTGTAGTAATACTGATTGCAAGGAAACATCTCTAGTTTCCATTCTGAATTTGTTTATTGCCGTATTTAATACAAGAACACTCTCATGCAGTGTCCTTGTCCTTAAAGGTTTTACATTGTCTCTGAGAAGAGAAAATGAAATAAAAATAAGTTTCTAATCCAGTTAAAATGGTCTGAACGATGCTTGTCAAACTGTAGGTCATGATCTATGGTGAAATATTAATTTTGTGGGTCACAATCAGCACTTTTTCAGAAGAAAATAAAGTAGAAAAAAATGTCAAAGGACATCAAACAGAATAATGTTATGGGTTGTTTTGTGAAAATTTCATATAAATTGTGTTTGTGCATAGCTATGCATCAAATGTATTTTTGTTTTTTACTATGGGTTGTGTCTCCAAAAGATTAAAAGCCACCGAATTAGCAGACCAGAGCAGATTTGTTATAAAAACTAAAATAATAAAAATGGATGGCTGCAGCCCAGCTTGGTTGCCATTTCTGCAAATGTGAGCACCCATTGGTTGCATGGGAGTGGTATTAGCTGCATCCAAATGTAAGGAGCATGGAGAATTGAGCCCTGTCCTCAGGATGACAGCAGCAGGTGACCCTGTTGGAAAACTCTCCCTGGCCATTCAGGCTGAACAGCTCAAGCCTCGCCTTCATGTTGAGAGAACAAGTGACAGGGTTTAAGAAGATAGCATGTTAAAGCTTTAAGAGACATTGGAGACTAGGAGACCACCCCCTCATTTTATACACTAGCCAAGAAGGGAGTGTGAAAACCTCCTGGTATCCAGGGATGGCTTGAGAGCTTCTCTCCCTTTCCCCTAGATAATCCTACCTGACATGTGGGATTTGATAGGATAAAAGTATGTTGGCATCCTCAAAATTGGGATCTCTCCATTTTACGTAAAGCTAATCAACATGAGGTCTTTCCCAAGCTGAAACTTGCCCACGATTACCAAATGATGTACGGTTGTTTGCAATATAGATAACGTTCCAATAGGGACCTCACTAAATATCCTCTAAAAACTCCTATTATACAAGACCTCTGGCTGAACTTCAACCCTCTGCTAAGGAGTGAAAAAGAGTGGTATTGTATCTGCTAACCCCCTCTCCCCAGCTCTACTCCAAATGCTGAAATCATTAGGCAAATTATTCTCTTTACCTTGTAAAAATTTGGACAAAGTGAGGCATCAACCCATAGAAGAGTGTAATTAATTAAAGATAACTGGGTTGATTGAATTTAATATTCAACTCTGGAGTGCCTATAAAAAAGGACAAGGTGACCATCTATTATTAAATTCTTAGTAGCTTTTGGCTTTCTTTATAACAGATGTTTTCCTGTGTTGGTCAGTAGTATCCTATGGGTTATAAAATAAAGAAGCCTGAACAATTGACTGGCAAATTTCCCAAACTTAGGTCAGCTTCAAGTATATGAGAAATGGTGCTACACTGAGGGCAAATACAAAAAAAAAAAATCAATTTGATTTTACAAAATCTATTTTAGTTTGGCTGGATGCTGCCTGAACTCCCACTGCAGAGAATGGCAAGCAGTCAGTGTGTAATTCCAGAACTCAATATAAAAAATGTGTTTGTGTGATAGCACTACACAATCTCTTTAGATTTGCTATGTAAGGTTCTATTAATCTAAAAGAGTTGTTCTGTGTCACTGGCATTTTCCCTTAGAGTTTGGTGCAATATGAATATACTTCAATTGCAAAATTATTTTCAAAAAGAGGAAGAGTAAAAATCCATCCTGACCAATGTTTGCCAAATATGAAGTGTAATTACAAAAATATTGAGACTTTCTAAAAAACCAGATATGCCAGAACTTATACATCTCAATGAAGCCACTTGGAAAGTTACAAAAAACACCTAACTCTACTTTCCTTGTTCAGAACATAATTGGAACTCATTCTTTGGCTACTTGGAGTTGTATTATCTTGGGTAAGTATTTTAAACACTTAGAGCCACAATTTCCTCATCAATTAAATGGGAATATTTTTCCCCATAGATATCTACTAGTGGAATACAAATGTAGCACAACTGCAAAAATGCTTTTGAGGACTAAGTAAAATAACATATGCAAAATCTCAAATATAGCGACTAGCTCATAGTAGGCCTTTAATACACAGAAGATGTCATTATGCTTTATTTATATATGGCTTCTTCCAGAAGACATAAATCGCACTCTTTCTTCTGAAATAATACCGTCAGAAGCAAAACAAAAAATGAAAATACAAAGGTCATCATTCTGCCCAACCATCAACACTGCCCCTCTTCTGTCCATTCTCTGTAGTACAAACAGTTTTGTTGGGGTTGCAAGGAGTAGGGGAAATCTACCCAGCATCTCTGCTTAAGGACCTCTTCAATATGTTGCACATTTAGCATTCTTAACCATTGCCTTTTACCTACTTCTCAGCCTAATCTCCATGCTGAGAATCTCATCACTGGTGCATCATCTCATACCTTTTTGGGTTTGAAAACAATTCCCCTCTGCTTGCAATCTGTCTCTGAACATCTATTCAGCAACCCCTATATGATAGTACCTCTTTTTTCCACGTCTGCAGGGCACAGTTATTCACTCCCTCTGCTATACTCCACCTTGTGCACCCTTGATGCATTCAAATTACTTGCTTGGCACATCTTCTCCCTCCAATAGAGTATATAGTAGTATCCCAGAGGAGACCATTGGAGACATTAATAGTTTAGGTAGGTAACTTAACCACTCTAAACCTTAGTTTGCTCATCTGGAAGACAAGGACCCTACTATTACCGGCTTTATACCATTATTGTGAGGATTAAACAAAATGAAAGATATTCAGCACTTCATACCATTTCATGATATCCAATAACAATTAGCTGCTTTGGTTTATTTATTTACTTATTTGTTTATTGTTTATTTATTCCTTGAGGCTTTATAGTAGCCAGGTCCTAGAATATACTAGGTGTTTAGTTAAAGTTGAATAAATGAATGGACAAATGGCGACTCAAAAAAACATTTCAGAAATCTACCTCTTTATACTTAAGAAGCTTTTTAAAAAGAATATTCTATGATTCCCCTGAATAACCTAGTGAAGTAACTTATAATTCATAATAGAGAGATGTGATGAAATTATCTTTGGGAGAAAGGTGATTCATTTAAAAATGTATTCTTGTTGAAATTTTTATGTCGTTATGATTTAGGTACGACTCAACAAATGTGCTACTTTTCTGAAAAGATGCTCCTATATGAATTATGAAGTAAATGAATTATTCACATTGACATCACAGAGAGAGGCCTTCCCATGGTAAAACGTGATTGCAAAAGTATACTAAAGGAAGCAACAATTCCATCCACAAGCTTGGAGCTGCAAGAGCCATCCTCAGACTGGTTGGTCTTTTTGTTGCCACAGTTTCCCCAGGATTTTAAAGTTATAAGTACTGTTGAGGGCCTTAATAGGGAGCTAGATACCTGCCTAATGAGTTTCTGACCTGGGATGGTACCTGAGAACCTTGGTCCAAGTTTTGCCTTGATATTTCCTATAATGCCACAGAAGTGAAAGGAAGCTAGACAGAGTTAGACCTCTGATTCTTCTACTGATTTTCATTATTCCAAGAATTCTGCTAGAAATAAGAAAATATGGATCCACTCCTATTTTATGCTTTGCTGTTTTATTGTAGTACTTGATTTAATGGTATTTATCAGTATTATTATTATTACTAATACTTTTTAAACAAAACCTCACCCTGTAAATTTATTTTTTTATTTTTAGTTCTATTATTGTTCCAAGTATTTCTACATTTTCATTATACTTTATCTTTTGAACCATGAATTATTTAGAAATATTTTTAAATTTCCAACATATGAAAACATTTTATCTTTTTGTTATTGACTTAATTATATTATGTTCAAAGCATGTGATGAGTGCGATATTTTTTGAAATTTATTGATATGTGCTTTATGACCTAGTATTTGATTAATTTTTGTAACTCTTCCATATTCTCAAATGATTGCATTCAGGGTTTTACATATGTCTTTTAGATCAACGTTGTTAATCAAATTACCCATATATATTTCTCGATTTTTTTTGCCGCTTGACTTACCAATAATTGAAAGAGAAATGTTAGTCTCACCCTGTAAATTTAAATGCATTATATCTTCTACTTCCTTTTAAATTTTTTTCAGTTTTATTGAAAAATAATTGACATACATCATTGTATAAGTTTAAAGTATAATTTGATTTGCATATATTATAAAATAATTATCACAATAAGTTCAGCTAACATCCATTCTCTTATATAGATACAATAAAAGAAAAAAAAAGAAAAGAAAAGAGTTTTCAGTGATGAGAATTCTTAGCATTTACTCTCATTACAACCTTCCTACATATCATACATCAGTGTTGGCTGTAGCCATCATGTTGTACATTACATCCCTACTACTTACAACTGGAAGGTTGTACCTTTTGACTACCTTCAATTCCCCTATGCCCCACCCTCTGCCTCTGGCAACCACATGTCTGATCTTTTCTAAGAGTTTGATTTTATTTTTTTTTAGATTCCACATATAAATGAGATCATACAGTCCTTGTCTTTCTCTGACTTATTGTACTTAGCATACTGCCTTACAGATTCATCCATGTTGTACATGGTAAGATTTTCTCATTTTTTGTGGCTGAATAATATCTATCTATCTATCTATCTATCTATCTATCTATCTATCTATCTAATCTATCTATCTATCTATCATCTATCTATCATCTATCTACCCACTTACCTACTACAACTTCTTTATCCATTTACCCATTGATAGATACTCAGGTTGTTTTCATGTTTTGGCTACTGTAAATAATGCCTCTATGAACATGGGAGTGCAGATACTTTTTTGAGTTTGTGTTTGAATTTCTTTTGTATATATTTTCAGAAGTGGAATTGCTGGATCATATAATAGTTCTATTTCTAATCTTATGAGGAACTCTCATACTGTTTTCCACAAAAGCTGTACTACTTTAAAATTCCACCAACAGTTCACAATGGGCCCCTTTTCTCCACATCCAATGCTAACATTTGTTATCCCTTGTCTTTTTGATGATGGCCATTATAGCAGGAGTGAGGTGATATCATCTCATTGTGGTTTTAATTTACATTTCCCTAATGATGTTGAGCACCTTTTCATGCACCCGTTAACCATTTATATGTTTTCTTTGGAAAAATGTCTATTCAGGTCCTTTGCCCATTTTTTAATTGGATTATTTTTATGTTTATTTTTTTTTTGTTATTGAGTTGTATGAGTTCTTTATATATTTTGGACATTAACCCCTTATCAGATATATAGCTTGCAAATATTTTTCCCATTCCATAAGTTGTCTTTCCACTTCGTTGATAGTTTCTTTTGTTGTGTAGAAGCTTATTAGTTTGATAGTCTCACTTTATTTTTATTTTGTTGCTTGTGTTTTAGGTGTCATATCCAAAATATCAAAGACTCGTGTCAAGAAGCTTTATTCCTGAGAGTTTTATGGTTTCAGGTCTTATATTTAAATCTTTAATCCAATTTATGTGAGTTAATTTATGTGAGTGATGTAAGATATGGGTCCAGTTTCATTCCTTTACATGTGAATATCCAATTATCCTAGCACAACTTATTGAAGAGACTGTCATTTATTCATTGAGTATTCTTGGTTCCTTTGAAAAGTATTAGTTGACTGAGTATGCCTGGATTTATTTCCGGGCTCTCAATTCTGTTCTATTGTTCCATTTGTCTGTTTTTATGCCAGTACCATGATGTTTTGATGACTATAGATTCATAGTACAGCTTGAAATCAGGATACGTGATGCTTCCTTTGTTCTTCTTTCTCAGAATTTCTTTGGCTTATGGAATCTTTTGTGGTTCTATATTAATTTTAGGAGTGTTTTTTTTACTTCTGTAAAAAATGCCATTGGAATTTTGATAAGAATTGTATTGCATCTATAAGTGTCTTACATTTTATCAATATTAATTTTCCAATCCCTGAACATGGGATAACTTTCCATTTATTTATGTCTTCTTTGATTTCTTTCATCTTGTAGTTTTCAGAGTAGAGATATTTCACCTCCTTAGTTAAATTTATTTCTAATTATTTTGTTGTTTTTGATGTTATAAATGGGATTGGTATCTTTAAGTCTGTTTCAAAAAAAAATTCATTGTTAGTGTATAGAAATGCTACTGATTTTTGTATGTTAATTTTGTTTCCTGCAACTTTACTAAATTCATTGATTAGATATAACAGTTTGGGGTTGAGTCTTTAGGATTTTCTCTATGTAAAATCATGTCATCTGCAAATAGAAACCATTTTACTTCTTCCTTTCTAATTCTGATACAGTTTACTTCCTTTTCTTGTCTGATTGCTCTACTTAGAATTTCCAGTACTATGTTAAATAGCAGTGGAGAGAAAGGGCACCCTTGTCTTATTCCTGATCTTAGAGGAAAAGCTTTCAACCATTCACCATTGACTTTGATGTTAGCTGTGAGCTTGTCATATATGTTCTTTGTTATGTTGAGATATGCTCTTTCTATGACTAATTTGTTAAGACTTTTTACCATGAATGAATGTTGAATTTTGTCGAATGCTTTTTCTGTATTTACCAATATGATCATATAATTATTTTCTTTCATTCAATTAATGTTCTGCTAACTTTGGGCTCAGTTTTTTTTTTTCCTAGTTCCTTAAGGCATAGAGTTATGTCACTTATTTGAGATTTTTCTTGCTTATTAATGTAAGCATTTTATTACTATAAACCTTCCTCTTGAACTGCTTCTGCTATATCCCATAAGTTCTAGTATGTCGTTTCCATTATTATTCCATTATTTTCATTTATACTTTTTAAACAGAACTTCACCCTGTAAATTTAAATGCATTACATTTTTGACTTTGTTTAAAAATTTGTAATGACTATTTTTTTTAACTACAGTTTTAAGTTCACAACAAAATTAAGATGAAGGTACAGAGATTTCCCATTTACTCCCTGCTCCACACACATTCATAGCTTCCCGCTTTATCAACATCCTCTACCAGAATGGTACATTACAACTGATGAGCTTACATTGACACATCATAATCACCTAAAATTCACAGCTTACAATAGGAAGTATTCTTGGTATTGTGCATTCTATGGGTTTGAAGAAATGTACAATGACATGTATTCATCACTGCAGTATCATTCAGAGTATTCTCACTAATATAGAGTGTCCCACTCATTCATCCTTTCCCCCACCAAGCCTCTCCTTTTACACTGTTATTCTATCCCCACAGCTCCTCCTATTCTACTGTCTCTTAAATGCGCAAACGTGTTTTTTTCACTGGCAGATAGTAGATGGTGTAACCTTTGCAGAAGGCAAAGTTTTCATTATGTTAAAGATTTGTGTTCTGTACCTTTCCTCAGCAATATATTTCAGGGAGAAATCTGCATTCTTTATGAGCCTGGCCCTAAAACTCCATAGATTTCAATTATCCTCAGAGTCTGGTTATGCATCAAAAGATCTCTCTTTTTTCAAAATGTGGTGCCTAAAATGAAAAGCTGCTATGTTGTTCATATACTGTGCTTTGAGGAACAGCTTTTCACAGATGGAAGGGCATAAAAATGATGGGCTGTTATCTTGTAGCCTGAAACTCCACTCTCTGAACACATGAAATATTGATATTAAATCAAGCTGTACCTGATTTCCCCCATATGAATCCTTCTAAGTTCTTGACCTCTGTTCTGTTGCCGTTTCATTTTAGGCAGAATTCCAGTGGTAGGGTGGGTATAGGGGGAATGTGTGGCCTTGGTGAAAGACAAATTGAAATTGGACTAGTTCGTTTGTATATTTTAGTAAATTCAGGGATGGCAGAAAACAGTAAAAATAAGTGTAGTGACAATATGGTCAGACAGATAAACTCATTCAATATAAACTCACTCATTTGCAATGACATCATTGAAAGCTGACAAACAGCACTTCTAATTTTTATAAACAATAAATTGTAAAAGAAAATAAATTCTAACCCACATTCTAATTAGGCAGAATATTTGTTAAGGTAATACTTGCTGCTGTAAAAACAAAACAAAACAAAACAAAACAAAACAAAAACAAAGCTTATAATGGTTCCCACACTTATTTTTCACTCATGTACAGTCAAAATGAGTGTTCCTGATTAACTGGGGCTCACCTTGGGCACTGATTCAGAGTCCTGGGATCCTTCCATCTTGTGACTCTACCAGCTTAACACACTGCTTACAAGGTTACCATACTGCATCAATTCATGTGAAGAAAAAGAACATAGAGAATCTATCATGGTTTTTATGCACCAGGCTCAGAAATGTTACACATCACTAAGTGTAAGTGTAAGATAATCTCAGGAATGTCATCTGGCTGTATGCCTTGGAAGAAGAAGAAAAGCTTTTGTCAATCATCTAGAAGTTTTTTGCCATAGCTAGCACACTTTCAATAAGAGCATTTTCAAAAATTTTCTACATAGATAATTTGACAAGATCATGAAACAGGTAGGTTATTGTTATAAAGAGTTCCTTCCATAAAAAAAGAAAATAAGATATTTCATATTTTTAATATATCCTGAAAATGTGGTCTGACCTTTCGATCCCTGTAATTGTCTTACCATTCCTTCTAGAAGGAATATAGTAAAAAGAAATCATATATACCTGATTTTCCAAATTTGCATAAAAGGGAAGGTGGAGACAGCAATCAAACTCAGATCTGTCAGTCTTTTAAGCCCAAAGCATCAAACTCTAGAGGACTGTGCCTCTCATTGATTATACTGGGTCTAGTCCAAACCTTGGTTCTTAATATCTGGTAGGACAGCTACAGAGTCATGAGGGCATGGAATGAAATAAAAAGGAAAGAATCGAGCTTTCTAGAGTATTCATAAAAACTTTCAGTGTCAGTAACAGATAAATCCTGTTCTTTCCAGTGTCTCCTGTATAGATAACAATTATTCTACATTCTTTTTAACTCCACTAATCCAATTGCAGAGTACTTACATCCATTCTGGGGATAAATTGTACCTTTTGGGGGTTAACTGTTTCAGAACTTGATGCATAGTTTTGATTAAGAATTCACTAATTGGCTCCTAGAGGGCCCAATCACCAACAGGAAAACTACTTTATTTTCCAAAGTCATCTCAGCAATTAAATTTTTTTTTTATACAAGTTTTACTTTTAGCTTTAAAATCTTATGTTTAAAAATCAATTTATACATATTCTTTGAGGTATGTTAACAAAATTAAAAAGTGACATTTTATGCTTAAATTCATTGAAAGTTTACCATCTACTCCCTGATATTGGTTCGTATATAGAAGCTTGTCCCTCTTTCATGCTCACTCTTAACAATCGCTGGGAAGATCAAAAAAATTTTTTCAATGTAATTTACATATAACCAATAATTCTTTTCTAAACACAGGGTTTCTGTGGCCCAAGAATTGGGATTACTTTTCTTAAATAAAAAAATATATGTCATGAATTTAATACATAACTTCAAATTTCCACCAGTTTGTAAGCAATTTGGGAGAGGGAAGCATCCATTAGGTAAAAATATAATATAAAACACTAAGCATAAAACAAAAAGGACATGCTTTATCCTCTATGAATAAGTAATATAGTCATTCAATATGAAGCAAGAATATCTACTAAGCAACAAATAACAAAAATAAATCCTCTCATAAGAAGTAATAAATCAACAAATACCAAATCCTCCCATAGGACAGCAGCCTAAAAGAGTATTTGGTTTTTGGTTAGAGCATGAATCTCTAGAAATGAATTATTTAACTGAAATTCCTATGTCTTTAATGTATTATTAAACAAAAGAGCTTAAAAAGCTAAAAAGTAATCTAATAATCTGCTTTAATATTTAAGATTCATGAGAATGAGTAAATAAAGTAATATGAAAATTAAGAATTAATTCTAAAAATACCTACCTAAGTTAAAAAAAGAAAATAGAAAACCCTTTCTGAATTGACCCTTTAAAATGTTTTTTTAAATACTTTTGATTTGGCAAAAGTGGATGAAAAACTGAATAACTTCAGTTTCTGTATGTTTATTGCTTCTGAGTGAGAAGAACTACTTCTTGATCTCACTGCTCTTTTCTGATCCTTCAGAGAAAAGGATGTTTAAAAAAAAAACGGTCCACATCAATCCCAGAAAAGCAGAACCTAAAGGAAAATATTTTAGTAGAAAATGTCAAGTAGTGATATTACAGCATAGTTTTTATATCATTAGCCAATGTTGATAAGCATTCCAATTACAGATTTAAACCAATATGGAAAATATAGATTGTATTTCAGGTAAAAAATAATAATAATAATTCTCCAAATTAATGAGGGAAACCCAGGCATAGGTTATATAGCAGTCAGGAAATGCCTAAATAAAGAAGTAGTGATCAAGTAAAACTGGAAGGCAGCTGTTAACTCCTGGTTTAAAATCCCTTTCAAAATATAATAGCAACAAATTGACAGAAAATTAGTTCGTTTTGATTCTAGTGAAATTGATTCTGCAACCAATAATTTGTGCTCTAACTTTAAAATGATTAGAAATAATTTAATGAAGATGTTACACTCCTGGACCCAGAGTCCACATGAATCATCTACTACTCCCCATCTGTATGACCTTGAGCAAGTCCCTTTAGCCCTCTCTGTCTTGCCTCTGATACCGTATGCACTGGAGGACTCTCTATCTCGCCTGTTGCTTCCCACTGTCAATCATTCTGCTCTTGGTGTTCTGACAAGCTAACAACCCAAAGCTGCTGGCTGACTGTGGTAGGATGAGTTTGGAAGATGGGTGGTCATACAAGAGAACTCTGGAGAGAAAACTATGCTAGATGAGGTCTTTGAAAGTCTTTAGAAAAGACAGCTCATGCATTTCTAGAGTCATAAATTGTCACACGAAACCAATGATCTCATTTTAGTGATATTTGTTATTGAAAGAAATATGGATAACAACTTGTCTTAAAATCATTTCATGATGTCGTGGTAAATAATATCAAACCAGCTTGCAGCACTGGCATTTTACACTGCCTTTAAATATTACGAACAAACAAACAAACAAACAAACAAAAGAGATCACTTGATTCTCTAACAAAAAGAGGTGGAAATGCAAAATCACATGTATTTGAAAATAAAGACTATATCCCCATTTTCGTCATAAAGTACAGTGCCATGTTTGCAAGATTATTTTTATTTTGTATATACCCTATAGTGCTCAACATTTTAATTGCTACTTCCTCAATAAAATTATTGGAAATCTTCCATCTTGCCATTAGCACTTGCAAAATAACTGTTAACAATATGTTATCCAGACACAGAAACTTTATAATTAATGTTGGAAGAGTCTTCAAAGTCTAGTGACTAAATATATCCTATAAAAATTACTGGACTTCATTCAATGGTGTTCTGCTGTTTTAAAGTTCAATAAATGTGTTGAGGGGAGATATTTGGCAATCTAAGCTGGGCAGTCTGGCAGCGAGACCTGAGATGCTGGAGGGTTGATTTCTGTTGTGTAGTAAGTGTACCAAAGGCCTCCAGAATTTCAGTGCAACCCCTGAAATGATGAAGATCTGACCAAATGCAACTCCCAGTGGGAATCTGAACAGTCATGCGGGGCTATATTCCCACCTTGTCAGTTGATGAGGCACTGGGACAGGTTCCATTTAAGCAATAAAACACAACAGGCCATGTATATATCTGGGTGATTATAGCATAACTCAGATTGTGTTATAAGTCATGAGGCTGAAGGCCAAGTGTCTTAACTCCATGAGAAGTGCAATATTGGCCCTGAAACACACTGCCTGAAGTGTCTTATTGCTGTCAAGAAATGGAATTTCTACAGTACATTAAGAAAAGGAAAACACTTAGCACAGTGGATTTAAAATAGCCATGGCTATGACATCACTGACAGCTAATCAAAACTCTAATTGCAACCAGAGTTCTGAGGTATTGTATAGAAGGTCTTAACAGACATAGCCACGGATACAAGGAAGAACAAGGCTTGTGCTATGAGAAAAACTTCGGTAGCACAGGACCCCTCTGAAGCAAGAATGGGGTGGGCTGGCAGATTTCAGACAATCTCATTAGCAGTGAGTTGGTAACTTTGCAGTTAACTCACCTTGAGCAAGTAAGCCAAGAAAAAGCAGTACAAGCACTTGGTGAATATTTTTTTCTATTTCAGTTGTAAACTTGTTTTCATACAGTTACGTGTTTTTTTCAATGATTAAGCATAAATGGGAAAAAATTACCCAGTTCAGATGCCCTAGGAGAGATGAAAGATTGTAATGAGCTGAGAAGAGTTTGGGGATCACATGTTGCTCATGATCCGTGCAAAGAATTTCCAGTAAAATCAAGTCGAAGTTGTCCAAAAGAATTAAAGTCAGTGCGTGGCCATAAGGACGCAGTTCAGATTTTACATCTGAATCTGCCTAACACCACAAAGTGGAACATGCATTTCAAGGTCCAGTTAACAACCTCAATAAATTTAGCCATGCCAAAGCATGCACTGAGAGGTATGTTCAGAAGGTACCACAGGGAGGCATATAACATCATAAATGAAAGCAAAAAGAGGGTTTATCTCAGGAACAGAGGATTTGGGCCTAATGATTTTTGGGGTCACCATGGATAAGTATTTAATTTTTGTGGGCTTTAGTCCCCCTCCACCCTGCCCCTCCGGCAAGTTTACCTGGACTCCGATTATAGGCATTGCTTCCTCAGACTCAAAATGAAGCTACTCTCCCATTTCCTGACAAAGCTATAGAGAGGTAGACTATAATTAAGAAATGCTGCCTTCAACATATCATCAGATGTACATATATACTTGGAAATAAAAGTCACATAAGAATTTTACTATCAGTTTCAGCAAAGATAGCCTTAGAGATAAGCAATTACTAATGCACTCTTACTAATGGTACTAGAGCAGCAAATTCTTCATGTTCTTGTGGAAAAAACAAGTAGGAGTCTGTCACATCAGAGTCCACTCAAGTTCTGAAACAAAGGTCCCACAAAAACATGTTTCTCTCTTTTTTTCTCAATTTATTGAAAATTTACACATATATCATATCTGTCAGCCATGATTACATTAATTTACCAGTATTAATTGTATTATTCCTGTAACAAAATATTTGTAAAGTTTTATGTAGATAATAATTATATATATATTTTAATAATCTTTATATCAGCCTGTGTTCTTTTGGAACAATAAAAATATTAAATGAGTAACCAAATTACTAAAATTGGATATAAGTAGAATTATAATTCCTTAAAAATATTATACTCTTATTATTATGAAATAGAGCAAGCAATTACTTTATTATGTCAAAATTTTATACATTAGGATTTTTAAATTAGCTTTTTTTAGCCAATCCATTAAGGGTGGTTAAGAGTCCCACCAATTTTAAAGGTATCTGAAGTTTAATGTATACTTTTGTTTAACTTGAAACAAGCCACGTTTTCAAATTATGTTTAATTAATAATCTTATAATAGACCTTTCATAAATTAGATTCTCATAATTATACGAACCTTTTTCTTTGATAAGACAAAGAATTAGAGTCCAAAATATATTCAGTTAATATCTTAGGATCTAAGATATCGCCACAGCCTCAAAGCTAGTCACTGAATAGTTTAAGAAGAAATGTTGCATTAACACCACTATTAAGAGAGTGTTGTGTCCTGTAAAAATGAAATAGTATACAGATATACAAGCAATAGACTCTAATGATTTGCTAGTAACACATTAGTCAGAGCCACTGTGAAATGATATTCTCTTTTGTTGCCCAAAAGTACAATGAATAAGTACAAAGCTGCTTTGGAAGTACATGCTTCATACTTTCTGCAACAGTGTAACGTAGTATCACCTTTGAAATGACCTGATTAGAACACACCATACGCTGCCACAATGTGGACAATTCCCAATTGTTTGAACTAATGAATGGCTTGAATAAGTTAAGTCAACAAATAAACTCAGCTCTCTTATTTTAGACATTGCTATAACATACTCGTTAAAAGTGTTGTGTGGTGTTGATGACATTTAGCTAAAGGATTCAAAATATGGATATTCTGCTCTGACAATCACCCCTCCTCAGAGGTTCCTCAGAGAACATCCCACCCCCACCCGCCACACACGGCATATGTATAAGAAAGGAAATGCAAAGTGCAAAGTGCTGGGGTTTTTGCTTTTAATTTACTTAGCTCTGCCCGATCACCTCCAGTGCAAAATGAAGGTAAAACTAGGTTGGACCGCATATGCAGCATAGTCTAAACAACTAACCAGAGCCTCTTCTTATCCCTAACCTCTAATGCGTATGAGGCTCTTACCATCTTTTGGCCGGTCATATGGTATAGAAATCAAAGCGATGACCAATAAGAGCAGGGATGCTTTGAGGGGAGCAACCAGACAGCATCTGATCTTCTCACTGCACCGGCAGCACAATGGAGGAGCACAGAGTGTGTAAACATGGACACAGTAATCTTGATCATCAGACCACCAATCAGTTATCCCAGACTCTGAACAGTTTGGCAACTCTCCCTTATTTGAGGAAGGGTAAGGAAGAAGCTGAGCAGAGAGGGTTGAAAAAGTAGAATATTCTCTGTGTTGATGTGTTTCCTTTCTGTTCAACAATCCATCAGTTCTACATGATTAATTATTTTAAACCTATGTATGCTGGAACAATGGGAAAGAATTATGGGATTTTTTTAAAGTGATATATTAAGTAGGGTCAAACAGACTTCTGTTTGCCAAGGGTGTCCTCTGGGGAGTCACTTCAGTGAAGAGAACACAGAGAAAGAAGAAGTGGTGGGTGGGTAACAGAGAACTGGGAATTACCTGGCAGGGCATCTCACTGAGGTCTGAACTATAAAACACCATGTGAAGAAGGCTGCCGATGGCTCATCATTCACTGAAATCTCCTTCCCCTGCCAACCCAAATCCTCTAAGTAGTAAAGTGATAGTGAAAGTATGAATCTACATTCCATGAACTGGGGTGAAGTGGGTGAGACAAAACACTTGCCCCACAAAAAGAGCCTGTCTGCTGGGTAATCTCCAAATGAGGAAATGAAAAAAGAAAGAAGGAAGAAAGGAAGAAAGGACGGAAGGAAGGAAGGAAGGAAGGAAGAAGGAAGGAAGGAAGGAAGGAAGGAAGGAAGGAAGGAAGAAAGAAAGAAAGAAAGAAAGAAAGAAAGAAAGAAAGAAAGAAAAGAAGAAAGAAAGAAAGAAAGAAAGAAAGAAAGAAAGAAAGAAAGAAAGAGAAAGAAAGAAAGAAAAAAGAAAGATGAGCAGACAGACAGACAGGAAAGAAAAGAAAACTGGCTAAAAAGACAGGAATCAAGCATCAAAAAAGAAAAGAAAAAAAGAGATTAAAAGAGCCACAAAGAGATGAACCAACCCTTGAGTAGTCAGGGTGACAGACACTATAATGGGCTGACTAGTGTCCCCCCAAAATTCATGTCTACTCAGTACCTGTGAATGTGACCTTATTTGGAAGTAGAGTCTTTGCGAATCAAGTTAAGATGAGGTCATACTGGATTAGGGTGGGCCTATGTCCAATATGATTGGTATGCTTATGTAAAGAAGGACACAGGCACAGAAAGAAGACAGCCATGTCAAGACAGAGGCAGAAATCAGAGTCAATGCTGACACAAGCCAAAGAAAGCCAAGGATTGCCAGCAACCACCAAAAGCTGGAAAGAGGCAAGACAGGATCCTCCCCTAGAGCCTTCAGGGAGAGCATTGCTCTGCTGACAACTTCATTTCGAACAACTTGTCTCCAGATCTGTGAGAGAATAAATTTCTGTTGTTTTAAGCTACCTAGTTTGAGGTAATTTGGTATGGCAGCCTAGGAAACTAATACAGACACCAACCATGCATTACTAAAACTCGTATGTTTGTTACATTGTTCTTTCTTTACATGACAATTTATTCCATTCACATATAAAAAATGTTAACCTTTTACAGAAGAAAATAATATTATTCACCTACTTCCAGCAAAACATGCACTTGGAGTTTTCTTCCTCTTATTCAAATTGATAAGTACCAAATGCCCCCGACCCCTCCACTTTCTTTCTATTCCTCTTGAATCATCATCAGGAATTTGTAACTGGAATATCAGACTATGAGTACAATTTTCAATCATGGAGTAGAATATTTCTCTGTGCTGAGACCTACAGGGAGATAAAATCTACAACCCCGCCTTATATTATCTCCTAAATGACCAAATAAACTAACTGATCCAAGCCACAGTGAGGCCATGAGAATGATTACACAGATAATGTGGACAAATTGCTGCATCTATTTTAGGTATTGCTTTTTTTCACTGTAATAAATATATATTCAGGAATTATATAGCATTTAGGATGAAATAAGCCTTGCTTCTCTAAATAGTAGTAATGCCTTCTTATGTTTTTTCTTTACCTCATGCTACTGATTAAGAATTCCTTCTCTAAATTACTTTAATTTGCATCAAGGGATACATAAACGAGAATAGCACTAACCTTTGGCTTTATAAATGCACTCAGAAATTATGATGATCAGAACTATCCTGCTGTGAGTAATATCAGTCACAAAAATATCAGCAAAGGTGGATGTATCGTGTAATGGGCCTAGTGGGACTCGAACTTTGGTTTCACTTACATGCTGCCAAATATCTTGACTTGAGCGGAGATTTTGGTCAGAAGCCCAGCTCTCAGCATTCTTATTTCAGTCCTAATGTCTAGGTCCCCCAAAATGATAATCATAATAACAGTACCAACAATGACAGCTAACATTCATTGAATACTTACTATGTTTTAGGCACTATGCTAAAAATTTTACCTACATTACCTCATTTAACCATTAAAAGAAATCTATGATAGAGGTGCTATTATTATCTCTGTTTTACAAATGAAGAAACTTATTTAGAGATGAAAAGCAATTTAGAGATGAAAAGTACTAGCTGAGATTCATCCCAGTGGGGAAAGGATGGCACCCTTAAAGGGGTAAGAAAAAGAGTTTAATGGAGGGACTGTTTACAAAGTTGTGGGTGAGGTTAGGGGAAATCTAACAGTGAGGGGCTAATCCCACCAGGATGCCCTTAACTATCTTAGGCTGGGACACTGCAAGACCAGCCAACAGCTTTTGATAGGACACAGCTACTGCCCAACTGCGGCCTGGCAGGCAGGTGGCTAGGAGAATCAATACCCTGAAGTCTCTCCTCCCTTTCTCTGGTCTCCTGAAGCATCTCCTATTGGCAGACCGAGCTGGAAATCAGGGCAAGGGAAGTTGATGATGCAGTCCCTAGAAGCCAGCCACCAGGTTACAGAACAAGGTGGAGAAGAGTGGAGAACAGATTTGGAAGAGAAAATGTAATCCATGCAGCAAAGTAACTTACCCAGGACATAACAACTACTCATTGTTGGGTGGATGCAAAATGCAAATCTGGGCAGAGTTCACACATTTAACTGCTATATTATCTACTGAGAAGGAAGAAAATTCTGACAAAACCCATAAGCATTGCAAGGGAGGATTTTTCTCTGACCTACCCTTCTTGAAATCCACATACAGCCTCCCTGCTCCAACTGAACTCCTAATATTTGCTGAGAGCTCCTCTAATGCAGATCGAGAAGGTTTCTGCAAAAGAGAGGGTGCACGCAGACTTCGCCCACTAGAATGTAAGTTCTACGAGCCCAGAGGTTTTAAACCAGCTTGTTCACTGCTCTAAATTCAGTTACTAGGTTCCAAGAATCATCTTGTGGATAAAGAGGTCCTGACCTGCCCATCTTCAGAAAGAAGCCTCCTAGTAAGAGAATGTGATCAATTAAATATCTGACTACCCTGCATATCTTTCTTGTTTCCACTGCCTTATTTCTTTCACTTTTGTAGATGTGAAATGGTTCTAGTCTTTGATTAACTGTTGGACATTTTTTACAATGCAAGTCTAATGAGTGCAATGTGTTGTGTTCTATGCTAAGGCTTTTTGTAGATTATCTTACTTGATCTTCATCATCACATTTCTCTGGGATCAACATTATTATTTTAATTTTACTGGTAAATAAACTGAGATGTAGACCCAGATATAACTGATTCCAAACACCAAACATTAAACCAGTTACCCCATACTGACTTTCTAACTCTGATTCTATCACTCTTTAAAAACAACAGTGCAGTTGGTGAGGCCCAGATCTAGATGGTACTAGTCTCTCATGCCCACCTCTGCTGCAGCTCATGACCTGGTTCTGGTTCTGTTAGGGTAAGTGAGGACACTATCAGTCCTGTGACCCTGTCAAGTCTCAGCCTCTTCTCTATTATGCCTCTCACTTAAGCTATTGCAAACCGAAACAACCACTGTCTTTTCAAGCCCAGTGCCCTAATCCACCAATCATCCCCTGATGAACACTGGAAAGTATGCTTGTAGTGAGACTCTTGAGGCAGAAATGAAAATGCACTGTTCACATTTACTTCTGCCTGACAATTGGGAGAATAATTGGCTAATGCTCTCCTCCAAATGCTGCCTCTCTGAACTGTTTTCACACCAAGGCCACACTTCCCATAGGCTACTCCCTAACAAAGACTGAGCTTGGCAGGGCACTCAGGCAGGCCCAATCTGGCAAGCTGTAGGGATCCTCCAATAAGTGATGTTGTTTGAGGATTCCTCCTTAGCCTGGGTGAAACTTTCTTGCAATCACACTGCAGTATAAGACTTCCCCCTCCCAATCCACTTTTTTGTTCTCTCACATTCTGTAGATATCAGTCCTGTATGTAGTCTGAAGGTCCTCCCCACCTTCTCCAGCTCCTTTTCCCAAGAAATCCTAATTCCATCTTGACATCTGCTTCTTGGTAGGCATGACCTAAAGCAAGTGATACTAAGGGTGGTCTGAGAAAATGGGTGGTAAGATGAGAACATGAGACTGGCTTACTCATCATCCAAAGACAAACAGAATGCCATCCAAACGGTAAGTGGGGAATAGATAGTCTCTAGCACAAGTTAGTAACTCAAATGCTAGAGATGTCACTAGCGGTTACTTGGGAAAATGTCTGAGTGGAAGTAAACATCCTTGCAGATGAAGCAATCTAGGCATTTGAAAGATATGAGGTAACAATAACTACAAGAATAACCATAACTTCTAAATTGTTCTGATGCCCTACAGAGGGATGACGAGAAATTGTCATTAACAGGCCATTAGAAGCTATATGTGAGAGCTAGAGCACATCTTTGGTAGCTAACAAAGAGTCCCTCATCTCCTGAAGTAGAAGAGCCGACATAGTGAACAGCACTGAAGATCTAATAGTTGAGGGAAAGTTCCAGAGATGTTTGAATGCTCATTCAAGGTGAGTCCGTTATGCTAAGGACCTTTTTGAGGAAAAACTGAGACCCTGAAATCCAGGATGGGAACACTTGGATAGATGCCTCTAAAGATGTTGGCTCTGCAGAGCCCTGTGAGACTGTTGGAACTGTGTATCTCCTCATTTGGGGACAGGGTGAGAATTTTTTCACTTATTGGGATGATAGCTCTATCTTGTTAGGAAGAAATAGGGAGTGGTATTATTGTTGCATTCGAGTTCATACAAGAGAGTATATGGAGCCACACAGCTTCAATGGTGACCTCACAGCCCTTGATTGGGTACCACCTCACTGCATTCTTTCTGTTGTTAACACTCATGCACTCCAGGACTTGCACTCAAAGTGGTACCCCAACTCCTTCTCCATGCATATCCACCAGCCTCAGTTCACCTACTCCAAAGGGTTATTTCTTGCCATCTGACAATTGGCAGACCAATTCTGACCCAAGAAACCGAGCAAATATTTTGGCCATTGGTTGCAGCCATACCTATCCCAGTGAAGTCTGAAGACTAGTCTTAGGTAGGGAGCCCCACTTCCAAGCTGGTACTTGGTAAGGATGCAGCAGATATTGCTAGAGAAACTCTTAGATGTTTGGGAAAAGCTATGGCCGATGCTGAGAGAAATAGAAATGCTTGGGTTGTCCCTGCTGATAGTTTGTGAGGAAGAAACAAAGAGACTAAGGGAAGTGGACATACTGGAATGAATATATTAAAAGGCCAGAAGATTATGGTCTACGGTAAAGCCTAGAGAACATCATATCATTCACTAAGTCCACTAAAATGCAGTAGTGGGAGGGACAAGAGTATCACAAAAATTTATGGTGGCTCTCCTCTATAAGCTGGGGCTGACTGTAGAAGAGGCAATCACAGAACTAAGCTCATTAGTAGTTATGGGAGATGAAGGGGCCCCAAAGTACTAGAGGGTAGGTGGGGGTACTTAACAGCCAAAAGAGAAGATGCTGCAATTATCATAATGACATGCAAGAACAGAAAAGTAGCCAAGAGGTCTTGACCCACAGGGAGTTGTGGAGATAGTTAATATAACGTGACATCTATAGGGGCAAAATAGACCAGTAGTAGCCAATAATGATGATGCTTAACTTCTACAGTCAGAAAAAAAGTTGCAATCCCTTGCTCAGTTTTCAGTTCCAGGTTCCCTTGACTTGAAATTATCCCTGAAAGAAAGAACACTGCAATACTGCAATAAATTCGTGTAATAAGTTCTCCAGTTATTCCCTAATGGGATCTGTGGCCATAAACTTGGGTAACTGAATACAATGGGGAAGGGGGGAATACCCAGACATATCAAGGCTACTGATTCAGGGTCTGAATTAACATTGAATCCCAGAGGTCCGAAGGACCATTATGAAGTGGAGGCTTACAGACACCAGGTAATAAGTGCAGTTTATTTAGATATAGCTGAAGTCTGACTTACAAGTTCAAGGGATCCACCCAGTGGTTACTTCCTCAGTTATCAACCTTATAATTAGAATTAACACGTTAGGCAGTTAAAGTAACCCCCACATTGGATTCTCAGCTTATGGAGTTAGGACTATTATAGTGGGGAAAACCAAATGGAAATCTTTGAAATTGCTCTTGTTGCATAGACCAAGATAATAAGTCAAAAACAATATCATATACCAAGGAGGATGGTGAAGATTAGTGCCACCATTAAAACCTAAAAGATGCAGGGATGGTAGTCCCAGTTACATTTCTGTTTAATGTCGTAGTCTGGCCCCTGCGAAAAGCAACAGATCTTACCAAACCTTAGGCATCTTTATCCAGAAACAGAGCACAAGGTATTTTGTTGTAATGATTATTGGGCACTCAAGTTATGGATATCTGTAGATCACATCAAATTAGAACTTAAGAGAGAGCAATATGGCTACGATTTTAGACCAAGAAGATTGCCTCTGGACGTATTATAATCACCTTAACTGTGCCCCATCAACAATAAACCCCATGACATTCTCAATAAAAAAAGACATATTGCTGCTTATTCTCCCTATATTCTCTCTATATTTTTCCAGGTATACTATAGCATCTATTTTGAGCCTCAACACAAGAGCCACCTTTTCCAGGAAGTCTCCCTGAAACCCCATTCACACACTAGACTGCTTTAGAGGTCCTTTCTTGGTATTCCAATAATATTCTCTGCAGTTTTACACTTGCTAATAATATTCCACCTTGTTTTATAATTGCCCAATAATACATCTGTCTCCCCATTAAATTGTGAGCTCTTTGAAGGCAAGGACTGTATCTCATTCATCTTTGAGCTTCAGTGGTTTAGAATAGGGCCTGCCCCAATGGTTGGCTGCCTATAAATATTTGTTGAATGAAAGAATAAATGATTAAATAAATTTAAATATTCTGTGTTGATGTTTGGATTATGTACCAGATCCTCAAAATGCAGTACTTCATGAATGATTTCTTCCAGAACACATTAGACTGTTTCATGACTTTGTATGTAGGCCAATTTCCAATTTATCCTTTTGAACTGGAACAATACCCTGCTCCAGACCACCCAACAAGGACCAGTCTCTGTGGTCACTTCTCTACAACCAGATTGAAGCGTGCCCCTCTAGTCTTTTCTAAATAGAGTTCTTGGCACACATCATCTCCACAGAAGGTCAGAAAAGTTATCAACAGCAGAATTATTGGCCAACTTGTAGGACATAGAATGTTCCCTGAAGACTTGTGGTACTGTTGGAGCCCAACACTTGGCTCACTTGTCACAAAAGTGCCTAGTCACTCAAAAGTCCCGTTAGGTGCTGTAGGTCTTCACTCACAGCTTAGACATCACTTTATCAGGTTCCACAGAACTATGTCTGCCATGTACCAGGGAGAAGAAGGCTCTAACATAGTAGTATGTTCAGTCACAGCCCAACCTGATCAGAAACTATCTTAGGTCAGATCTTGCATTACTTCTCAAGCCACACAAACCTAATTTCATCATCTGGAAGATGGAGCTGCTATAATCAAAGCTACAGCCAGGATCTGAGTTCACCACTTACAGAAAGCCAAGCACTACAGCACAATTAATATAGGGGATTGAAACTTTTAACATCTGTACTCTGCAACTAATATCATGGTTTCTCTTTTATACCTGCTTCCACTGTCTGATTTATTTTTCCCATGTTCAAACTACAAAAATACATAACATCAATAAATCCATATGTGTGTTTAATCAGTGCAGAAAGGATCCAACTACACATTTGGACCAAAAATCATCACCATCATATAGTTCAATCCTTTATCATTGTTCAAGGGTATGAGGGACATGGGAATATTATGAGCCTTTGAATACTAACCTGGATTCTCATCCATGCTCCTCCGCCTAACAGCAGTGTGACTTTCATTTTATTAATCCTCAGTTTCATTGCCTGTAAAATGAGACAATCTGTTTAACTGTGAAATTTCACTTTCTTCCATCATATCATTCTGCATCATATTATAAGATTTGATCTTCGCCCTTGAAAATATGGGTCTAAAAGAGAAAAAAATACATAAAGACAAATAATTAAAATATTAACACATTCCAGTTGTTCATGGAAGTACTGGCCCAGGTTTTCAGGAAAACATCAAAGGTGTAAGAATTAGAAACAAAAACCTATCCAATGTCTAATGCAGAATAGACGCTATGGACTAATAATATCATGATCACTTTCGTTCAATTGGACAAAGCTACCCATTTAGTCACACTTCTGGCCTCAGATAAGTGTTCATATGAGAAAGTCTCCTCCTTGTAATGTGCTTTTTTATATGCAAATAAAGTTAATCAAGCCAATTCCATATGTCTTTGTCACAATATTCTGCCTCCCAGACATCTAAGCATAGTTGATCTCAACTGAGTCTTAACTCTACTACTTATTAGCTACTTGACCTCAGCTTCTCATCTATAAAATTGGGGTTATAAAACATATCTCATGGGGTCAGTGTGAAAATCAAATGTGATAGCATATTCATTCAAAAACATCCCACAAATAATTATCAAGCTCTTATTTGTCTTCTCAGCACTATGGTTGCAGTGGTAAATAAGAAACGGTAACTATTCTTAAGGAGTCTTAAGTGAACATTCATAGCAGAGTAACTGCCACAATATATACTGCTCTATAAATAGTAGTTGATATAATTGGAATTCTGATAACCAGAGGATATTCACCTGTATGTAATCACAAGGAAAACACAATCCCTTGCCATCTTGTGAATCTCTTGTCTACAACAAGATTTTGTGACTATGGTCTTCATTGTCTTTATTACTCAATTTTGTGGATGTGGACACACTCATAAGGATTAAAGATTATTCTAAAGCATTTTAATTCTAGAAGACTCAAGGATAATTTATACCAATCCGTATTGAAAAGCTCCTACTGCTACATACTTTTAATGCTGCCTATGTATATATCACTTTTTTAAACTTAATAAAAGAAATAGCATTTATTTCTAAAATATATTTCCCTAAGTAGGATGACACTACTCATTACCTATGTACAGTTTTAGGTATATCAACCTGAGCTGCATTTTATAGTATTTCTTCTGGCTAAGTTTCTGTTTTTCTCATTTCACTATAGAGTAAGTTATCAGATCTAATGTTAAAATATGAATGCTGTTATCCAAAATACACCAGTATTTCCAGGTGCATTTTATGGAAGTGTAGAACTATTTCTCAGAAGCATAAAATAGTTGTTGAAAAATGCTCTTAAGTGCCAACAAGTTAGAACTCTTATGAATTGAGCAGGGATAAGCTCAGAAGAGTGGAACCTGAGGTCCTTTTGTCCCAATCCCTCAGTCATAAAGGGCCTCATATTCAGACCTCTGACAGTCTGTAGTAAAAAGGAGATATAATACATTTCATTTTAAGGGTTACAAGCTTTATTTTATTCCATGTAAACATTTAAAATATACTACATTATTTTAACTTCGTTTTGCATTTCTTTATTGTTTAATACACTGCAAGATTTAAAAACAGCCCAGGTTCTCTCAAACTTAAAGAAGACCTGAAGGAGAAGAAACATCTTCAGGTAGCTTTTATATTCAAATACATTTGATCTGTGGGAATCAGTGATCAGACTTCTCTAGTGATCAGACTTTTGGAAAACTCACGTGACTGAAAGTCATGAGGCTGATTTATGGCAAAAATCCCAATTTAATGATTTACTACTTGAAATACAGTATACACCTTATGCACAGGTGACCTGTGCATTTATATGAAAGACAAGAAACATGTTAGGAAAGCCTGCTTAGGGTATCCCAACATGAGCAGAAAGCAGTTTGCTGATTTGATATCTTCTATTTTTTTAATCAGCATATATTAAACACCTAAAATGTTCTGGGTTATATGGCAGGTCTTGTTCAGAAAAAAAACAAAATAAAATAAAACAATTGCTTCAATTTATGGAGCATTTATTCTATGTCAAATATTTTGCAAAAAATAATCTCATTTAATTATTATAAAAATATGAAAGGTTACAAGGCCCATTTTAACAAATGAGAAAATTGAGGCTCAGAAAAATAACATAACTTGCACAATTACACAGTAGTAAATAGTAGAACTACACTTCAAATCCAGATCTATTTTTATGGAAAACTAATTCTTTTCATCACATCATTTTGTTTTTAATTTAATAAAGGGGTCCGCAAAACTAACACCTGTGTTCAAAATCCAGTCTATAGTCTAATTTTGTAAATAAAGTTTTATCGGAATACAACCATGTTCATTTATGTATTGTCTGTGACTGCTTTCTTACTACAGCAGCAGAGTTGAGCAATTGCAATAGAGACCATGTTCATATGGCTTGCAAAGCCAAAAAAATATTTATCATCTCATTCTTTCATAGAATAAGTTTGCTAAACCCTGATTTAAGACATGATCTTTGCTCTTGAGAATAGTAATCTAAAATGGAAGAGAGACAGGAAAACAATTTAAAAGACTTCCTATTATACATTGCTATTTAGCCTGGTTCCTAAGAAAACAAAACAAAAGTATTATGTTCTAATGCTTTATTAGCAAGTCCAATCCCAGGTAAGCAAAAGAGAAAAGAAAAGCAAAGGCAAGGAAAAAGAGGAAGCAAATACGAAGTACTAGTGCATTATGGTTTCTGAAGAAAACGTAGCTGGTTGTCAGTTACGTGGGATGTCTGCAAAGGATGTTTGGAACAACTGCCTCTAGGATCAGTCCTCACCCCTCAGGGGAAGCTAAGACATCAGTATTATTAGACTATGAAGTGAAGCAGCAGCGGTCAGGGCTTTATAACTGAAGAATAAGTGTGAGCCATTACCATGGCTACTCAGGCTGGGAAGCAAGGTAACTCCTTGAGACCCAGGGGACAGAAAATGTTGAGCAAATAGGGACTGGTGCATGAACTGATCTAGCATAGTCCACCCCTTGTACCTCACAGATCTGCTCTTACTCTTTTATAATAACCAGATTTCATACAAGAATAAGAAGTCCTCACTTCTTTCCTGAGAGAATAAATGCACGTTTCATTCTTGAAAAAAATAGCCGGTTAAAATCTAAAAGGATTTCAATAAGATTATCAATATAAGCTAAAATCACTGATGCAGTTGCTTTTGGATCCATAGTTAATAGTTATCATCTCTCTCCTCTACCTCATTCTAGACTTCCCTCACCTTTGGCCAGCATTTAGAATTAGGCAGATATCATTCCCTAAATTGTCTTGCCATGTTTCATGGAATTGCCCACTCATACTTATCATTGACCACAGAAGCACCCATAAATAATCCAGTGACTTCTTGGGTACCAGACATAATTATTCTATACCCTCAATTTTGTAGTCCCAGCCCTAGCTCCACACGGTAATTGGGATTAATTATCCCCAGCTTTGTTGGTTCACTGTCATGCTTAATATAAAATGGCCAAGTGGTAATCACAGCTTCCAATTCCATGGATCTTACTTTGTCTCCTGAAGGAAGTACTCCACTATCTACGACCAAGGAACTCTAATTCAAAAAAGTCTGTTTGCAGGAAGGGGAACTAGAAATTTCATAAATGGATGACTGAGAGTGATGGCAAATAAGATCAATCTCACTTCCACCTTATGTTAGTTTGGCTCATCCAAGAAATATCCCCCTCCAAAATGGGATTATTTCTACAAGTTATTTATTGAGGAAAATGCCTGTGATGGCTAGAGGGAAAAAGGACAGGAATAGGCAGTGAGATAGTGCAACATAGGTCTGATATCTATGAAAGGAGATAGGGAAGGCATAATGCTATCCTTGCTATGTAAATGAAAATTGCTTTTGATTCTTCCTACTGCTGGAGATCAAAGGAAAGCATTCCCCAAATTAATAGCTGCATACCAAGTATCAGAGTCATACTGATGCCATAGAAGCTGAAAGTGAAGCTACCAATGCCCTCCACCACCACCACACGTGCACCTTAAATTTACAGTAGACCATAGTCACCAACTGTGCCCCATCTGGTTTTTGCAGAGATCTGGTGGGTAAATTGAATGGAGACATGATGGAGACCACATTGTATCTTGCAAGTGTTTGATAGAAGTGCTAATTTCTTCTATTTCTCTTAGGATATTGTATTGTTTCTGATATGCTTAACCTGGAGAATGGGGAGTTAGTTATAGTGGCTTTCAACTGGCTTTTATGTATGAGAATTCTATCAGCTACTAGTATATGTTTGGAGTACAACTACAGGTTGGATCTGTGAACCCACTGGACACATAATTAAAAAAAAAAAAGAAAAGAAATCTTAGGCTAAAAGTCCATACATTATCTGACTTCCATAAATCCCCACTTTAACCTGAGGACCAGAATAGTATTTCAGATCTCCTAGTATCAGTATCAGCTCAGCACTGATATCTTACATCACTCAAAAAGTTGGAGTATTCCACGGAGCACAATTATCTTGAACACAGGTCATTAAGGAAAGGATCTGTATATATTTATCACATGTACTTGAAGTGGCATTTCAGGTTCTTTTTCAAGAGAATTGACCTTTTTTCAATAAACTAGTTTTGTAAACTATCCTATCTCTGGAAACGGGATTAGATATCATGATTTTTCTATTGCTGCAATTGATAGTGGCCTTCTGCTTGCTGAGTATCAAATCAAGCAACACCCAAGTCAACTTCCCCTCTACCTTAGCTTTAAGAAATCTATAATCTATTAGTCATCACAGTAAGTTCCTGAGTCCAAGGCTCACTGGTTGCCACTCTTGTCATTACAATAAATATGTCCCTTTACTTGTAATGAATGATGCTGTCACCAGCCTCTTATTATGAAATCTTACCATCCTGATTTTGGGGATCCAATTTCCATGGCAGAATCTCTCATTGTCAACTATAGCCTTCAGAGGAATGCCATAGCCAAATTTCTCAAACTACTTGAGGTCCCCTTCAACAGTGCATTCCTTATTGCTTTAGAGAAGAAAGTTTTCTCTGTTGCTGCTCAGGGAACATAGTCCAGACTTCCACAAAGTAAATCCATATTCTAAAATTTCCACCACACTGAGCCTTCTGACCAATTCTTCAATCCTCTGCCAAGAAAGTTGCAGCTACAGATGTACTTATCAGAACACTAAATCCCGAGTCATATCAGAGACCCCTACCATGACAATGGATTCTCCCTTACCCAGTTATATGCTGCACCACTCCCTAGTTAGCCCCTCAGTATCTTAATGTACTCCCATATTCCTGCTGGTACGTGTGTATATCCTGGTTCTACAATTTTTTTTTTTTTGGTATGTAACTGCTTCTTCCTGAAGTGGCCTTGTACTTCCCTGCTCAGGCTGTGCTGAGACCTGACCCAGGTTATTGTCTGAAGGCAATAAAATATGATGGGGAGCAGGTCTTGATAACAAGCATCATCTTCTGAGGTACCTCCTTAACGTGAGGTCATTGCATAATTGCATATTCTTCAGGTAAGAGGAGGCTCCTGGCCTCTGGGAAGGAGTGAGGACTTGCTTCTGATGTTCAGAGGATTCAGAGAAATTGGAGGTTAATTGTTCTCAGGCTCATTCACACTAATGTTTTCATCCCATTTCCCAGGATCCCAACTCTTTTAACAAAGCTCTGATTTAGATATATAAGAACTATCGAGGCTGCACATTTAGTGTTCTTCGCAGACTTGCCACCGTATACTCAGATCAAAGGCTTAAATTTTAGCCTAGTCAGTCCTGCAGCTGCAGGAGATAGTTTCTCTAAAGCTGTTGTAAGGTCCTCTGGCTCTCACAGCATGACATAGGTTAAAAGTTTTCTTTAGCCTATAATTTTTTTTTGCAAGGCTTCTGATGATGTCAAAAGCAGCCACCCAAGACCACAATCCTTATAATTATCATTGTTCCCACAATGTTAAAATACAGGAGACACAATGTTCTAATGCTACGTCATCCACCTGCACCTGAGCTCAATTAACCAAGAGGTGAAAGCTTTAATAATTGTAACACCATAGCATACCAGGGGGTGTTACCACAACACTTCTCATACCAATTGTTTTATCCTGTGCTTTCTACAACTTTGTGACTCAAAAACTGGTCCACAGACCAGCAGCATTGGCATCACTTGGGATCTTGTTAGAAATGCAGATTCTGAGGCCCTAGACAAAGAATATTGAATCAGAATGTGCATTTATTGAATTCCCCAGGTAATTCTTATGAATATTAACATGTGAGGAGCTTTACTGCTCTAGACTAAAACAGATTCTGAAGCAAAGATAATATGCTGCTACTTTTTTAGAGGGTACAATCCCAGTGAAATAACAGAAAGAGGAAAAGGAAACAGGTAGAGAACAAATGAAAGCAAATATTAGAAGGTACATTGCTAATTCGTCACAACTTCAGGACCTTCAGAAGGTGCTAATCTCTCTTTGCTTACAATAAAAGTCACAACTGTGTGCCTTCTAATGGTATTAGCTGTTTCATGGCAACCAAACCAAACTCTGAGACCAGTTTCTGTCTCCAAAGAAAAGATAGAAGACATAGTAAATCTTTGGCTCAGAATCCTATTTCTAAGCCCTGTTTTGACCTGCTGATTTACTAGGCTTTTCAAGCTAGGGCTTCATTTTTAGCATTCTGAGTTCTGACCTCCTCATTCTGAACTCTTGTTGCTGAATCCTTGCTAATCTTTTCCTCCTCTGCCTGAATATCTGAACTGCTGCCCTCTCTGACCAAACATAACTGCTGGTCCTTGACTCATTCTGATCGTTCCATCCTTACCAGGAATCCCTCCAAACAAATTTCATTGACCCTCTCATTATAAAGGGTTGACTCTACCTTCGTCAACCAATAGTTTTTAAAATATAAAAGAAGTAGTAATGAGGACCGATGACAAAATTCTAACAAGCAAAGTAAACGTTAAAATTTATGATTATTTTTAAAAATCCGTTAAAATTTACGATTATTTTAAAAAATCTCCGCTATTGATTTTTGTTTAATTCTGTATGGTTGAGAACATGCTTTGTCTAATTTCAATTTTGATAAATTTGTCTAAGGTTTGATTTATGGTCTAGAATATATTACATCTTAGTGAATATTCTCTTTGTACCTGACTCTGTATTTTGCTGATGTCAAGGGAGTGTTTTATAAAAGTCAATTAGGTCAAGTTAATTTTCAGTGTTGTTCAAATCTATATCCTTCCTCATTTTCTATCTAGTTGTTATATTAATTACTGAAAAAGAAGAGTCAAGTCTTCCACTATAAATGTAGATCTGTTGATTTCTTCTTTCAGCTTTATAAGTTTTTGTTTTATGGATTTTGAAGCTGTTATAAAGTTCATTAACATTTATCATTATTATGTCCTTTTAATGAATTGACTCCTTTAAGAATTGTTTCCCTTTATCACTGGCAATATTTTTGTTCTTAAATCTACTTTAATATTAATATAGTTACTCCAGCTTTCCTTTGATTAGAGTTTGTGTGGTATGTAATTTTTTCATTCTTTCGTTTTGCACCTATGTTTTCTATTTAAGCTAGATTTCTTATAGACTGCATAGAATGTCTTGGTTTTTATCCAATCCAAGAATCCCTATCTTTTAATTGGTATGATTACATGACATATTTAACATTATCTTTGTATGATTCAATTCAAATCTGCCATCTTACTAGCTATATATTTGTTCCATTTGTTTTTTATTTCCTCTTTTTCTCTGTTCCTTTATGTCAAGCATTTTTAGGTTTCCCTTTTGTCTCCACTATTGACTTATTATTTATACCTTTTTTAAGTGCTTTAATGGTTTCCATAAGGTTTAAAATTTAGATATTTACCTAATAAGAGTCCATTCTCAAGAAATATTAAGCTTTACATATGCTCCCGTACTTCGTGTTCTTTTTATCATACCTTTTACTTTATATAATATACTTACTTTTATATAATATATTTTACACAGTACATTGCCAGTGCTCTTATTTTAGATCATCATTTATCTCTTAGAGGAAAATGAATTATATTTTTCTTCATTTATTTCATTTCTAACACTCTTTATTTACATCCAAATTTCTGTCTAGTTTCACATTCCTTCTGCCTGAACAAAATTCCTTAAGATTTATTGCAGCACAGATATTCTGGCAATAATTTTTTAATTTTTTGTTCTCTGGAAAAGTCATCTTCCCTTTGCTTCCAGTAGTTTGAATATAATGACTTTATTTTTGGATATTTTGTGTGTTTATTTTTGTCTTGCTTCATATCTTCTGAACTTCTTGGATCTGTTGACTGGAATCTTTGATTAATTTTAGAAAATTTTGGGCCATTATTTCTTCAAATATTTCTTCTGCCCCATTCACTCTCTTCTCTTCTGAGATTCCAATTACACATATGTTAGACTTTTGATATTGTCCCAGAGATCTTGAATGCTCTGTTTTGTTTCTCCCTCCCCTCTTCCTTCTCCTCCTTTTTCAGTTTGGGTGATTTTTATCAGTCTGTCTTCAAGTACACTGGTTCTTCATTTAGTTATATCGATTCTACTGATGACTCTAGTAGGCATTAGAGGCCTCTTCATATCTCTTAAAATGATTTTTTCCTAGCAATTCTATTTGATTCTTTCTTATACTTTGCATCCCTCTCCTGATATTATCCATCTAATCATGCATATTGTCCACCTTTTCCACTGGATCCTGTGACATATTAATTATTTTAAATTTCCCGTCTGATAGTTCCAACATCTGTGTTATATCTGAGTCTAGTCTTTTGATTGCTTTGTCTCTTAAAATTGTGTTGTATTTTATTCTTGCTTCTTTGTATGCCTTGTATTTTGTTGTTGTTGAAAGCTAGACATCTTGTGCAGTACAGTATAGATTAAGATAAATAGATTTTATGCATGAAAATGAGTATAACTTTTCTTCTGCTAGGCCTTTAGTATGGAGGGCGTTGAGTCAATTTAGTCAAAGTTTAAATAAGTGTGGGGAATGTTGTTCCCAAGTTTACTCTCAGTGCACCATGTATTTCGAATCCCCATAGAATTACTTTGTATTTAGGGTAATGGCTAGTTTGCCAGAGTGTTCTTGCTCTTCCTTCAGGGGTAGAGAAGATTTCTCTGTTCCCTTCTATTAGCATTAGTGGGTCTTCACCAATACTCTAAGCGCAACAGGGGTCGCCCTTCCCCCAGCAGCTTAAGGCTTTTGTTCTTTAGGAAAAAAAGGAGAGAAACCCAGGCAGGTCTTTGTGACCTTCCCACTGTGGCTGATTTTCTCCTTCCCCAGATCCTAGGATAGCTTTCTCAGGATTCTCACCCTGCCCTCGCTGTTTTAGGATCAAATTTAGTGACCTTTATCTTTTGATTTTGATTTTTGGTGAGCATTTCTTGAGATCAGTAGAGCATACTGAATATGGAGCTATTTCCCTTTTTGTCTGCTGGTTTCAGGCATTCTATATTCTCGTATTAGCCCACAGTGGCCTTAAGCAATTGTTGAAGTTTTTAGCAGACTTTTTACCAGCTTGTGCAGTATCTGGTAAATCAGACCCAGGTAAGCCCTACTTTCTCCTGTCTTATCTCTCCTTGAAGGTTTTGTATTTCCTTAGATTTTAGTTGCCCAGTGATCTCAGATTTCCGATGGTTCTATGAAAAAAAAAAAGTGATTTTTCAAATTATCTGGCTTTTTGTGTTTGTTGTTGTAAGGTTGAGAGCAACCCTTCTAGTGTTCTACATACTAAGTAGCATGATGATTTTAAAAATCATCTCAGATGATTATAAAGCAGAATGTCTGATTCTGGCTTTTTTGCACTTGTTCATATTTCTGGTTCTACATCCAACTTTGGCACCTTTGGTTTTACAACCCTCTGGTCCCATCTTCTAGTTTGATGGGGTCAGCATTCATGGATGGATTTACCCACTTTACTGTTTTTAAGTACCATCTCCTTCTGGTTTCACATGAAAACTCTTCATTTCAACACTCAGTTCTTATGGACCCACCACTGGGGACAAGTTGGTAGGATGGCATTTCCTACAGCAATTCCTTTCCCAAATTTGGGGTAAGGAGTTGAACATTAAGGTAAACTTTCCTAAAAGGCCTTCAAATTTTTTGCTAAATTTTAATTTAATGTTTTAATAAACTGTATAAACTGTATCTGACATCTCTAACAATTTACCTCATATCTTCTCAACTATTTTACTCCACCATTTGTTAAAGAAATCAGATTTGGTAAATGTAACTAACAGCCCTTCATCTCAGCTGCATTATATATCTCTTATTTCCTGACCATAATATTAATGGAAATTGAAAGAAAATTTCAAATATTTACCTACAGTACCTCCCTTCTAACAAATCAAGCTTTATATTTTCCTGTCTCCACCTAACTCTTGCATATAATAATTTTATTATTATATAATTAATATAATAATAATAGTTTGTATTCTTGTGGGGGTTTTGATTTTGAGGCTTTGCTTATCTGTTTTGTTTACTATACCATCACAATCATCTGTTCATGTTGTTAAATAATCATCATATTTCTCATTTAGTGACTGCATACTATTCCATGGAGTTCATGTACTCTAGTTTAATTATTAAATGTTCCCTATTGTTGAATATTTAGATTTTTTCCAGAAAGTACAGTAATAAATATTGACATGTATACAGGTATATTTTTATTTTGAGTTATTAAAGTAAATTGCAGAAGTAATATTATAAAAAAAATAAACATGAGTATGGTTTTTATACAAATTGCCAAATTCTTAACAAAAATATAATAATGAACAACATCGCAAATGAAGTATTAAAGAATTGGCTTTACTGAAACTTCATCAGCATTTTCCACTTTAATGCATTTAACAGCTGTAAACAGTTAAATCATTATTAAATTTGTGTTTTATTACTTTTGAGCCAAATTCTTTTTATTTGCTAATGGCATTTCCTTTTGCACATCCATTCATTGAGGTAGGTCTTAATGTTTGTCTTAAAATGTTATGTATTTTATATAATTTAAATAATAACCTTTTGTCACACTTAAAAATTATTGTTCTGTTGGTTGCTTTACTCTTCTATTTTAGGGAATTTTGTTTATTTTAAGGAAGTTTTTCATTTTATAGGATCAAATTTAGTGACCTTTATCTTTTAAATGTATTCTATTGCTTTCACTTTAGTAAGTTATTTTCCTAGAAGTTCCATAAATATTCAGTGCTATTTGCTGCTTATTTTTCTGTATGTAGTGTTGTCTTCAACCTGGAATTTATTTTAAGTGTGACTCTAAATTCTTCTTTTAAATCTTACATAATGTAATATTAGCTTTATGAAACATCACTTCTTTCTCTTATTTTGTAAGATTGTCACTATATATTGTTTAATATATAAACATATCAGTTTCTGGATTTCTGCTCTATCTTATTATTCTAAAAAAATTATATTATTGTCAGTATTCAGAGTTTTAATTATGTTGTGATTAAACCTTTGACACTAGACCTGTCCACATTCAATAATCATCTTTTTAAGTATACACATATACAAATACACCCTCACAAAAAAGGGTCTCATTTTTTAACAGCTTTACTGAGATATAGTTCACATGCCATACAATTCACCATATAAAGTGTACAATTTAATGATTTTTAGTATACTCACTGATCTGTGCAAACACCATCACAGTCAATTTTAGAACATTTTAATCACCCCCAAAAGAAAACTCATATTCTTTAGCATCATATCCTTACCTACCCACCATTCGCTCCCCAACCTCCTCTAACCCAAGGCAACACACAACACAGACATTTCTTTATCCACACATCTGTTGATAGGCATTTAGGCTGTTTCCATATCTCGGCTATTGTGAATAATGCTGCAATGAACATGAGAGTGCAAATATCTCTTTAAGATGCTGATTTCATTTCCTTTGAGAATATACTCGGAAGTGGAATTGCTGGATTATATGGTAGTTCTATTTTTAATTTTTAAAGAGAACTCCATACTGTTTCCCATACATCTATATCAATTTACATTTCCACCAACAGTGCGCAAGGGTATCCTTTTCTCCACAACCTCCTGAACACTTACCTCTTGTCTTTTTAATAATAGACATTCTAACAGGTGTGAGGTGATATCTCATTGTGGTTTTGATTTGCATTTCCATGATGATGAGTGATGGTGAGCACCTTTTTATGTATATGTTGGCCATTTGTACGTCTTCTTCAGAAAAACGTCTATTTAGGTTCTTTGCCCATTTATTAAGTCAGATTATTTGTTTTCTTCTATTGAGTTAAATTAATTCCTTATATAATTTGGATATTAACCCCTTATCAAATATTTGAAAATATCTGAAAATGTTTTCTCACATTTTGTAGGTTGTCTTTTCATTTTGTTGATTGCATCTTTTGCTGTGTAGAAGTTTTTTAGTTTGATGTGGTCCCACTTATTAACTTTTGCTTTTGTTGTTTGTGCTTTGTGGTGTTATAGCCAAGAAATCATTGCCAAGACCAATTTCAATTCCATTTTTGGTTAATTTTTATGAGTAATGTGAGACAGAGGTCCAATTTTATTCTTTTGCATGTGGATATCCAGCTTTACCAGTGCTATTTGTTGAAGAGACTATCCTTTCCCCACTAAATATTCTTGGTTCTCTTGTCAAATATTAGTTGACCATATGTGCATTGATTTATTCCTGAGCTCTTAATTATATTCAATTGGTCTATATGTCTTTTTTATGCCACTATCATACTGCTTTTATTACTATGGTTTTGTAATATAGTTTGAAATCAGTAAGAGTGATGCCTCCAGCTTTGTTCTTATTTCTCAAGATTGCTTTAGCTCTTCAGGGTCTTTTATGATTCCATATAAATTTTAGGATTGTTTTTTCTATTTCTATGAAAAATGTCATTGAAATTTTGATAGGAATTGCATTGAATTTATAGATTACCTTGGGTAATATGGACATTTTAGCAATATTAATTCTTCTTATCCATGGACATGGGATATCTTTGCATTTATTTGAGTCTTCTTAAATTTATTTCATCAGTGTCTTACAGTTTTCAGCATAAAGATCTTTTACCTCCTTGGTTAAACTTATTCCTAAGTATTTTATTTTTAATGCTACTGTAAATGGATTTATTTTATTTATTTCTTCTTCAGATAGTTCATTGTTAGTGTATAGAAACACAATTGATTTTCGTGTGGCTTCTTTCACTTAGCATACTGTTTTCAAGTTTCATCTATGACGTAGCATGTATCAGTATGTCATTCCTTTTTGTGGCCAAATAATATGCCATTGTATGAATATACACTTTTTATTCATTCACCAGTTGATAGATAGTTGGGTTGTTTCTACCTTTTAGCTAATATGAATAATGCTGCTATAAACATTCATATGTAAATTTCTGTGTGGACTATGTTTTCATTTCTCCTGGGTATATATCTTGGAGTGGAATTGCTGGGTCATATAGGAACTCTATTTGTAATCATTTGAGGAACTGCTAGACTGTTTTACAAAGTGGCCGAACACTATTTTATATTCCCATCAGCAATGTATGAGAGTTCCAATATTTTCACATCCTTACCATAACTTGTTATTATCTGATTTTTGATTTTAGCAATCTTAGTGCATGTGAAATGGTATCCCATTGTGCTTTTGACTTGCATTTCCTTGATGGCTAATGATATCAAAAATCTTTTCTTGTGCTTATTGGCTATTTATATATCTTCTCTGGAGAAATATCTATTCAGATTCTCTGACCGGTTTTCAATTGGGTTCTCTTTTTATTACTGAGTTGTAAGAGATCTTTATTTATTATAGATACAAACCAATTATCAGATACATGATTTGCAAAGTTTGTGTAGCATTTTATTTGGCATGTTTTGGTAACCGTCTATATGATCGCAGTCTCCTATCAGACACATTTTCTGCATTCAAATTAACTTCAAGCATGCTTTGTAATTAAATCCTTCAAATTGAATGCATTGGATGCATATTCAGTATTATGCTTTCCCTAACATTTCAGTTAGGTTTGTACATACTGTACAAACCAACACGTGGAGGTGTTCTACGGTAGTGGTTATGTGAAGGGGACAGGGTGAGTTCTGGAGTTAGAGAGCCTAGATTCTAACACTGGCTCCACTACTCACTAGTTTTGTTACTTAGGATTTTACTTCATCTTATTAAGGCCTAATTTCCCTCACCCATAAAGTGAGGCTAATGATAATATCTACTACATGATAAGATAACAGTGATTAAACTAGTTTAAGTTAAGAAATAATGACTTGATCATAATTTCAGGTAAAAATAGTAATAGCTATTATGTTTACTATTGTTATTATTATGTTTACTTTGCTCCAATTAACATAAATATTTTATGTATATTATTTAATTTAACCTTCAGAATAATTATATGAAGTAAATATCATCAGATAATATTTTCCTTAATGTGCAGACAAAATTTTAAAATATTGTTATATAACCATAAAGACACATTCAATTACTATTGCCTACTTAAATATAATTACTGGATTAGAATATTTGTAAGACATTTAAATTTTATTTTTCAAAATCCTGGTTTGTTTATTTAATCTTATGGATTCATTATTTAAACATAGTATGACTTAAAGGACTACTTCATTTGTTTAATAAAGAATACTGGCAGTGTTTGCTTTGGCTTCCTATTAAATTCTTTAGCAAACATTCACATTTTTTATTTGAATAGATTTTCTTAGTCTTTCCTCAAACACGTTTTAGTGATTTATATTCACTCATCACATTAATGAAATAAATGTTAAATGATTAAATAAAATGTTTATTTTAAAAAGTGTCCAGAGGAAAATATTTCAGGAAATGAAAATTTTGGAACAGCACATATTCAAAGAGAAAGAAGGAAAAGCTTTGTGATATGATTAAATTCCACTGTCCCTAAAAACAGTTATCAAGCCTTTTATATTTGCTCAATTTATAATTTATAGATGCACTGGAGTGGCAATTATAAAAACATATTTTGGAAGACTGCTGGAAGTTTGCATAGGCAGTTTTTATTATTGCCAGTACATTAATATATGTACAGACTATTTGGTCTTTGGTTAAATAGTGAATATGGTCTGATTCAACAAGTATTTATTTGAGCACAAAATACTGAGGTAAATGGTACCACATCACTGGTATGTTATTTCATTTACTCTTAAGAACAATGCACAGTGGTTGGTTTTATTATTACTGCTATTAATACAAAATAGGAAACAGACATTCAAAGAAGTTACATGTCTTGGCAAAAATTCTTCAGCTTCAAATATTTAAGAAAAATCTATTCTGTTGCTTCTCCACCAGGAGGTGATGAAGTCTTAATTAGAGAATACAGAGGAGCCGCACATGCACACACCTCCCTGTGTGCGTGTGCGTGTGTGTGTGTGCGCGCGTGTGTGTGTGCGTGTATGTCTTTCCAGCAAATTTTCATTTAGTAAACTATCTCTCTATCACCCTCAAATAAGCCAGTCTTCTCTCTCTGTTACACTATAGAATTGGTTCTCCAAGTATGGTCCTGGATCAGCAACAACAGAATTACCTGGGAATTTGTTAAAATGCAAATATCCCAGACCTATTGGTTCAGAATTGGAGGTTGAGTGGGGTGTGGCCCAGAATTCTGTGTTAAACAAGTCCCTCACCCCCCAGATGATTCTGTTACACAGTGAAGTTTGAAAATCATCCCTCTGTAGAAATTGCTCTCTAAATGATCACTGTCATTCTTAATTCCAAATCCATTGACTGTAGTCCTTGTGAAACTTCTCTCCTTGATGGCATTTAATAGAATTCACCACTATCTCAATTTTAAAACTGTCTTATATTTTCTAGAATACATTTTTTTTATCTGATCACCCCTTCTGAAATATCCTCACTATCTCTCCTCTTTATTCCTAAGTAAAGATTTCCTATGGTTCCTAAATTCTCTTTTCACCTTTGTTCATGCTTTTGATTGTTCATCTATCCCCACAGCCTTAAGGATCACGCAAATATCGCTGACTTCCAAATCCTTTCTCCTTCCTAGACCTTTCTATTAGTTGAATTCATCATTAACTCACCATGTACTTGTTACTGTGCAGCAGGCATCATTGAGAACCATTTGTTGGGAATACCACAGGAAAAAAAAATTAAACATGGTTCCTGACCTCAGGGGCAGATAATTGAAAAGTATAAATGCCTGTAGAACATTAAACCTTGATGTTCTATAGGCATTATCTCATTAAAGCCTGATTTACTAAAATCATCTTTCTGCCTAACATTAATTTTCCTTTTGAGTCTGATATCAGTTAAAATTATCATTATTCACATTGAAACTATCTGACTCCTCCCTTTTCTTCATCTCACATATACAACGAATCCTGCCAAGTCTTTCTGCTTCTTTAAAAACATATCTCACAAGCATCTCCCTCCCTGATGGCCTATATTTCGGGTCCTATTCTCATCTATACTGGAGCTGATTGTAGTATATACTATTCTTTTTCTATTCTTTGTCCTCTTCAATCATATCTTGTGTTATCTGATTTATTTCTCTAAGATTAGAGATCTTGTCATTTCTTTGTTCTGCTTAGAAATATACAATAAACAAACAACACACTTCAGTGTCTCCTAATTGACCACAAAGACCAAATTCTTAAAAAAAATATTTAAAGTACTTCTAAATGTGGATTCAACTTCCCTTTCTAGCCATGTGTCCTAATCTCCCAGAGCTACTTCCCCAATATGCCATGCATTCTCACTCCACTATGGCCCTCATGAGCTATGTCCCTATGTGGAGAGACTTCGTCAACATTTCTTCCTCTGGTGATGTCCCACATCAAGACTTAGCTCCAATGGCATCTTTTCTGTGAAGCCTCTCCTACCTGTCCTGTTAGCAACCCTGCCCTCAAACCAGACAAAATAATAGCTCCCTCTTTCAGACTTTTGTTGATGTATTTTGTTGATGTCACTGACAATGGATTTTAAACAACTTGAGAGTAAAGATTATACTTTTTAATCTGTGTGTACCTGGCATCTAGCTCAGTGCTTGTCACATTAAGTAGATGTTTAATAAATAGAAGTGGAATTGATCTAACCAGTTTTAATATGTTTCCTTACTATGTTGCGCCATCGGGAAGCAGAAAACAATTGAAAAGATTTTTCTATCTTCTAGACACCAGCACACTGGAAGTAGGAAGATGTGGAGCTGACAAAGAAAACAGTCTTACAAGCACAATCCTCACAAGCAGCTAGTTGTGGTCTCCTGGATGACAGCACATATAAACATAGCTCTTCGTAATGATACTTGTTAATCATAAAAAGATTAAATCACATTTTAAATTCTCTGTTTAAGGATCAGAAAAATAAACTATGTTTTGTTAAGCAAATTAAGTAATTTTAATTAAAATACTAGGATTTTAAAATTGCGCTTATATTGCTTAGGATTGAGTTTTGAAAGTAAATAAAAATACCAAAATAACTTTGATTTTAAAAATATGAAATCTCATTTCTTTCCCACATACCAGTTCCGATATTGCATCCTGGTGTGGCACATTGAGTCCACAGTGAAAGGGACCTAGGCTCCATCTGTCTCGTTGCCGTGCTCTTCAGGGCCTCCATTCCAAGGAAGCACAGCTTATCAATTTTGGAGCCCCAGCAATTGTGTCCACATTCCAGTTCTTTCCCTTTCAGACTTCTCAGAAGTTGTCACACCATCTCTGCTTATATTTTATTGTCCAGAACTTAAGAAATGATCACATCTTGTTGCAAGGAGGTTGGGAAATGTAGTTTCTATTCCAGAGATCATGAATCCAGCTAAAGATTATGGGTTCTAATACTGAAAAAGAAGGAGAAATGAAAGTTGCAAGACAACCAGTGTCTTCTTAACCAGTATTTTAAGCTTCTTCTTTCTGAAACAATATGTAGTTTCACAATCTCATTCTCCAACAATGACCCATAAAAGAGATATCACCATATTTGAAAAATTATCGCCCCTCCTACATCAACATTTATAAAGTGTCAAAGTTCTCAAAGAAAACAACTTTGAGAACATCTGCTCCAGTGACAGTTGTAAGCGGCTTATTATAAGTCCATAAAGAGATAAGATCAGTAATTCAGAATAAATATTTAAAAATTTACAGTAATTTGACATTTCTGCAACATGTAAGCCCATGAGCAATCTAGTTATCTCATTGAACTGAGTGTAGACCACTTTGACTATTATCTAATTTACTTGGTTAGTCACATGTGGCACAATACCAGGACCATGTGTCAGTCTAAAATGGATTGGAAAACCTTAAGAATAGTCCTTTATGGAGAGTTTGAGAAGCACCAGTCTACATCAATTTAAGCTAAACACTGAGACCAGAACTTGGGGTTCTTTCGCTACTCTCAGATGCTGGCATTGATGCCATCAAACCACATCTCTGACCACTTGAGGGGGCTCCAGAATCATTCCTAACCAGAGCTCTAAATCCACTGTGAGTACTTCTGAAATTTGATTGATTCTCTGTGCTTGGACTCCAATGTTCATGGGACCCATCCTGTACACCTGAGTTCTGTGGACCTTCTCACCCCCAGTATTTGCCTCTACTCCTGTGTTATCTGCAACATCACTCTGGATCCTGCGCCAAAGTGCATAAACTATAAAAAACTACGATCCTAACTCTCACCTAGCTTTAAAAATCTCCATTGTCTAAATGGCACCACTGCAGTTTCCCTTATCTCTCTCTCTCTCACACACACACACACACACAGAGAGAGAGAGAGAGAGAGAGAGAGATAGAGAGAGAGAGAGAGAGAGAGAGAGAGAGAGAGAGAGAGAGAGAGAGAGAGAGAGAAGGAAAGCAGTTTAGACCCACCTACTTTCTTTTGTATCAAAGGTCACCCCTTTACTGATCTGACCAAGTTGTTGAAATTTTGAACTTTTTTCTAAAGTTTAGTTTTGGTGATTGTTCAAACCAATAATTTTCAGATGATCTGAAAGGGCAGCTCAGTTATGAATTTCCCATGTGATTCACATTTCAGGTACTGAAAAATTATCCAGGACTCAACATTTAAGATGTGAGTGGATGAGCTTTCCTTTAAACACACTTTGCAGTGTTTTCTATTTCTGCAAGTGTATGCCCTCTATCTACTTCTGCTGGTGAAAAAATTCTTTATAAACTCTCCTTCACCTGATAAAAGCTATATGCCTGATGGTTTGCTGCAAATTGATTTTCACAGAACAAATCTAGAGCCACCATGAAGTGCCACATCCTACTGTAGTTACATTATATTTGCATTCACGTAGTAAACAATTTTAACAGCTGGAAACAAACTTTTTTGGGGGGGATGGGGAAACCGCCTCCATCCAAATTACCATTTATACACGTACTTATGTACTAAACAGTATATATATATATATATATAAAACAATCCACACCACTTCCACCCAAAGGGTGCTGTTTCCTATTGGATTCTTTCTGTGCTGCAATGAAGAGTCACCAGTGTATGTGTAGATGTCTGGGTGGGAAGCAGATAAAGCAGAGGGTATAGAGGAAAGAGTGAAAAATTAAGGCCTCTCTTTGCCTTTATCTTTATGTATCACTTGCCCATTTTAAAGCACTTTCAAATATACAGTCTCATCTGATCCATATAATCAGTTAATGTATTTGCCAGGGTCCACATTACTCTATTTTTCAGTTGAGGAAATGGAAGTTCGTAAAAGTAAAGAACTTCCCTCAAAGTCACACAGACAATAAGTGCACAAACTCTCAACTCTTACTCCTTCACTTGGCCCTGACTCCTTCTTGGATTTTTTTTTTTTTAATATTTCTGCCTAAGAAAAATTGGCCAAATATTTTAACCTAAGTTTCCTTCACATATTATCATTGATTTGCCTCTGACCACACTTTCCCTGCCTTATTAATACAGTTCATTTATTTTTGATTTTTCACACTGTTCATTCAGCAATAAACTCTTGAACATGAAGGCTAGGTCTTCTCTGTAGTCAGTATAGTTCACAATGTATGTCTCCTGTCTTTAATGGACTCCCTTTTAGTTCCTCTCTCTGGCTAGACTCGTCCTTTGGTGCTTTGAATATAGCCAGTGAACATTAACCAATCATGCAGTTTCTAAGACTCTGTCAGGATTTCTAAGATCTACTCACATACGAGTTCAGGAATGAGAATATTATGTTAGGTGACTTTAAACAATAAATATAACTGTTCTAAGAACAGACAACACAAAGGTTTTTCTAGTCTCTTTGAAGACTAGAAATATACATCAACAAGCAATGTCCATCCCTTTTCCTAGAAACTTAAGATTTTGAGTTTTTTCCTTTTAACTATACTTCTCATCTGGAAAATTTGAGTCTACTGTTGTTGAAACGACTATCCTAAATGGTATTACAATATACTGTTTAGTGAGAAGGTAAAATTCAAGAGCATGTTGGGAAAAAAAAACTTAACAAGAAGGCTGCAACCGCTTTAGAAGTGTAAAACTCCTTCACAGGGGAGTTGAGACACTAAAACTTCCATCAGAGCACATGAAAATGACATCAGTGGTCTGTTATCCCCTCATAAACAAACCAGCCCTGGGCAAAGATGTTCAAGCAACATCAGCCTCTGTCAGACCCATAATGAAGTTTGACATCTGTTAAATCATTAAAGATATAAATGAAATGCTAGCAAAGATGGAGAAGGAAGGGAGAGTGCTGATAGCATGTATTTAGACTAAAAGTAAAAGGCCAGAGAAAACACAATTAACTCTTGAATTTCGGAATATCACTATAGCTTCGTGGCTACACCTGCCCAAGTTCCAAGTTCCTGGAAGTGACTCTGGTAATAAAAACACTATGGAAATCTGTAATAAATGGATTTAGGGCTTTTAACACTGGTGTAGCTGTTTCCACAATAAGTGAATATCCTTTGGCTCTTCACATCTTCATCTTCCTCCAGACACCTTGTTTCAATTCTATGGAATGCAATTTTCTCCAACCTCAAAGAGAACTTTGTCCTTGACCCAGTTCCATAAGAGCAAAAACCAAATATCGGCCTATAGTACTCACTTAGTTTTTATACCTAATTAAACAGTCGATTCTATTTTCTCTGTCCTTTGAGTCTGGGGCATACTAGCTTTGGAAGTTTCTTTGTACAGAAAAGAGAGGAATTTCCCTTCAACACTTGTGACAGAGTGGTTGCCCTTCTAAACTTTTCCTGGGAAAAAAAGAAATACTACTCCTCCGCAGTTATGTGAGGCTTTGGGATTGATTTCTGGTCAACAGAATGTGAACAAAAGTCACATGTGTCACTTTCAGGCTGAGGTAATTAAGAACAAGTGTGCTCTCCCCATACATCCTCTTCCCTTTCCACAGCAAACTTGGAAGAAGTCCTCTAACATGCAAGACCCAAGCCTGTATACAGGCCCAGCAACGGGAAGTTAAAGTGACTGTGGAGATAGTATCAGTAACCAAGGCAAGAGGCAAGTCGAACAATGTGGTGGCAGCCAGCCATAGCAGCAGAACCTCCAGAAGCACCAGTCATCAGGTAGGAAATGCATGAATGTTAGGCCAGCTGGGCCAGACTGAGGCTCTGCGGGGGCCACAGCATGAAGGGATACTTGGAGGAGCTCCAGTTTAAGGTGAGCACAGAGGATCGAGGGAGGGGTAGGGCTGCAGTCCAAAGACTCGACTGGTAGGGGAAGCAAGGAAATGCCTTTTGATGAGAATTTACTATATCTGTCTCCCACCAGGACTTTTCTAGAAAACAGCCTACTGCTTTTGCCTGCAGCCTTACTCTCAAATCCATTAAAGCCAGAAGAGGAATTCAGACGGATACACTTTAATACAGTATATAGCTGTCTTCTCACTCCTTTCCACTCCCTTTTCCCTGGGAGAGCTTAAAGGAATTTGCAAACATGTCCAAGAAAACCATGCCACAGGAATTGGCAGGACTCTCTGAACCCCCTTCCTAGGACCAGATAGACCCCATTGCTGGCTGCGCACCATACAGTTCAATACCCACTATCTAGCCTCATTAGGTGGCAAAAATTCCATCACAAAAAGCTATCATAAAGCCTGCTTCCCTTCTGCTGTATTCTATGCATTTGCTAAGGAAAAGAGCTGGATATTTGCTCTGGCCTGTACCCTACAAACAACAAGCACAAGCATGACTGCGAGCACCCTGGACGACAGACAGGGAGACAAGACAGCAGGACTTGTCTACATGTACCAGTCCCCAAAAACTCTAGCAGCATCTGCCACATAATGGCAGAGTGTTAGGCAGCCCTCTTTTTACACCAAATTAATAGACCTTATGAATATAGGATCAAATTTTATTTACTCAAAAATATTTATGAGTACAATGGTGCAAAACACTAGGCTAGGTCTTTTGGTAACACTGATATAGACAGTGCTTCTACATTCATCAGGCTTATGATCTAATAGAGAATAGTGTCTAATAATTTTAATATAAGGTAGGATGTGTTATATACTTAAAAGAGGGAGAAATAAAATGCCATGAGGGCTTAATTCAGAGGAGGATGAGATTACTCTCAGCTGGAAAACAGATTTAGGATAAGAATATAAACTGCTGGTGCTACACGGCACCATTGGAATCATCTCATCTAAATACTTCAGGTAGAAGCTAAGGATAGTAGGCAATTACACAAGATCAGGAAGTCAGCGACAAAGTCAACAAAGCCTTGTGCCCCTTCTGACTCCAAGTCTTTGTCTACTCTATTATGTCATGCTGCTTCTTGGCAGCTTAGTCATGAGACTGCCTTAAACTGAGACAAATTATCTGCTGTCCTAAATACTGTCAATGCATAAACATCATGAGGTTTATGACTTTGGGAAGCTTACGACATAGTAGAGCAAGTCAAACATGCACACATACATCTCCGTACCTTTATAAGATACAACTAACCTTGGAAAATATAATATAGAGACTTAGATACACTATATTGATATTTAACCCATTATCAACCTACAGGGTTTAGTAGGAAGAGAAGGCTAAGAGTTTAGTAGGATTTAGTAGGAAGAGAAGGCCAAGAGTTTAGTAGGAAAGAGGGAAGAAGGATGAAGGACAAAAAGAGAAGATTTCTAGGAGGCCAATTGCCTGGATAGTCTTAGGTGGTGAAGCCAGGAAAGAGAACTTGTCTTTATAAAATCTAGAACCACTGCTGGGTTCTTAGCAAGTACTCAGTTCAAAAAGCTCTACACAATAAGGCAGGGTGAGGTAAGTGTTACCTTGTATTTAGCTCCTGCCTCAAACTCTTAATACTGAGAATACTAACTTTCTAGCAGTGACCTGCAAAACCGTAGTGCTCCTGACCCTTTCCAAAATAAAACTCAGATATATGTATATATGTGTGTGTATATATGTGTGTGTGTGTGTGTGTGCACGTGTATGTGTGTGTGTATATATATATGTGTGTGCGTGTGTGTATATATATATATATATATGTATGTATATATATATATACACATACACACATTCATACGTACATACATACATATCTCCTCTTGGAACTCATTCACGCTTTGACCCATCTTAATATCAAGGTGGTCCAGAAGGCTGCCACCTCCACTGATAATTAGAGGTGGGGCTACTGCAGTCTCCAGCACTGCCCCACTGTTTCACAGTAAAGCCTATCTAACCAATATCCTCTTCTGTCTCCAGAAATTTAACCAAGTAAGGAGGGTAAGTGAGCTTAGAGACCTTGCTCATCTAACTGTACTGACAGGTCTTCACGTTCAAATTTTGGCATTCTCATTTGCTCCGAAGCCCAACAGTACAAGTGCCCTTGAATGTTGAGTAGCTGTGGAAAAGAAGAAAGAAAACCAACATTTGCATTGTTAATAACAATAAAAATGACAATAATAGCCTAACATTTAGAAAAAGTTTCTTAGTGTCAGGCTCTGGAATAGCCTCTCTATAAGCCTATGGGATAGGTTGTCACCATTTTATAAAGAAAATTGGGTCTCAGAGAGAGAGATTAAGTGCCTTGCCAAAGGTTACAGTATAACCCTAAGTGCAGAAGCTAGCAGTGAATTCAGGTCTCCTAGATTCCAAAGTTCTTTTTGGACACCAAATTGCTTCTATGAAAGAAGCAGCTTTAGTTTAAGCTACTTATTTAACAAAGTAAGAATATCTCAAGAAAAATATTTGAGTGTGTTGGGGCTTGGTGGGGAGGGGGGCAGGCTGTCTCTCAAATAGAGTAGCACATAAAACATACCACTGCTGCTGCTAATATCTTCATCATCACCACTACCACTACCACCGCCACCATCATTGTCATCATCACCATAGGGATACATTGCTTACTATAAGGAACTAATGTGATTTCTCCTTCTGTTCAATGAGGATCATGTTTCACTTTTTACTCTTGCTGCCAGGAAGCTCAGAGATGAATTTAAAGTTCCTCTGTAAAAAATTATCAAATACTTCATATGCATATCAGAGTTCTGTTTTTCTTCCCATCTTGACCCTGGATTGTGATTTCTTTTTTACCTCATTCTAATCTTTTACTCACCATTTTCATATTTATTTATTATATGTATTCTCATGAGACTCCTCAAAACTCTAGTGGAATAAGATAAGGTATGCATGATATTAATTTAAAAATAACTTACCTGGGTAGAGCTTTCATCTGTAGCATCCCACATTCTTTAGCCCTTTGAATTCTATTGCTAAAAAGTCTGAAGAAAAATCAAGACACCATCTGGCTGCTTTTGGAAAGACAGAGGTAATTCAGGTCTTTGATCTGCTGCACATGGACTAGGAGAGGGAGAGAGGACCAAATCTCCCTGACACAGACAATCATTTGCTTTATTAAACAAGTGTCTTGTATTACACACAGGGAGTAGTGCATTATGTGGATGCACAAGAAAAAAATTATGATGAAAAGTAGATACTGAGCATACTGAATACTTTGGGTTTTGAAATATTAACATCACAGCTGTTTCTAATAATTTTTCTCTAACTGCAAGCTTATTTCCACAACATGTACTAATGTAACTGCAACTGACTCAAAATGTTTTTCATTTTTTAAAATAAAGTCTTCTTAGAAATAACTATGCAACTGAGAGCCCATAACCATCTTAGAACACTACGCCATATACCGATTTTTTGCTTTTTTTTGGGGTTGGGTCTACTCTGATTCAAGATGGGGTCAGATTGAAACGGTTGGCCTACTTATAAACTTGTGAAAGTTTATGTGAAAAGCACTTGTGAAAGGCACTTATTCTCCTTTCTAAACAACAATGGAACAAGCAAAAAAGAGAGATTCACTAATGAGAGAAGTCAAGAAAGTTATTAGGTAAAGTGTCCACTGATTTTAAATGGAGCAATGGGGGTGAAGCTCATTCCTCACCCACTATCAGGGGTGATGATAATGGTAACGGGTCGTGGTAACTTGATTGAGAAATATCCACGAATTGGCCTAGGGCTTGGAGATATTGAAGCGTTTTTTGTTTGAGGGTTAGTTAGTTTTTACCAGTATAACTCTGAGATTAATCTGCACTCGAGTGCAAAGAAAATGTATATTATTATTCCTTTCAGGTTTCTCTTTTTAATTGCCATTTATTTTCAGTTGTCTCCCTCCATCCAGGTTGATGTTTCCTTTTCCAGATGGTTTTATATTTTTACAAAGGGTTGGGAGACTTCTTCCTTTAGAGACAATCTGCGGACTCTTGACACAGAGACCAATGTCTTCTCTGGGGCTGGTTCTCCTGCGCGACTCAGGGTTACATCATTCGTGTCCGCAGATCTGGACAATCTACAGGGCCTTCCCTTTGAGCCTGGGTTCCGTCCGCGCTGGGCTCCTGCTCGCGTCCGGGGTTCTGAAGTCTCCAACAATTGCTGCCTGCCGAGAGGTAGAGGATTGGCGCAGAGCCAAGTACAGAGCGTGGGGCCGGGCGGGAGCAGGCGGGAGGAACTCTGCGAGGCAGCTCTGGACCCGGCAGTGCCGCCAACGATCCCCAAGAGCGCCATGTGTCCGAACCCAGCGCCCCGGCCGTTCCTACCCGTCCGAAGCATGGCACCGCGCGGTGGAACCTAAACGCCCCGAGCCCCCTTCATCGGGAGGTCGCAGGCCGAGGTCTGAATTACCCCCCAACTTCCACCCTCAAATCTGGACAGTTAGTGAACAGCGAGCCACACAGCGGGATAGTTATATCTCTTTGCCAATCCCCTCCTTCCCCCACCGGAATATATTATGCCACCACCACTCGGCGCGCAAGCCCGGCAAGGATTATTATCCTCGTTGTAATGCCGAGGAAGTTAAGGCAAGGACGTGGTCAAGGTCACGAAACAAATTCGTGCGAAATCGCGTCGTAAGCGAGCTCCGTCCGCCTGCTCCCGCCCCTGAATCCTCTAGAGCGCGGCGGGCCGCGGGCCAGGGCGCAAACCGAGGCCCGAGGCCGGGGTGGATTAGGGTTTACGCCCTTGGGGAAGGAAACGGTGGGCGTCGCGGCTGCGGAGGTCAACTAGGGCCGGGGACCGCAGAGCCAGCGCGAGATGGGGTGTGAGCCGCAATAGGGTACAAGCTCCTGGGACGCGGCCTCCGGACTTCAGCAGCTGACGCCCAACTCCCCGCAGCTGCCCGCAGGAAAACGGCGCCCACGACTCCCGGAAACAAGAGCTCCCCGCCTGGGGCCTTAGCTTTTCAATCACTTTGCTCTTCAATCTATTTTAAAAAGAAATTCTTAAGTCAAATTTATAGAAGACAATAATAGCCTTCTTCCTAGACTCCACTTCCAGCTCTCAGGCAGCAACCTAGATTGACAGCCTGACGCGCATCCACACAACTAAGCACACGCACGCGCACGCGCACGCGCACGGGCACACACGTCGCGCACGCTGTATCTGAGGTCACGGTTGCCCCCAGGGCTGCCCCAGCAGAGTAGGGCGAGGCCTGGGACATAGTTTGCGAGGTGGTGAGGTCTCATGGGTCTGGGATGTTTCTGAGGGGTTTGATAATTATTATTAGCTCCCCTCGCAGGAGCCAGGCGCCGCGCTGTGCGAGAGGCGCGCGGCGGCTAGGGCTGCACACCCTTCTCCGCCAGCGAGGGAAGGCGCAGGCGCGGAGCGGGCGCCCACACTAATCAATAACCCTCAGCGGGCTTTGAACGGCAGGGGGCTGAGAGGCCTTTTCAAGACAGACGCTCTGGGAGGTGATGTATTTATTCTTCGCACTTACTGTGCACTTAACACCGAGAGGGCTGTTTTTTGCACTTATCAACAAAAAACCCGTAGCTTTGCAGCGCCTGTTTCCAGTGGCTGCTGAGAGCGAGTCCGATCGCCCGCTCTCGCGCTGGATCGCCGCTGCCGCCGGAGGCGTGGGTTCTTTGGCTTTGTCATTCCGACAAGTGACGACCGCCGGAGGCGACCGGTCTGGAGGCACCTCCAACCCCGCCCCCTGCCTGACCCACTCGTCTGGTTCGCCGCGCCCGCCACTCGCTCCGGGAAATGGTGTGCGGGCTCGATTGTAGCGAGGTTGCGATATCGGGAGTGTGCACTGGGAAGTGAATACACAGGCGGGCTTCGGAGTCCGAGAAACAACAGCACCGCGGCGGAGAGCCTCCCAAGGCGCTTTCCTTGATTTCCCGTGAAATACATTTAATTGTTAATAGCTGAGACGAATCTCTCTTTCAAGTGACTTTCCTATCCAAGAGACTCCTCTGGTATCCAGAGGAAGTCGGGCGTTGCTAGTCCTTGCTCAACCTCCTCTCCCCAAGTTTGCCTCTCTAGTTCTCTTTGGTTTCACTCACACACCCACTGGAGAATTCTCGATGATGAATCAAGGGATCGCTTAGGCGTGGCCATGCCTTTCTCAGTCAACAGGACCCTTCCTTGCATGAGTCTGAAGCCGAGATCTTGTCCGATACCCGTTCGGATCCTCGCGCCGAGCCTCACTCGCTCCAGCCAGGCGAGCCCAGCGGCTGCTGAAGTCGCCGCTACAGCGGGCGCGCGGCTCAGAGCGCGCTGCTTCTCGAAGCCGCCGCAACGCTGATTTATGTTCCAGCCACTCACGAGAACCCCAACGCTTTGGCTAGGTTAATTTTTGTCAATTGTTCTTCATCACACTAAGATAGTTTGCAACTTGAGGCAGGTTTTATTTATCACACTGCACATTTGAAATACAGTCAGACATAAAAATAACCGACTCTGGCGCAATATTGGAGCCGTCGGGGAATAATTTGGCTAACTGACTTGGACGTTTCACCTTCTAAACAGAAATGCAACTCTCAGTCCAATTGTAAATCAGATTGTCTTCGGCAATGAAAAAAAAAGAAAAGTCACCGAACCCAGAAGAAAAGGAAAACAAAATGGAAGAAAATGCAGATACTGACCAAAGCAAAACGAGCTTCAGAAACCCAGACTAGATTTTAATTTTAGGCGTGGAACTATACAGAAAATGAGAATTCCTAAATGTTTTACCAGCCGGATCTGCCCCCCCCCCAAGGATTCTAGGGTGCCTCTGGAAAATGTACCGATTTATTTCTTTTTACTGTTATTGCTGTTTTGTTATTAAATAATAATGAATAATAAATGCTATTTTGGGGTGTCCCCCTTGAAAAGCTCTAATTATAAATGTTAAGGAAGGAGTGGGGTTGCAGAATGGCATGCGCAGGTCAGGGTGTGAGCTCTGAAATAACCCAAAACATAGAAAAGAAGGAAATCAGAAATTTCCCTGGCACTTCCCTTGTTCCCAAATTTCTGAGAATAGAAAAGAATCTGATCATCTTTTCTGCGCCACAGAGATTCCTCTCTACCACTTTTCTGGAAGCCCCCAATAATGAAACCTCAATTTCTTACAGCCCCACATAGACCTCCAGTGGTCAAACGCTTTGGCCAGGACTAGCCTTTGGTAAGGTAGGAACTGGAGAAGAGAAAATCCATACAGGTGACCACTCAACAATTGATTGCAAAAGTAGAACTCAAAACAATCGAATAAAACTTTTGCCTGGAAAGAGCACCTATCTATTGTTTTGCACTACCCTCCCCACAAAAGTAAATTTTGTTCTAGTACAGCAAAGCTGAGATCAGTTTCTTGCACTTCCCTAACTTCCACAAGGGAAATCTGAGGATGGTTTTCTTGACGTGAACCCACAGCGACCTTATCTGTAGGCACCTGCCCCACTCTTAGGGTATTTAAACAAGTATATATTTGTTTAAACTCCTTTTTGACCAAGACCACTCACATAACTTGCTTCTAATATTTCTCCAAATAAACTGGAACAAGAGAGCTGTGACTCTTAAAATCTACAAATTAAAATTAAATTTAAAGATACCACAGGGGGCTTCAGGTAGAAAAATGGAGGGATTATTTTCAAATAACTTTGAAGGTTTAAGAGAAGATACCTTGGTATTTGATAGTATTTGGTATTCATTGATAATGCTGAATATATAATATTAAATTATGATTGTAATCAAAGCATGTGGTTTCAAAGGCATTAAATGAAATAAAATTAAATCTAATATTTTGATCAGGAATAAGATCAGAAAGTAGTGGGAAATTTTTCTCAAGAGCAAATTCAATTGGTGAGGTTTTGACATTTACATGGTCCATTACTTAGTTTGGTGGTTTTTATATCAGCCTCACGCTGGCTTTGCTCAAGTTGACATCTCTGCTTCTTTGGAGTGGAAACTCAGTAAATGCAGCACTCTCTGCTGACGGGCAACTCTTGTGAGTACTCTTTTGCCAATATATGGTCTGATGTCCTTTTCAGTATAACCAGCTGGGAACTTAAAAGAAAAATGTCTCTTCACATTTTATTTTTGTTTGTTGTTGTTTTCTTTATTTCTAACACATTAAGATGAATTTTTTTCCTCTTAGAATCCCAAACCACAAATATCTCAAAAAAACGTATATTTCAAAAGTTAAATCTACAGATGTAATACATACTGTGAACCCTATAAAATGCGTTTACAATGCTGACTTAAAGAAAGAAATTTATAACTTTCATATGTACCTTCCTTGTGCAATAGGCAACTGCCATATGTTTCCGACTTCCATAATTCAGTTTTTCTTGGACATCTGTAGCAGGTAGTGAGTGCTTCTTAAAGTACATTTTATGTACTTTGAGAAGGAACCCGCTAAAGACTAAAGGTTAACATAAAAATGCACAAGTCTCTCTAGAAATGCTAGTTATTCTAAATTTACATCACCAATTATGCATAGACTGAGACAGCTTTTTTCCCTCCTCCTTTCTTCAGTAATTTGGAAATTCAGTAATTCAGAAATGTAGTATTCTATATACTGATGATTCCTACCAAGCAAAATCTCTAAATGTTTTGATAGAATTCCTCTTGTTTTACTGTTCTTCAGCCTTTTGCTTGACGCTTCTCATTTGGCTCTTTCAGAAAACTCAGATTGGAAGTATATTCTAGTAAGATTTTTTTTTGAGACAAAGGTTAATATTTTTATATAGAAAAAGGGAAAACTGCTAAGTTCTTCCACTTTTCATCTATCTTAATTGTTTATGATACACAAAGTGAAAACAAAACAAAAACAAAAGTCATGTAGAAAAGTCATAGTTTGTTGTCAATCCCCCGCCCCGTTTAAATTCAGTATTCATTCCCGATGCTAATACTGTTTTTTAATAGCACGTTTCTTTTTGTGCAGTTCCAGTGCTAGCTTTCAATTAATCTGTTAAAAGTCCTTTCATTCAGCTGAAATTGAAATGCCTCATCTGTCAGTACAAAAATATGAATAAATTCCAGCCACATACTTCATTGTTTATACTTTCAGCAGATTATATAAATGTGCACAGAATTTCCACTGTTTAAGAACTGTTGGTATCTACAGATGTGAAACACGAGAACAGGGCCCAATTTACAGCCAATTAGAGGGTATAATGATTTTTATAAAAAGCTAAACACCATACCTAGTGATTCTTAAACGGAGCCTAAATAGGGGCACTTAGTTCCATTTTCAATTCATTTTATTAAACCAGCAGACTCAAGGTAATCTTTGTTTATAGGGGGAAAAAGCATTAGACTATGAAGCTGCATATTTTAAATATCAAATTAAACATATTATATTATGCAGCATAAACTATTAAAATGATCATTAACTGTTTGGAGAATATTATTTAATTTTCCCAATTTATAGTCTTAGTTTAATTTACATCCAAATCTATCTGTTGCAATATTGGTAACAGCAATGTCCATATGCCCATCTTTGGGCATGAAATTAACATCGGGTGTTAATTTCATTACTTCCTTCAAGACATCTTATAGTTAGATCAGGTATTAGTGATAGAGACAAGTGTAGCCTTCTTGGACATTTCTGTTACTAATGCCTAACTGTAGGGTTATGGGAGGAGTGTGGGTCAATGAATAAGGACGTGAAGGTGGAGGGTTTTCACGTACAGGGTGAAAAATAATTGCAGTATTATCTAAAGGCAGAGCAGATACTGCTGGAAATTGGACGAGTGGGGAAGCTCATTCGCTTAGTCAAATGAATTTTCTTCACGACACATCAGGTGTTCATTACTTCCTCACCGCCGTTGGACTAGAACAGTTAGAGGTCCCTTCTCTCCTTTTCTTTCTCTTCCCTAAACTGGAGAACTTGAAGGTGATAGGGAGAGAGGTATGAAGGCAAGATTACCCTAAGAATACACTGTCCTTTGGCTCTCCCCAAACCTCGCACCTCCCCTAAGCTCCAATGAGAAATAATTGAGAATAAATGATTGAAAAACCAACACTAGAAGAGAATCTCTCCGGACTGGAACTGAGTTTGGGCGCTTGGGAGCTTCGAAGGGCTCGTCGGTTGGCAGCTAGAGTTCTTTTGTAGCGGGACTTTGTAGCTGATAGGAAGAGACTGGTTGTTGTTAAGGGGAGGATAGTAAACAGTCGCCAACACGTGGAGAGGTGCTGTCTGTGCGTGCAAATCTGCAACAGAAGCGAACAGCGAGGAACTGCAGCTCTGAATCGCTTTCTCCAAAGGGGCCTGGGTTTGCAGCTGCAGCCCAAAACCCAGCAGGGAGGAGGCCCGTGAGAGAGCAGCCATCCAACCCCTGGTAGCCCAATTTACTCCTGTAGCCTTTGTAAATACATACGGGTTATAACTTATTATTTTTGTTAACCCAGATCAGAGGAGAGGTCAGAAGAGTATATGCAAAGAGAAAGAAGAGAATGAGAAAGGGTAGGGGAAGGTGGGAAGGTGAGAGGGAGCCCCAGCGAGCATGTGTGGCGCTGCCCTGTAACTCAGGGTGGGTTCGGATGTCCACTACCAGGAGTTAGGATAGGGGTCCTTTCCAGATTAAATAACAAAGCACTCTGCCAAATAAGATTGGGTGCTTGTTCACCCCCTATTCTCCCGTTTATTTCTATATTTCTCACGGCATTAATCTTTTAGCTAATAATAAATGTCTTTTTATATGCGTGGGAAGGAAGTCTCCACCTTGCCTGTGTGGAAATTCTGGGACAACCTGATGCTCCTCGAGTTCAAGGGCGAAGAACAGACTCTCCTGTATGCTAGGACTTACCTTCTGTGTCAGGTCTTGAGTATGAGAAATCAAACGTGAGAGTTAGAAACTTAACGGTAATTGTCAAGTGTAAAAGAAAAAAAAAGCCGTCTATCTAGAGAATGAAATCCTGACGCATTGGATTTTTAAATTTAGAAATAAACGATTGATCAAAAATAAAATACAAGTAGCTTATGTCAGGTAAGATGAAATAAAAAGCTCTCTCTAAAACATATGTATGTATAGTGTAAACAGGCTCTAGGCTGAGAAAGCACAGCGGGAGCCGACAAAGAATGCACTTTTAAAAGGAATTTTTCGGAACTGTCCAGTTTTAAACTGCAAGAAAAATAAGAGAGAAAAACCGGATGTGCTTTGTAAAAACTCGCCCCTTTCCCCAACCCGCCAGTTAGTTTTGTTATCTGGCTGGACGCGGATTACACTTGCTACCATTCTCCCAGACCTGGACACGTGAGGCTCTTCTACCTTCCCCTCCCACTTAAGTCCTTGAGACAGACCCATTCTGATAATGTTCTTCCCTGAGTGATTTGAAGTGGAGCCCGGTTAGTCTTGCCAGAGGCCTGACAGTTTAATTCAGTTTTAATTATTTCCTTAAAGCAGCTCATACTGGGAAAAGACATCTCTCTTAAAGTGACGGGAGGCACACGCTCTCGGGTGTTACGCCCCCACCCACGTTTACACGAGCGCAGGTGCACACACGTGCATCCACACACACATGCACAGACACGTGCACACGCGCCTAGCTTTTCTCCTGTCAATTCGCCCTGTCTCTGCTCCCTTTGCTCTCTTGCTTCGCAAAGTGCAAGACCATAGCTGGGCCGCTGCACGCATGTGCCACGCTTTTGAAAAAACTTCTTGCTAGGGCGATGGCTGTGCCATCATCCAAAGGCAGAGGCTCCGCCCGCCTGCCAACTCCAGCCTTCCTTCCCTCTAGAGCCCAGGAGAGGTTGGGCGCCCCCTCTTCGCAAGGGAAGGTCGGAGCGCGGTGAAGTCTGAGACCCACTGCTTCGTGGGTCGAGGGTAACTGGTCCTGCTGCGTCCTGGAGCCTGAGCCCGATTCAACACCAGCATGAGGGGGCGAGCGGTGGTGCGGCTCCTTTGCTCGGGTTCTTAAAGCCCAGCGTGGACACTGACTAAGGGGAACAGTGTTTTCGTCCTGCCCCAAGTGCCCAGTGTACACCTGGACTATTTCTAAGGGACATATTCTGTCTGACGTCGTGGATGTCTGTGTGGGCCAGCTTTCCAGCTTTTCGTCTATGCGGACACAAATCTTGGGCGTATGCGCGTTTCCGGGTCTGCGCCCCTCGCTGCCCCAAGTAAAGGCGAAAGAAGTGGCGCAGGCATAGAGGAGGCCTTGGGATTGTGATCCTGAGGCCCGTGTATTCCACTCTAAATCAGTTGAGCTGCGGGGATCCCAAATGGATAAGAACCAGTCCACAAAGCATGCCTCGTCTCTGGAAACGGCGTTAGTCCCTGGCTGACTCCGGTTTCTGCGGATGAGCAGCTCTTCCTTTCTCTGCCTCATGGCCCAAGTAGGCCCAAGGCCCGGGCGACTCCACCCCTGGGCCTCAGCGCCTCTAAAGTCTCTGAGGCCGCAAGGGCGGCTCCGAGGAGCCACAAGAAGCTCCAGTTTCTGTCGCCGAGAGCAGGGCCCTGCGTCCTCGTAGGCTGCTGATGCGGGCTTCAGACGTCCTTGCCGCGCAGTGCTCCGGGCGCAGCCTTCTGCATGGTCTGTGTCTCCCCCCATCCGCCCCATGCCATTCCGGCTCCCAGCCCAAGACGTCTAGTCGGCCTCTTTGCTCGCTCAGGCCCCTGCCCGCTCTCGGCCAGGCTTCAGAACCCCGTTTATGCTTACTTTTTAAGGCTATACTACTCGCCTGGGGCGCCGCCGAGCTTGGAGAAACTTCGGGGACCAAACAGCTCCACACAGTTTGCGAAGCCTTTAAAACAAAACAAAACAAAACAAAAATGCAAAACATCTCCTCCCTGTTGAGTCCGTTTTTCAAGCATTTAAAAGGCCTCTTCTGCAAGGGTGTACCGAAGTTGTTTATGACCCTGAGGCTGTCGTACCTCCCCTGGCGGCGAGTACGTGGCGCCTCTGGGCACTGCTTGCTCAAGTTCCCTGCTCTTCAGGTTGCCTTGAAGGGACCACGCGTTCCCGAGTTTCGGTAAAAAAAATCGCGGTGGCGAAGCTACTCTCTGAATCGTTTTATTGGAAGCTTAGAAAGAAGTCAGAGATAATAGGGCAGCCAACAGTTGTGGAGGAGTAATATGCATCATGAATTTTATTCCACAAGAGAGTTGTTCTATTTATACTAAACCCATTTTATTGTTAATCCTGACCAAAAGTCGAGTTGAAATTACAAAACAATTGTAAAGATATATGTTCAGCATTATTTGTTTCTTTTTAAATGTTATTCTTACTTAAAATTTTATTTTAAAGAAACAAGTTGGCTCTTTAAAAGCCTGAGGGGAAAAAAGTGGCAAGTTGTCCAAAGCAAGACAAATATGAAGTTAGGTTAACTCACAGAAATATTTTAAAACACTGCAATGAGAAATTTTATTGCATCTTAAAATTTATTTCACTTTGAGAAGTGTTTCGGAGTTTTAAAAACTGTCCTTATATTAAAGACATGCAGAACTAAAATCTCATGAGCTACGTTTTTAGTGAACTTAATACTTCTAAAGAAAAGGGAGGCTGCAAGAAAGGGCGTACTTTTACTGAATTGTTCATATGAGGGACTGAGCTAATTCTGTTCTCCTAAATATAAAGGATTTAAATATATCTTGAATTCCCACTCCCTCCCCAAGAAAAACCAACCGAGTAAAACAAACAGATAAATAAGCAAGCCTAACGCCGTTCCAGAAGCAGAGCGGACGCAGGAATGTTTAAATGAGAAAAGATCGGCCTAGTGGATGTGAATTCTTCCCATCCTCGAAATGTTCCGAGTTGTAGCAATATTAAGTGATAAGAGAGTGGGATGGAAATTTAAAGTTTTTTAAAAGATACTTGATATTCTACTGGTGATCTTCTCGTTTTAAAGCCAAGAGCCTCAGTGGTTCCAGGTCCTCGAGAGAAAAGCTGGAGAATGGTCTGGACTGGGCTGTAGGAGGCAAGAAGACACGACTGAGTTCAGCGCCGGGGGTTGGCACGTCCAAGCCAGACGGCGGCGCTTTTCACTCTAGGTTTTTTGCGACCTTGTAAGGAAGTGGGCGCGGGCTGCGCGGAGTCGCCGCCTCCTGATTGGCCGGCCTTTTCGGTGATTGACAGGACCCCGGACTCCACCCTCGCCGCTTTATTGACACTAATGAGCAAGTTCTTCCCACCGCTCTCCTGACTGGAAGTGCTGACAGATCAAGGCAACAAATTTCAATTACAATCCCTAATTTGTGTCCGCAGAGTGTGTTTTTACCCATGTTAGTCCTCTCTGGCGCATCAGTCGAGGCAGATCTTGGAACAGCAGGAAGAGGTGGAAGGGGTGGGAGCGAAGGAGTGCATCAGTGAGAGAGCGCGCGCGAGAGACCGAGGAAAGGAAACTTGGCGGGCGCGTAGCTGGTTCCTCGGATCTCAACACAAGCAAGAAAGAGGAAACGCCAAATTTGTTTTTGCCCGCGGCGGGGAAAAGGGCAGATCTCGGCCTGCGGGAGGCCTCAAGAGTTGTTCAAATTTTGGTGGCGGAAGGAGAGCGAGTGTGCGTGTGTGCCTGAGTGAGTGTATATGAGCGAGGGGCGGGCGGGAGCTGGGCGGCGGGGATGGCCGAGAAGCGGAGGGGCTCGCCGTGCAGCATGCTAAGCCTTAAGGCGCACGCCTTCTCGGTGGAGGCGCTGATCGGAGCCGAGAAGCAGCAACAGCTTCAAAAGAAGCGGCGGAAGCTGGGCGCGGAAGAGGCGGCGGGGGCTGTAGATGACGGAGGCTGCAGCCGCGGCGGCGAAAAGGGTCCCCCTGAGGGAGACGAAGGCGCTGCGCTCCAGCTGCCAGCTGGGGCGGCATCCGGGCCCGCCCGGAGCTGCGCAGACCTGGAGCTGAGTTGCGGCTCCCGCGGAGCTGCGGGTGAGTCGGCCCCTTCCCGCCCAACCTCCTCGCAGCGCGTCCCCTCCCAGGTCCCCCTGGCCCGCACAGCGGCGGAGAACCTAAACTTCTGCAAGTTGTGGGCGTGCACGAGCGGGATGTCCCTATGCGCTCAAAGCGACCCAGCCACTAGCGCATTGGCAGTGGGTGTCAGGGCGCAAAACTCGCCGCCTCCCGGGTCGCTTTTGCCGCGCACTCATGTCACCCTCCGACGGTTAAAACGCCGCTTCCAGCCTCACTCCTCAGGCTTCCGCCGCCCAGTTGCCTCAGTTGCTGCTATTTGCAGCGTTCGGCCGTTCAGATCTGTGCTTTCCGCATCTTCCTCCCTTGGGGTTCCAGCCGATGGGTGCTCTTTCATTTCTCTCTTAAAAGCATGGAGGAGGAGGGAGCAACGGCATTCCCCCACTCTCCTCCCCGCCCGAAACCGGAATGAATGCCCTAAACCATTTGGGCAAGCCAGGAAGAGGGCGGCGTATTTACAAACGTGGTTTCCCGAGGGGTAGCTGAACCATTCCCTTCCCTTCCCTTCTTGATTACCGCTACCAAAGCCGACAGCGACCGTGGGCTTTCTTTTCGCGCTCCTCTCGGCCCTTCGCTACTTGGCGAAGAAGCTCTGGGCAGCCAGGGAGTTTAGCGGGAGCGGAGTCTGTAAACTTTCTAGAGGATGCCTTCGGCCCAGCCCGAAGCCAGGCGCTTCCAACGCCTGCTATGGGAGGCCCTGGCGCTTGTGGCCAGGGGCCCGGCGCTAAGCGCTTTGGCTGAGTGTGCTCAGGGGCGCGGGCTGTGTCGGGCTCTGCACTGGGGATCTAGACTCGGGAACCCATCTCAGGGAACTCATTTCTGGCATCCCAGACCCCTAGGGCCGCGCGAAACTTCTTTTGGGGCCTCGACCGGGTGGACGCGGGAAGGGTGGGGTGGACGCTGCCAGCGCGCCTCTCCGGGACTCCAGACTTGAGGGTCGAGCTTCCTTTCTGCCCGCCGTGCGGACCTATTAGAAGGACCCGATGACTGGAAAGCTTCCCCTTTTCTCCTGGTCCTTTTCCTCTCCCTAGCCACCCTCCCGGAGTCCAGCAAGATTCCCCTCTTGAGCCCTTACCGGTTACCCCTCTGTACCCTTTGCTGCCCAGGAGGCTGTGAAGACGGTTTCCTGCAGGGCGCTTCCCCATTGGCGTCTCCGGGAGACTCCCCGAAGGGCTCCCCGGCGCCCGCCCTGGCCAGGCCTGGGACCCCGCTACCCTCGCCGCAGGCCCCGCGGGTGGATCTGCAGGGAGCTGAACTCTGGAAGCGCTTTCACGAGATCGGCACCGAGATGATCATCACCAAGGCGGGCAGGTAAAGGGCGAGCTGGCGCGAATAGTCCACAGAAAGAGAACGGCCTGCAGCGCAGTGGGGTCCCTGGATAGCATTTTCTTACAGACGGAACAAGGCCCCGGGTAAAGTGGTACACTTTTGAAACTGGCTTTGCCTTCCAATCCCGGAATGCAATCGGCGAGGGGCACAGACTGGCCGCCCTCTTGTTGGATGCTTGGAAGAAAATCATTGTCACCGCCAGTGCGGTAGCCTTTGTGATTGCGTGCATGGTGGTTACCGATTCGTGGTCATATTTACGTCTGTTCAGGCTTTTATTTAGGCTCTAGTTATTGTTTCTGGTACTATGAAACAGATCACTTCCCCCTTTAAAGAAAAAACGCAGCTTACTCTTTAGCAAGTTATGATTTGCTTTTTCAGATTTGAAACTTCGAGGCTGGTTCTTTATCAAAAGATTTCCTTGCAATGTGAGAAGGTGGTGTGTTGTGCTATTTTGATATTAGACTAAGATGGAAATTTATTGGAATTTCTGATAATACATGTTTAATCCTTGCAAAAATGGTTACCCTGATTTTTAAAAACCACTGTTTGTAGAGCATCAGTTAACGGTAGCTAACTTTTTTTCCTACATGAAATCCAACACATTAGCTTAAAATTAAAAAATTAACACTTTTTTTTTAGAATACTAAAGAAAATAATTGGTAAGAACTTATATCCGTTTTTTGAAAGTGTGAAATTTGCACATCCATCAGTTAGTTAGTGGATTTTTTGGCTAAATCATATTAATTTGAGGGAGGAACAAATATTTGCATTTTAAAGTTTTCAGTTCATTTAGTGCAGTGAAATCTATGAATATCTTCCCTAAAAGGAACTTAAAAAGCACACACAACTCTTTCAGGGAGTACACATGGCAAAAACCTGGATAGCATAAAAGTATCCAAACTTATTAGAAATTACAAAAACATATTTTATTAAATCCATATGCTGCCTTCTACATTTTCACAGAGCTATTATTAATGATCCAAATTCAGTCTTCAACAACACAAAGCAACAGTTGTCTTATAAAGGATGTAGTTAAAGACCTTTACTCTTTATCTTACAGGTGCACTGAAATAACACTAAAACAGCCAGCGTATTAAACTGTTCTCATGCCTAGTTAGAAATAATGGACTTTCTTTTTTTTGTGCAAGTGGTCTTTAATGGCATTATTGTTATAGAAAAGGATGGTAAATAACAGCACTAAAATTTGTGTTATAATGTTAAATTAGCAAAAATTAGATTAACTGGAAGGGTCTTAGACATAAATCATTAGATGAAAGTTTTTTTAAAAAGAAAAAGAACTGTTCTATTTGTTTTTTATAAACAATAATTTGCTGTTGTGTTCCTTGCTACTGTGCCCTTTTTAAAAGATAGGTGCATTTAGTTTAACATGTCCTTTTATATGCATCTGTGGGAAGCCAAGAGAAATGCGGATTTTCGTTTGTCTTAATTAGCAATGTTTTGAGTAAATGTGGTTAAATAAGAAAGTATTTTCAGGTTATCATGAGAGAAGGAATGATTTGGTAAATATACATTGTGTTTAGTTTCTGCTTTCAATAAAGAAGTTTTACTATACCTTTCAAATTTAGAGCAACTTTTGCACTTCACCTTTACCATGCTGCAGACAGGAAGTCCTGTCTCAATAAAGAACATATTGTTTGGTTATAGCATGGCACATTGGCTCCTTGTGGTTTTTTATAACCCTTTTAAAATTTCACATTATATTTTATCACTTTTAGAAATTCAAATTTTCTATTTCTACCATTTGGAACATTTTGTTATTTGTATTATTAAAGTAATTATACTTATTCAATTTTTGTTTGAAAAATAAAGTACTTTCTTTAGCGCTTTTATTACTTCAGTGTATAAAATTCTTTTGCTCTTAGCTACATTGACATTTCAGTAAACATAGAACACAAGTACAGGGTACAGCAAATTACCTTTAAAAGCCTCAGTTTTGATATATCCTGTGTTCTGATACTTTGAATTAAATTACCAAGGTAAATGCTATAAATTTGTCCAAGTGAAAAATACAAATTCCAGAGGTTCCTTTGCTTATTTATTTTCCATGTGTAATCACATACAAAAACAAAACCCAAACCTTCTTTCCTGCCCTCCCTTATACATAGGCGCATGTTTCCAGCAATGAGAGTGAAGATCTCAGGATTAGATCCTCACCAGCAATATTACATTGCCATGGATATTGTGCCAGTGGACAACAAAAGATACAGGTACAGCGATCAGATGGCTACGAGAGGATAAGAATGCACTAGGATTTTACAGGCTGTCAGTTTGATCTGTGACAACTATATGGTTTGTTTCCAAAAGCCTGTCGTATCCCCAGATCCATAATCTAGCACCAGTCAGATCCAGTGGCCCTGAGGATGCCTTCTCTTACAATAAATGTGGAAACTTAATTTTTGTTTTGCTTAGAGGTACAGAAATGTTTTTAAGTACTGAGAACTTTTAATAGAGGCCAGGTTAGTGTTGCTAAACTAAATGTCTTTTATTGATTCACATTTCGATTAGAATTTTGAGAGGAAATGTTAAGTAAAGTTTGTACATATGCATAATATTTAATAAAATGTTTTATTTTCTTTGTGAGTGTTTTATCTTTAAATAAATTTCCTTATTCTGGTTACATCCAAAATTGTAACTGTTTGCAGGCTTTTACCCTTTACTTTGAGAAAATTATTGAAGATTTTTTTACAATTTAAAAATAAAATCTCATAATTCATTATGATATTAAGATATCTTTAAAGTGGTAATGAATTTGTTATCTCACTGTTGTTTTTTGCTTGATAGTTAACAGCAATTTTTTTAAAAAAACTTTGTAATATTTAGATTTGGAAAGAGAATATATTTGTGTAGACATCAAGTAATGTTGGAAAAGATATACATTTTTCAGTATCAAACCAACTTGCTCTTTTTCTTCTGCAAGTAAACAAATCAACAATTTTTAATGACAAAGCTTTTTAGTTTCCGGAGGTAAAAATGCTATAACATTTAAAAAAAGAGTTTTTGAGTGGAGGGCCAGAAAATGCTGCTCTACATTTTGATCTTCTTTGTTTCTGTTTTTTTTTTTTAAATAAAAAAAGAGCATTTAGTAAGTTTTTAAATACAATCAGATTTGGTTTTTATAATTTTAAAATTTAGGGAGTTGCTTTTTTTGGAAACAGGCTTATGGTGTCAACGTATTCAGATTTAATTAGTACAGGCACATATGGAATACTAAAAAAAGACAGTTTTATTATTTATGTTTTGCGTATAGTTGTATTATTTTAATTCAATAATTTATTCGAGAGTTTTGCTAAAATTATCCACTGCATGACAGAAGCTAGAAGGCATTGAAGTTTATTCTTTAAATACACTTTCTTTAAAATCTATGTTCTAATGTGGGTTTTGTGCTGAGGAAGATAATGCAATTCTTAATGAGCTTAGAAATTATATCTTTATCTTCTAATTTGTCTCCTATGTCTTCTCTTAATCCCTTCAATATATTTTGAATGGTTTGTTTTATTTAACTGATTCCTATTATTTTCACATAAAGCAAGAACAATTTCAAGTATTAGTATTAAGAAGCCAAATTTTAAATGATCAAATTGTAAAATAAATTTGCTTTCACTTATATTGCTTTCCAAGAAATTCACTTTTAGCATTTATATTGTTTCACAAAGAAAAATGACATGTAGCATTTATTCCCTTACTGGCAGTGGATTGTTGAACTATTCGATATGCATGCTTTTTCAAGGTTTTGATAGAGCATATTAGTATTTATTTTGGTGATAACTATATTCATAGTGCAGTTTTTTCTTGCATTTCTAAGATTTACATTTGATTTTCCAACTTTTTTAGCAGTAGTAGAAAAATTTTTTTGGCTTATTCTCTATTATCAAAGAGTGGTATTTAGTCAAGTTAAAAATGATTCTGATTTATTAAAATTTAAAATTAATATTCACAAAAGCCTATGTACATAGGAACTTATTGAAATTACACTATACCAAATAAAGAAAGTTTTAAAAAATTATTTTTAATTTTGCGATTATGTATTTTTTCCTAAGAAAAGGAATTAAAGAATAGAAGTCATGTTAAGCTCAAAATAGTGAAATATGTGACCATAGTTGAAACCAAGGATCTCACTAGAGATGTTATAAAAATGTTTCATGCCATTTTAAAAAGAAATTTGCATACTACCTAGAATTCTGAGACTATTTGTAAATTGTTGCTTTATATTATATGCCATTTTAAAACACAAATGAAAGAAAATATATACAGTAATTTTATATACACCTAAATATATACAGTAATTTTATTTTCTACCTTTTTTAAGTCAGTCATTGACATACTAATTTCTAGTTTTTGAATTAGTGTATTTTAAGTTAATTAATGAATAATAATCTGAATGTAGGATTAAATACTATGATTTTATTACTTAAAACATTGTTATTTAAATGGATTATTTGTATAGAGTGAACATATTTGACACATATAAACAAACAGAATAAGATGGTTTGTCTCTTAATTAGAAGAGTAATATTAATTAGCTATACCATAATTTTCAAAGTTTGATGTATATTTTAATTAGTAGTATTTAAAAACTATTTATGGAATTGCCTTACAACGGTCAAGAAAGAGAAATATAGAAGATAAAAGTCTACATTTTACGATTTTACAAACTTTTAAAATTAAACCAAATCCTCTATTTTCAATTTATAGTGTAACTGAATTAGAAAAAATAATTCTGAATGATAATAGATAAAACTCTTTTCCTTTGAAAATAAAAGTTACCGAAACTTCTGACAATTTCCCCTTGCCTTTCTGCCCTCTATCCAATCAGCCTGTATATAAGCCTCAAATGGGAAGTGGTAAAGGACATGGGACACTTTAAGATAGACCTCTCAAATGTTTTTAGATAGTTAAAGATAAGCTTGACAATTTAATAATTTCTTCAAATCAATTGACTGTCCAGATGAAAAATGGAAAATATCAGAATATAGACAGAATGTCTAATGTGAATAAGTATGATTCATAAAAAAAAGTAAGATGCTTGCATTTATTGTGCTTATAGCATGCATATTTTTCACTAAACCCTTAACACATCGCTTACTTTGAATGGTCAGTAGGCCACTGCTGCCTCAGAGAGTTTTTAAAAAGTTGTCGAAATCTTATTTTATTTGCATTCGATGTAAGGAGCAAATCGTTGTACTTTAGATTAAAAAAAAAAGGGTGCACATTTTGTCTGATTCTACTGAGCTGGACATTCCAAGATATACTGAGCTTTGTCATTGCCTTTTAGGTATGTTTACCACAGCTCTAAATGGATGGTGGCAGGAAATGCTGACTCCCCTGTGCCACCCCGTGTGTACATTCATCCTGACTCACCTGCCTCGGGGGAGACTTGGATGAGACAGGTGATCAGCTTCGACAAGCTAAAGCTCACCAACAATGAACTGGATGACCAAGGCCATGTGAGTAGATGGCCTCCCAATTTGGCCACCGTTGGATGGCGTACCCATATCTATATTGTGCTGCACTAAAGAAAATAACTTTCTAAGATCATAATATTTCTCTCTTAGTTGAATAGCATGTGCATAAGCTTTGCAAAATTAAGGTAAGATTTGCATCAGAGACTATGTCTGTGGTAGGAGTATCCTTTGAAGCATTTCATAGATTAAAGCTAGATACTGCATTTGAATTGGAATGAAAGAACCTCAGGCAGAGTTTTTAGCCAAAACATTTGTTTGAAATTCCATGAGGTGCTAATTATACTCTGAATATGAATACTTAGGATTTGGGCTAACTGGAATAATGATTTATTGTGTCTTGCCTGCATCCACCTCTTTTCCCAGCCGAGGCTCATTTTTTCTCAATAATATTCCATCTGCCCGTTCTCAATTGTTTTGTAATGACATCCAATGTGTCAAAATATATTATAATAATAATTCCTTATAGTTTTAAAACTGCTGAAACATGATAAATAAGTGAAAGTCAGCCATTTTGATGATATAGTCATTTTTAACACCTTATTAATTTTTATACAGTATTGTTCCTAGGCCAGATTTGTTATTATTTAATAAATAAATTACTCTGGATACATGATGATTTTCATTTGAAGCTAGCATTTCAATTAGGTTTCTGTTGCTTGAGAGAGTTTTGATCAATGCAGGATTAAAATGCCTTTTGACTAGTATATCATTCATAAAAAGAATACCAACTAGTTCATTCCTCAAAGGGGTATCATAAAGATAGCATATTTATGAGCAAAACTTTTAAAACAAAAATGTAAACTGTCATAAACTATAATACTGTGATGACAGGATATGATTTGCAGGTTATTAGACAATAACTTAAGCAATTGACCTTAATGAAAACATTCAAGTACAAATTTCATTGTGGTACAAATACAGTACCTAGATTTTTAAGATGCATTTATCTCACTCTGCCAGTGCTTTTGTTTACCTGTTGCCTTTTACGATTTAAAATAGAATCAGAAAGGTAGCATAGTAGACTTCATTTCTGAATTCAACTTCATGCCTTATATTTTAGTGCATCATTTTATTTCACTTTTTTAATTCTTTATTTGCACAGTCAAGTTGTACCAATGATTTTTCACTTGACTTCAATTAAAGAACACTAGTTAGTTACTTCTGTCTCATTGAGGGAGCTGGACTGTGAAATGTTGCTAGCATGTCCACTGAGGGAACTTTTATTTTTATGGAATAGAAAATTTAAAAATAAATGCCATAAGTGTTGTTACTTGTTTTAAGAAGCTTAAATATACTCTATTTTTCTGAGTTCTATAGTTTAATATATCTTTTAGAGCAATAATTGGGTCTAAAACCTATATGTTGTCATATATAAGGTATAAACTTCTTTTAATAATTTAAATTAATATAGTCATTTTATAATTCCAATACTTTCAGATCGAATTACTGACTTTATATCTAATATATGACATTTATAGTACCAGATAGAAATCTAGTAATTTATCTACTTAAATGATTTTAACTTTGTAATTTAATCAGACTTTATTTAAAATGATATTCTCTAGAGAAACAGAACAAGTAGAATATATACACGCACAACACACACACACACACACACACACACAGCGGGGCAGGGGTGAGGGGAGTGCTTGATTATTTCAAGGAATTGGCTTATGCAATTTTGAGAGCTAGTAGATCTGAAATCTAAAGGGCAGGTTGGCAAGCTGGACACGCATGAAAGAGATGATGTTGTAGCTTGAATCTAAAGAGAGTCTGGAGGCAGAATTCCCTCTTCTTCAAGAGACCTCAGTCTTTTTCTCTTAAGGCCTTCAACTAATTGGATAAGGCCCACCCACATTATGAAGAGTCTTCTGCTTTACTCAAAGTCTACTGATTTAAATGTTAATTTTATCTAAAAAATATCTTAACAGCAACATCCAGACTGGTGTTTGACCAAATATATAGGTACCATGGCCTATCCAAGTCGATACATAAAATTAATTATCATACAGCATTTGTTTTAAACACAAAAGAATAGATTACAAATTGAAACTCAGTTGTTTAAAACTAAATAATTATTGTATTTTACTATTAGGAGAAACAAAAACATAGCAGAAAACAGGCAACATCTGGAGAAGTGTGTCATCTATCATTGAAATTTTTATTTTAAGATTGTGGCAGGATGTAATACTTTAATCAAGGGAGATAATTAATGTGCATGGGGAACAGAGAAATTTCCTGTCTGGAGGGAAACATTTAGAGAAGGATATCTGCATTTCGGAAGCAAGGAAATTGCCTTTGCAAATGATAAAAATGGATGTATCAGTTGGTATTAGAGGAGAATGTAGGAGGGAAAATGCTATTTTCTGTTATTTATTTAAAAAACATTTTTGAAGACTTTGTAAAATATAATAAAATAAAAGCCGTAGTCTTTACCTTCAGTGATCTTGTAGCCTAGATGGAGACAGAAGACACATGCACAGAGAATCACACTGACAGCTCAGAGAAATACAGATGCCACATTATTCCATGATTGGGAAGGTTTCATGAAGAAAGTGTCTGTTGTATTTATTTACTCAATTTGATGATCCCATATGAGATTAGATTAGAGTACGAATTCATGTTTTATTCTATTGTTTATGTGATTCAGGGTCAAGGAAGACAGTAGCACCATTATGGTGGTGCTTGCTAATTGAGTAGTCTCTTTGCTCATGCAGACACATCTCAAGGACTCACCCCTCTGCCCTTATATGTTGAGTACCCGCAACCCAGTTGTAAGGAAGTGATGCTAATCTCCAGCTAATCAAGCTGTAGATTCAGATGAGAAGTGGTTTTATAATTTGCTTTCTTACTTTTATTGCTCCCTCAGTTCCCAGTTTTACTTTGCTAAAGATGTACAAGTGTTCAATATAGTGACCTGAGAACTCCATGTAGACCTAGAACTTTTATTGAACACAGAGCGATTGCAGGACTCAAATTCCCACAGGGCTGTGACTGGACCTTGGACTGCATGAGATATGAGATTATGTGTCATTGTGGTTTCCCCCAAAGTGACTTTTCATCGTTCCGTATACCGGGGATTGTTTAGAGAGGAATATTGGTGAGAATCTAGAGTGGAAATGTCCCACCACTCCACAGCTAATCTTTTAATGTTGTGAAAACTTTATAATCCCTACTTGCTCCTTGGAGAAGCTCATTGTTGGATTGTACACAACCCAAGACTGGTCCGTGGGCTACCCATGTGCAGATGGTTAGTGTGCTTGAGGGGGTGGTATTTCCTTCTCATCACGTGCATGTTTCCCTGTTTATCTAGAATCTGCTGTCTGGAGGGAAATATTTAGGTCAGCATTTACCTGAAGAATTCAAAGACATTTATCAGGTGCATCTTCAACTTCGGTGGGACTTGTACAAACAGTGCAGGGGTGCTTTGGAAGGAAGCATGGCCAAGCAGCCACAGTCAGGGAAAAGGCTTTGTTTTTCTAGTTCTGAGGATTCAGTGATGTGGAAGCATGCTAGCACTAAATTCGTCCTTACCCTTTTCTCATGTCTGCTTGAGAATCTGGCGGGGAAGCAAGATATTACAGGGAATAGTTCCTGGATCTCCCTAATGGAAAGACTTGCAATGGCTTAGAGATCCAACATCTTCATGTTTGTGGGCAAGTCGCTTTTTCTCTCTGAGGCTTAGTTTTCTCATGGTATCTGTTGGGACCAGAGAATTCTGAGTGAATTAAATGAACCGATGAACTTGAAAGTACATATTTGTAAAGAGTGCTTTATATACAGCATCATGCTTGAAACAAAACCAAGGCTGCCTTGCTATGGAGCTTGTGACCTAATGTTACTGCCTTGACCCCTACCATTGAAAGTGGGTCAGTACCTGGTATCAACAAAAATGCAGGGAGCCAGGTTTTTGTTAACTGCTCTTCCTGGGTCCTTGGCTTCACTTGTTACAACACTGAAATTTAGGTCATCTAGAAAATTTCCAGAGTCAGCAGGTAGTGTCTCCCTATTGAGCTGTTTCATAAGGCACAGCTGGTGTGTCTGTCAAACTACAGGCAGTTTTAGGCCCATCAGATCAGAAATAAGTAATATCATGCTTTGACTTGAGCCTAGTGTCTTTAAAGTGGAAAAAAATGTGTATTAACCTGGAAAGCTGCACTCTGTATTTATGGATGTAGGCCCATGTAATATCTGTGTTACTAGGTAATACCAAAAAGAAAAAAAAAATCCTCCGTCTAAACAGAATAGAGAGCATGGAACATGCAGATCAGATATAATTATTTGGGTTTTGGTGATAGGCATTATTATGGTAGTCTCTTTGTTTATAAGGCCAGTGGTTCAACTTGTTCTACTTGTTTTATTAAATAAGCAAAATATTAGTGACCACTTGTCGTTGTAAATTTGATAGTTCATTAAAAAACAAATAAGGCTATGTTATAAAGAAGAACTGAGGCTTGTTTAGCATTCCTTGAAAATTTCCAGGGCTATACTAAATTCCTGTAGATAACATTGAAAATACATCATCTTCACATTACTATTGGCAATTGTCCTTTACTGTGCAAGCATAGGCATACATTGGCTATTTTTGTAACCAATCCCAATATACCTCACCTTAAGTCATTTTGGAAATTCAGTAAGGGTATAAACAAATTAGTAAAAAAAATAAAATAAATAAATAAATAAATACATAAATATATTTATGTGTGTGTGTGTGTGTGTGTATACACACACACACACACACACACACACACACACACACACACATATATACAGAGAGAGAGAGAGAGAGAGAGAGAGAGAGAAATCTGTTTGAGAGCAAAAAGACTCCATAAAACAAGAACCTCCTTTTCATTGACTAGTAAACAGAAATGCAAGTCGGTTTTTGTTTCCTTCATTCCAAGTCAGTTCATTCTAGTGTTCAGCAATTAGCTATGCACTTACTGTTTGTTTAATGTGACATAGCTTTCTCCAGTGTGTCTTCTACTCTGGAATTTGCTAACCATTAGAATCATTAAAATTAATCTTTTGTATTTTTCAGACTTTTTACCTGACTCACAGCCAGACGATACATTTTACGTTATGATCTAGTGTGCATGCACGTGCGTGCATGCGCCCACACATGAAAACAACATTTTGCAAAACAATACTTATTCTCACTATGAGCATCCTATTTTCTACTTTATTTTATAATTTATTTATGTAAAAAGTTTCTGGTAACAACTTTTTAAATTAATTTCGTGAGCCACTAATGGGTTACTGAAATTGTCCTTTTTTAGACCTGGAGAGACTTTTCTAGAGGTTGCAGATTTGTGTGTGTGTCCCCAGGTAATGAAGGCTCTTGTTCCCTCTTCTCCTTTCCTCGTATTTATGCTACCTCCTCTTCAAGCATGTCTGCTTAGATCATTAGATCTGCTATCCAGTCATTTCATCCATTGATAGAAAGGAAATTTTAGGGTAAAAATACAAAACAAAGCAAAACTAACCACTGTGCTGGTTACTACCAGAGGATAAAGACCTCTTCTTGTGGCAGCAATACATTGTCCAGATAGAGGGCTATTTGTATTTGGACTGATCAGATTCTGAATTTGGCTTGTTAAACTGCTTGCATCCTGAAAAACATGCGGCAGGCTGACCACTGTGTTTTCCCAAGACTGTCGTTTAATAGTTTTCCCTCCAAACTCTTAACACCCCAAAACCTGAATTCAAATAGTATAGTTGAGGAAAGACTGAGGCTTGTTAACTAAACTCATCAATGAATACCTGAATATAGACCCCTTAGCAGCAAATAGAAAATCCCATTGGATGAGGCTATTTCTTTATCCCACCTCCTTAACCTTGAAAGCATAAAACATATAAAGGAGAAGAAAAAGTTTACCCACAATCCCATCATCCAGAGATATTCACCTTTCAAATCTTTGTATGGGTCCTTTTTACTATTTTTATGTCGTTATGATAAGTTTATAAACAACTTGGATCTTTTCTTTATCATTTAAGATTTCATTATGTAGTTAAAAATGTTCCAAACAGTATTAGTAATGGCTGAATAATACTGTATCCCACTGTGTGGACTTTCGTTTACTTAACCAATCTACTCATGTAAGTTTAGAGTTTTTCCAGTTATAAATGGTGTGTTGCACATCTTTGTACATGAAATGCTTTTCTGGATTTGGAATGTTTCCTTCGAATACATTCTCAGAAGTAGAATCATTGGGTAGAAGGTAGTTGAGCCATATTGTCAGATTCCCCTAGCAGAGTTTGAGAGGGCCAGCTTTTCCATCCCTGGGCATCTGGGTTCTGGAAGCCTTGCTATGATGGAGTCACAGACACTGTGCTTTTCAGACAAACCAGAGACTTCATGAGCCACCCACAAGGTAGACCGTAGGATACCCTTAAAATTCCCTTCGCCCTTAAATAGACATGTTGCAGTCATTAACAGAGGAAGAATGTTCTCTGAAGAAAACCTTGGTGCACAAGTACTTATTTTTTAGGGGATGAGTGTGCTGGAATTTAAATAACCAGTTCCAATCTAACTTTCAGTTTTATTGGTTTGGGATCTGAGTTCCATTTGGCTCATTATAAATAAAATACTTATGAATTTAATTTTGTGTTTTCAGAAACAAAATTTGATGTTAAGTTCTCATGGTTGTATATAGGGTTCCACCAAAATAATGATTTTCTTTTCTCTTTTGTATTGTTACCTTCACAAATACCTTCCTAGCCCCCTCTCTCTAATTTTGATATATTTATTAAATTGGCATTTCTGCATTCTTGGAAATTTCCAACTAGGATTTATTTTGCATATTAAATATTTAGTCATGGTGTTGATATTGGGAAGGAATTCCTGGTAAATTTGGTTTTTCTTTCTTTGACATAGATCATCCTTCATTCTATGCACAAATACCAACCACGCGTTCACGTCATCCGTAAAGATTGTGGAGATGATCTTTCTCCCATCAAGCCTGTGCCATCTGGGGAGGGAGTGAAGGCATTCTCCTTTCCAGAAACCGTCTTCACGACTGTCACTGCCTATCAGAATCAGCAGGTATTGTTCTCAGAATTGTTATCTTTCTAGACCTTTCATTTCAGACATGAATAGAAAACTAGCTATCCTTTTCACTATATCTAAATGTTATTAATTGTCGTAAAGCATTTGCCATATAATGTCCAGGGTATACATATTGTAATAACAATTCTTTATCCATGATTCCCTAAATTAAGCTACTCTAGTGAGAATTTCTTTAGACAAGGATGTGTCTCATGACCCACAGTGTAGGTTTACTTTCCATTTTGAGATACTGAATCATGATGCCATAATTAAAATTAGAAAGTGTTTGTATTGCCTAGGAAATAGACATGTAGAATATGAAAAGTGAATTGTATCAGAGAGCATTGGCTTTGGTAGCTTACTGTATTTTAAAACTATAATTCATGTGCTATGAGAAATATTTCAGAAGCATTTATCCTTTTATAGCCATTTGGAGATATATACAAAAAAAGCTATTTCTTTTAATTTATGCTTTAATCGTGATAGAGGGTGATGCATATGCTTATAGTCTGAGAGATTACCAATTGTGGAATAATTCTTTTATTAAATTAGAAATAATTTGTTAAGTGAAATATTTCTTTTCTAAATAGGTAGGCATATATATTTCTTTAAGTTTTTTGTCAAGTAGGTGGAGAATCAAATTGAGGCAGTTATTTAATCCATGAGATTCTGGCCAATTTTCATAGGAAATAAGGATGTGTTGAGGTGATGTGGTCTATGTTACACTTTAAAAAAATTTCAGTGATCAGCAGAATTATATTAGGTCTCCATTTCTCTTAAAATTTATATACATCTCAGTTACAATTTTAAGGCTTTATTATCCCTCTGTTGTGGTTTCTGTTGTTTTAGATCTTAAGAGATGTGGGTCTCATTCATGTGTCCTCCTTTAGGGCAGAGAAGCTCATCCACTTTCATTTATGAGGAGACACCAGTCCCACAGCTGAAGCTGTCCTGTACTCACACTCACATTATCTCCAGCCCTCCTAAAGATAATTTCCTGTTGTTTCCTAAAAACCTGATTAAAAGGTTTTTAGGAAACAACAGGAAATTATCTTTAGGAGGGCTGGAGATAATTAAGAAGATATTCTTATAATATGTTAGGTGCAGAAAACAATTTTTTTTTTTAGAAAAAGTATGATGCATGAAGAGAAAAGAGTCATTTAGTACCTTTTAAACAACCCTGATTCATCTTCTTTCTCTGTCTCTGTCTCTCATTCTCTAAAACACACAAAAATGAGCTATGTAAATATGTATTTTCTCCCAGCCTCTGTGATATATAATAAATGAGATGCAGTAGGTTTTTGGTACACATTAGTGACTAATACCAATTAACAAATGTTGATAAATCCATCAGGAGGGTGGAAAAATTAGAAGAAGGGAAATTGGTAATGATACAATAAAATCATGTTCATTTTTTAACTTCCCAGCTACTATTTTGAAGAACTTATGGAAAATTGGTAAGCGGCCTAGCTTGGTGGTTAACAGCATGGGGTCCCAGGCCAGTTCTACCACCAAGTAACTTTATGATCATAGGAAACTTAAGTCTCAGTTTAAAAGAAAACATAAAGTTGGGATAATAACTATGTATAAGTTGCTATGAGAATTAAATGCAATAATATGCATAAAACTCTCAGTATAGCATACATGGTATATACTCAATGTATGTGATGTTAGCAATAAAAATACTGTTAATAGTAATTGTGCCATATCTCTATTTAGGCAAATAACTATTGTATAAATCTGTACTCTTTTTTAAAATGCTATTTTAAATGAATATTTAAATTATTTAACCTCATTTAAAGATTAAGTGAACAGAGAATTGAGCTATAATGAATTATAAAGAATTTCTTCAATGAAAGAGTGACAGACGTGGTAAATCAATTAGCAGACCCTGACATTATTTCATTTATAATGTAATTTTATCCACATATTAAGACCATATCGTATGGAACACATGTATTTCAGGTTTTAAATGGCTAATTGGAGGATGGCTGAGAGCACGCACAGGACAATATAGTGGGATTGCAGGAGACTTTGCAAAGATGCCTTTCTTTGCCTCAGTCTTATCCAACAGTGTTTGTCCTCAGCCAAAATGGTACAATCAGAAGCATGTTCATTTACTTTGTAGATTCCCCTAAACCAAGGGACGTAGGAAACAAAGCATGATGTGCTTCTTAGAAAATAGGCTGTAGGTCCATATGATTTCACTCAGATGTGGGATATAAAACAGAAAGCAACAAATGAATGAACAAACAAAAAAAAACCTCATAGACACAGACAATAGTATGGTGGTTGCCAGAGGGAAAGGGGAGAGGTGGGGAGGTAGATAAGGGTAAAGGGGGTCAAATATATGGTGATGGAAGGAGACGTGGCTTTGAGTGGTGAGCACACAACGCAGTCTACAGATGATGTATTATAGAATTGTACACTTAAAACTTCTATAATCTTAACCAATGTCACTCAAATAAACTTATTAAAAAAAAAGAAAGAAAATAGACTGTAAATTCCTCAGGGAAAAGTAGAGATCTGGTAAGAAATAGATGGGATTATTGTTTATTAATGTTAATTTCAAAATGATAAAACTAAAAAAAAATTCTTTTTAATAGAGAAAAGGAAAATATTTTTCTCCAAATCTTGGGGTTCCTTGGGGGCAAAAAGCTCTGGTTATAAGTCAACAAATTAGAACTGTGGTGCAAATGAAAACATTATTTATTTCTACTACATGTATAAGATTTAATCTTATTAGAGGCTTCTAATAAGAAGTATTTACCTCTGGTTAGACTCCACAGATAAAAGAAGAAAGAGTAAATCTTTCAGATGAGAGCCATAAAGATAGTTCAGAGATAAAGAAAAATATAAAGGCAGAAAATTTAAAGGAGCGTATGTTACCTAATTCTGAAGAAGAAAAGGATAGGTAGGAGCTTAACAACATTCAAGGATGTAAATAGCTGTTAAATAGAAATGGCACATTAGCTATTTCCCATCACAACTATTGAAAGAGAAACAGGATTAAACAGTGTCACTGAGTTAAAGGGAAGATACTGAGTTCAGAGAGATTGTCAAAGGGCAAGTTATCAACAGACCATTCAGAATCTCTTTAGGGATATTAAAAGCAAAAGGCACTTTATTTATTTACAGAGCTTGAGTAGCCCTGGGGAGAATATCTTTTTCACAGCAGGTGAATGCCTAGATGATTTTTGAATTTTTCTTCTAGCTTTGCTGCTAAAATAATAAAATAATCTGGGAAATGAGAGAGGAACACAATAGAATCCTCTGACACTTAATTTTGGAATTACTTGTAGTTTTTCCATCATTTCTGTTTTTAATAACCTTTCTTGGCATTTATAATAAGATTTGATGTGATTTCTTTTTCTACTCTGCAGATTACTCGCCTGAAAATAGATAGGAACCCATTTGCCAAAGGCTTCCGAGACTCTGGGCGTAACAGGTAAGTAAGTCTTAATGAAGAACATCCTGGCTGTGATAACATATTTGATTTTTTTATTGTGAGTTTTTCATTACAAAATAAACAGTTAAATTTCCTGACATGTTTTTGAAATAATCTCTGATGAGGATTTAAATTTGTTAATAATATCGAGCCTGGGTTGTAACTTATTTTTGGATGTAACCTTGTGGTCTGCTTATTCTTAAGGTGAACTCTGATGAGTGATGCTGGGGTGAATGGAAGTTCTTAGGGTGTACAGTGCATGCCACCACTGAAGGAACCTTGAGGAAGCCTGCCTTTATAGGCGCAGGGGTTTCAATATCCTACGTCAGTATCCTCTCTGCATCTGCTCTGGGTTTAGAATTTGGTGTGTCCAACTATCTATTGATTCTGTCTTCGGATATGACGGGGTCTCTTGTTCCCTCAGATTTCTAACTAGAATATGAAACTACTCCCCATTGCCAAGAGAGCTGATGTTCTTTAGTTTCCAAATTTGTCTTGGCTCTGCTGACAGCCACACACTTGTTTATTTTTTCTGTGTCGTGTTTTATGGTGTTTGTACTAAGTGGGAGAGCTACAATAATGAATTCCACTTTATTACTTTTATCAAAAAGCAGATCACCCTAGTCTGTGTGCCAAGAGTTTTTGAATTTATTGATATGATTCTATTCCAATACAGTTCGGTGCAACATTTTCTAAAATAACTGTTGATAGTAGTAGAGAGTAATAACAGACTAACGTTCTCCAGATGCCTTTTCAGGGTAAGGCTTTGACTTAAATGTTTTTGAAAGCATTTGTTTTTAAAAAGAAGTATTTGAGAATTTTTTATTACTTTACTCCAGAAATTATTTTAATACTCCTTGAAAACTTAGTATTGATAGACCGTGTCTACATGAAGTAAATATCTCCAATTATTTTATTTTAGGGACAATTTCATTTAAAATTGTAGAAAGAAAACAATCAGGTAGTAGTCCAGATTTTTAGTTTTTTCAGGTAATTAATTGGGCAAGGTAGGTGTAGATGGAAACTTTTCCTCAGAATATACTCAAGTGCTTGCAGAGACTTGATTTCATTTTCATATGCAATAGTGTTGTTTAAACACCATTCAATGTGAGGGCTAAAATGCAACTAAAAAACTTTGAGAGTAGCCTCTAACTTGGTGTAGGTAGGTTGATAAGACTTACTAATAACAGGACTTCCCTCTGAAATTCTTCACTCCCTCGAAAGATTTGCATGCATTCCTACTTTACATTGTCTGTTGCATTGAAATTGCTCCGTATTTTTAGATGTCTGTTTCAATGTGGAGAAAAAACTTTGCTTGGCTTTTGTTATGTTACATTAGCTCCTGGTTAACTTTGCTTTTCAGAAGAGTTTCAGAAAGTCGAATAATTTAGTAACTGAGATGGTCATTGGCGAGGCGACAGAAGGGAGCCTCTGGGAGGACTCCTCCTTTTCTACCTGGACAAATACTTGGAAGCTTCTTGTGGTTTCGGTTATAGCAGAATAGTATTTATCCATTTAAGAGTCTTGCATTAATTTCAATTTGTCCTTTTTTTATAAGCTGAGACTACATTTATTAAAACTCGCTGAAACTCCAGGAAGGCAGCACTTGAGGCTTGGCGAGTATACAGCCAGGAACTATGTCCAAACTCTCCCTTAGGATTGCTCTGGCAAAGACATCACTGCTATTGACACTGGGGTATCATACTGCTTGTATACTGTCAATTCATTTTTGAAGCAATAAATTTAAAAATAATTTTAAAGGCATGTTTTGGATAGATAATAATAGCAAATAAACCTACAAGTAAAAGTGAGATGATAAGATGCGTATGACAAGTTTTCAGGGAGAATTCAAGATATGTCAGCACAATGAAAAGGCATTTGTCTTTTTAAATTTGGTTAATGAAAAAAATCAATAGCCTTGGTGAAAGTAAACTACGAAGTATCATAAGGTCAAAATGCTGGGTTTGATATAAATGTTCTCCTTCCTTTTGGCTGTTTCAGAAGTATATAGCCATGGCATCCATGGCACTTACTGCTATTTCTTTTCTGACTCTAGAACTTTTAGAATTTCTAATGGATATATAGAAAATAATGAATTATATTTTAACACTTTTTAAATTTTTCTAAAACTTAAAATTTTTATTTTGCTCTAAATGTTTAAATATCTGTGTACAGGAAAAACATGTTGAGCCTATACATAGCTTTCTTGTTAGTGAAATGAATAGTTTTATTTTTCTTCTCATTGCAATTATTTCTTCTGCTTCTCATACATAAGCTTTTCAGTGCTCATTTTGGAATGCTAAATATCTGTAAATTAATAATCCCTACTTAAAAATATCTGATATTAACATTTTTTCATTAATAAATGCAAAAGACACTTATCTGGTGAAGAGAGACTGGTCAGCTTTAAAGATTTCTAATTTATGTATTGTTTTCCATTAAAAAAGGGGGTGCCTAACTCACATGAAAGACTTGGAATGTTGCATTGGTGTTAAGAGCTTAGCGGGGAGAGGTGATATTTTTGATATATTAGTTGAGAAGAAAAGTCCATGAGAAAAATGTTTAATATATTTCTTTAATACCTCTGGTTCTGTTGTGCTGTTGTTATTGCTTTTTAATACAAATTCTGTTTTTATTTTTCCCCACACATGAAATAAACAAATTAGGCAGGACGAGAAATAAACATGGACTTGTGATTTTTTTAAACTTTATAAAACAATTTGCTTTAATTAAAAATTATCCCTTCCTGGCTATTTATGGTTCTACAGCCTATTTTATAGAAATCAGTAGCTTCAGCCCTTAAAAGCTCTCCTGCAAGACATTTGCTACGTGAAAGAGAATTTATGTGCTGAGAATAGTTTCATTCTTCAGTTAGGCCTTAGGTTTGACCCTATAAAATTTTTTACTCAGGAAGGTACAAAAATTTCTTCTCTTTAAATGCTTCAGGAAAAACATAACCATTTTACTAAATAAACTTGGCCATTTGATAGCATAAATTAGGGTGGTGATAAAATGTGGAAATTGTTCAAAGGCATCTTGTATAAATTATCGCCTTGGCTACACTCCTGCAGGAGGTGCCTTTTATCTTTTTTTTTTTAACTAGACGGGAAAAGTCTCCATTACTGGAGAAAATGAAGGCTTTAAAAAAAAAAGTCCAGATTCAGCTAATAAATATTTTATAACTGTTTCCTGCAAAATATCTAAAACCCTTTCTGGAACTTGCAGTGTGAAACAGCAGCCTCAAGAAAAATATCAATAGCTCCAAATCAGATCACTTGTAGCTATGCGACCTTCAGAGCATCTCTTTAAAGCTTAATGTTCTGTGTTTAGGATGATCAGTAACTTCTCCCCAAGAATTTAGTCTCTTTATTTGTAATTGAAGCATAATAAAGTTTACACTGCTAAAGCAAGTAATGAAATAATGCTCATCTCTATAGTTAATAAATTTCTAAGTACAGTGGCTGCTCATTAATTATCTCTCAGTAAATTTCCCTTGAGACTACTCCTGACCACTTTGGTATCTTTAATATTTAAAACTACGATTACTAAAACTTATCTGTGTGGTAATAAGCAGTTTTATATAAAATTGTGTCCTGACATTCTTTAGCATTTAAAAAAGCTTGTTTCTAGAAAGTCATACAAATTTAGTATTAGTACAAGCTAAATATAGAGTAATCGGATAAATAGCACCTAGCATTCATTATTTGAATATTAAATGCAGTCTGCAGGCTACATGGGGTTTGGGGACTGACTGGGCGGCCAGACTCCCCCTCAATTAATACTTTAATGTACATAAAATATTACTGAGTAGAGTGATCTTGGATTTGGCTTGTGGTCAGCCACAGATATAATGTCTGGTTTGGGAAAAATCACTTAGCAGCAAACAACTTTAGAGCTAGGGGAGGATCCAGAGCTTTTGTATTCTAATCTTCACTTTGCGGGAAACTGAAGTCCAAGTTGGTTAAAGCATTTACTTAAGGTCACATAGTGGGTTTTAGTGAGTTGTGGTCACAATTCAGATCTCTTGACCCTCAATCTGTGTCCTTACCACTAAAAAGTCCTCCTTCTGTGGCACGCTAATTCCACCTGAAGCCAGATTCTGACCTTTACTCTCAGTGCAGCCCAGTAAGGCACATACAGGTCCACTTAGTGCCCTGCTCTCCCCTTTGGCAGCCTCAGGAGCATCTGTGTGGGGCTGGTGACGGCTCTTTGAAGTGCTCCCAGGGCAGCACCCTTCTGAACCTGTGACTTCAGAAATGAGCCAGGTCCATGTGTGGACACATGAAGATGGTTCATGTATATAAGCCTGTGCATGTGCCACACCACCCATCTGCACACACACAGCTGTCTCTTATCACTAGGATAGGGTTGTCATGCTCCTTATGGAGTCATGACAGAAGTCGACGGATTAACGGAGTCTATATTCTGAACACTAAAGAAGGATACTCAGTGTATAAAACCTTAGAACAGAACGACAGGTGGTGTGAGATGGTTTCATGCACACATCACTTACCACTGGTATCTAGAGAGCTTTCATCATGTTGTGTAGGTGGTGTGACTCAGTTGCGGGGATGTCCTCCAGTCTTAGTTCATAGTTCATGACTTAGGGATGCAGGGAATCCAGAGGTAGCACGTTGACTGTAAACTATCTTTAATGTCTGCATTAAATACAGATTATCTGTATTAATTAAAACTATATCTAACAATCACAAGAGATGTCTGAGTATTGTTTATCATTCAGGAAGCAGCCATTTCCTATAATGGAGCTAGCTATATGTTTCATGAGAAACACAATGTTATCTAGGTTAACAAATTGTTTAGGGCTGAGGTGGTCGAAGGGAAGAGTGGTGAGATCTTACGAATGGGCTAGTTGAGTGGCGGGCCTCATTTCCAGAACCTAGAAAACTTAGTTATCTGATGTAAGGAGTGGAAAACTCAGAATCACTTATGGTAGGAGATACATATATTTATGTATGTATTTAGAATAGTAGCCCTTGTTTTAAAATATGCATATTTCATGTAAATAGTCCATAACCAATTTATCTTGTCTCTTTAAGTATACATCCATTAAGTGTATTTAGGTACTTGAAAATAATTTTTGATGGTAATGCCAGCTCCATACACCTTCCACCCGGTGAGTTTGCCTTTCTGTGGTCCTCCTGCACACTGAGCTGAAAGGCCAGTGCCGCCCCTCAGATCCCCTGTTGCTGGAGGGAGAGCCTACCTTGGCCACCCTGGAGATTGTGCCCCCAAGAGAGAAATCAGTTTTCTTTGGATGAGTCCTCTTTTAAGCTGGCTGCCAAGGCACCAAATGATGGACAGAAATGCTTCTTAGAAAAGAGCTGTCTTTACAGGGCGTGCTTTTGTGACAGAGGCTTCCTCACCAGAGGGAGAAGTAATATAACAGGGAGAGAGAGTGGGTCCCAGGTCACAGCAGAGCCTTGGACTCACATCAGCTATGATGGCTAGCTCTTCATCTAAGTGTCTTAGCCTGATGGGGCAGCTTTTTTATCCTCCAAGATTGGCTTAATTTTCTGAGAATGTTAAGAGGACTTCTTGGGTGTTTTTCATCCTCTTGTGCTCCCGGTGACAGAATGATAGCCCATCTCTGAAGTATTTCTTTCTGCCAGTGCCAAGTTCCTAACCTGCCAATGTTGGGGCAGGGGGGACACTATCAACATTACAGTTGTTTTTCTGAGCCACTTATTACTGAGGAAAGCCCCAGTGCTCCTAACCAGGCTTCTTTTGTCCACCCCCTCATCCCGATCCTTAGAATGGGTCTGGAAGCGCTTGTGGAATCGTATGCATTCTGGAGACCTTCACTACGGACTCTCACCTTTGAAGATATTCCTGGAATTCCCAAACAAGGTAAATTACAGAGTCTCCAGGTCATGTAAACAGCCAGTTCCTGCCTACAAGCTCAGGCACTGAAAAGTGCGCAAGTCATTATTTACATCTACAGTGGCGACCTCATCACCAGCATCCTCTTATTACAAGATCCATCGTTTTTCTATGTGGTATGGGGATGGGCCAGAAAAAATAGCCGTTGTGGTCTTAGGTTAAGTCTTCGATGTTTTAGACTGTTTATATATTTCATGGCCATTACCTCACCTTTAAATCTCTTATTAAATTAGAGGTGGACTAGTGGGCTCTGGTGCTAGCTGCACCTTAAGAGAGACTGCCAGTGCTAGTCCCAGTTCACCTTTTCTTGCCAGCTTCTTTCTTCTCTTCCTTCAGCAAACTTGCCTCTAGTCAGGATTCTCCTGTTGGATTTATGATGAGAGGGTCAGGCCCACTTAAGCAGACTTCCCCGGGCTCACCTCTGAGTATCTGCCCGAAGCCCAGGGCTGGTGTTTCGTCAGAGGGAGCTGCACGGAAAAGGATGACGCTTCCTTCTCTGCTTGGTGTAGGTAGGACTCAGCCCACTTCCGCACTCAGACTGTTTACAGCTGATTCTGCCCAGCTCCCCAGTGAGAATTTAGTGTGCTGGGTTTTAGATAATTATCATTGGTGAGATTGGGCTTTTAGATTATTCTGGGAAGCTATATAAAACACTGTCGCTAAAGCAATGAAGGTTTTACAACCTATCCAGCCCATTGGAATTCTCCTCTCCCCCTAAGTTCTGTCAAGTTTGCAAACATCAATCTGCTAGCAAATCCAGAGAGGGGAGTCAGCCACCATCGCAGTTATTGGTTGGATGCAGGGTTAACCATCTTCCCTGTTTCACAGGACTATTGTTTACTGGAGCTCTGCTCTTCTGTTAGTATATGCTTCACCAACCTGTTTTCTGGTTGGAAATTAAATTTCTGAAGTTCTAGACTATTGCCTATTGCAATAGCCAAGCCTTGTGTAGTATAGCAACTGAAATACAAGAGCTTTCAGTGGGCGGCTGCAGGCGTGTTGAAGATAGGATATGCCTTTGACCAGTTCAGCTCTTTCCTTGGAGTTCCTTCTTTTTTCTTGCCAGTAAATATATTGATCCAGAGCAAGCTCTGCTGAAACAAAAGGCAAAAGGTGGAAGGAAATAGGCAATGGTTATACTTTTGAAACTAAATACAGAGTAAGATGAAATTTTTATTTTAGAAAGTTGCTGGGAAAGTCAGTATTTATTATATTTATTATAGTACATGAGAAAACTTTGAGAAAGCTAATTGAGAAAGAAAATGTGAACATTCTGTGTGGTTAATGTCCTAATATATCTGCAATTTAAAAAATACACGATTCCCTGGGAGAGATAATTTGCTTTGAAAATATTGAGATCTGTGTTTCAAATATTCCATCTGAATTCATTTAAGTAATAATTCTTTGAGAGCTGAAACCATCTCCTTTTCATCTTTGTAGCACCCCTTGTAACAACAAGGAGTGTCCTGCTCCTGTTTACAAAACCGAAAGGAAAAGATGGTTGTGGAGTCATTACTCTTTACATTTCACCTTCTTTTGTAGGAAATACAAGTTCCTCCACCTTACTCCAAGGTTCTGGGAATGGCGTTCCTGCCACCCACCCTCATCTTTTGTCTGGCTCCCCTTGCTCCTCTCCTGCTTTTCACCTGGGGCCCAACACCAGCCAGCTGTGTAGTCTGGCCCCGGCTGACTACTCTGCCTGCACCCGGTCGGGTCTCACCCTCAACCGATACAGCACGTCCTTGGCGGAGACCTACAACAGGCTCACCAACCAGACCAGCGAGACCTTCGCCCCGCCCAGGACTCCCTCCTATGTGGGAGTGAGTAGCACTGCCTCCGTGAACATGTCCATGGGTGGTGCTGATGGGGACACCTTCAGCTGCCCACAGACCAGCCTGTCCATGCAGATTTCGGGGATGTCCCCACAGCTCCAGTACATCATGCCTTCACCCTCCAGCAATGCCTTTGCTGCTAACCAGACCCATCAGGGTTCCTATAACACTTTCAGGTTACACAGCCCCTGTGCCTTGTATGGATATAACTTCTCCACATCCCCCAAACTGGCTGCCAGTCCTGAGAAAATTGTTTCTTCCCAAGGAAGTTTCTTGGGATCCTCACCGAGTGGGACCATGACCGATCGGCAGATGTTGCCCCCTGTGGAAGGAGTGCACCTGCTTAGCAGTGGGGGTCAGCAGAGTTTCTTTGACTCCAGGACCCTAGGAAGCTTAACTCTGTCATCATCTCAAGTGTCTGCACATATGGTTTGATGAAGCCTTTAAGTTAAACTACATTCGAATCGATCTAATGTATTTTCTTTCTTTGTTTTCTTTTTCTTTTTCTTTTTTTGAAAGCGATATGAAAAGAAACTATCGGTAGCTTGTAAAATGTACATACAATAGAAAATGAAGGCTCATTGAGTTTTTTGACTTTCTCATGGTGAGATTGTATATATGTATACTGTATGTAGCATGTGGAGTTTTGAAGCCTACAAAGCCAAATCCTCCCTCTGCTTTTTCCTCTTGTTCATCCAGTTGCACAGAGTATTGGCATAAATGTAGTGTGTTTAACCAAAGTTCTCAGACTCTTTTAAAAACCAAACAGCAAACTTGGCAATGATACCAAGCAGACTAAGACTTATAACGGTTTATCAGAAAAATGCTCTATGCAGTTTCATACTTGAGTGTTGATAACCAGCAGTAACCAGCACAAAGTCTTGTGATTTCTGTTATTCTTGAGCACAGTGTGAGAACCTAAAATGCAAAAGCCAGTTGAAGTCTTAGTATTAGTTTTGAGGTATTTATAATCATGAAGGATTAACTTTTGTGTTCCTCCTTGCTTTTCCTTATCACAGATATTAGATGACCTTGGTTTTGGAAAAACCAATAACCCATAATAATTATTTTCTTAAAGAAAATGGAGGAGAGGCTTGTGATTTTTTTTTTTTTTTTTTTTACTTTTCATTGGGCATATAAGAGGTATTTATTCATCTGCAGAGAATAAATTTCTAGTATTTTGGATTTTTTGCTCATTTTATTTAGTTCATTACATAGACCGTTAAGGAATGTTCTATAAACATTTTTAAATTCTAATTTTCACTAGGGAAGGAAAACATGATATGAGTGGAATGGCAAAAAGAAAATAAATCCACCTCAAATTCTTTGATTCCAAGAGAAATATCTCTTTCTAAATCAAGAGGAATAATATTGTTCCTTAGGATATCCCTTAGGTTTTTATAGTGTGATTTTTCATTCAGGATATTTTTTCCATCTTGCTTTGAGATTCCTAACTCATGGTTTATAAGTAAGGAAGAAGGTATTTATGCTACTTATTTATGTCTCCTAACTCCTACAAATTGAAACCTCTCCTCTCCTTAACCTTGTCCCTCTGTCTGAGTCTTTCCCAAAACAGATAAGAGTCTAGGCCTTTAGGTGTTAAATAACACTGTAAGGAATTTCAGGGGGTTATCTCCAGCAATCTGTCTTTCGGGGGTTGTAGTGCAAAGGCCAAAGCCTGTTACTATAAAGGCCCTCTCGAGGACTAAGGAGGAAGATACTAATTATGATAAAGGAGCTATAAAACTTTTAACCTCAATAGCATTTTCGACCTCGAAACTAGAAAAATGAAAACAGCATTAAGTTTTAAAAAAATCCCTAAAATAATGAATATATGGTTTAAGATTTAAAAACACATTATGAGATCAATAAGAAAGACTAAGAATGCATGATGAGGAACATTACCATATGTTTGTTGAAAAACTAAAACAATGTGTTTGTCCATTGACTCATTACATTATGTATTTGCCTAGCTAACGCAGCATGGTTGCCTTTCAGTGCTAAACGGACTTGCTTTAACTCATAATACTTTAGGTGGGGAAGGAGTGTGGTTCCCGATTTGCTTCTTTACTTTAGAACAGGAGGCTCTTAGGTTATTTGGGGGTTTACTATTTGAACAGTATTTGCACAGAAGGTGATTCCGTTTATAGATATTGGTAAGTTTCCTCATGCATTCTCACAGTTCATCAAATTTGCTTTGATTTTTAAATTTAAGATTACTATGAAGGGACATGAAATATTTCCAATAGGTAGATCTATATAAGGTATTTGCATATGGTATTAATAGCTGGACAAAGATCTGGGGAAAGTCCTCATGAGTACATTCCAGCCTTATTGCTTGGTACAATTCAAGGGCAATAAGGGAGTTTTCAGTCTTCAGGAAACATGGAAGTAAAGATCTATACCTGTACGTATTAAGAAGGAGAGCATTTTCCTTTTTGCTATTGGTACTTTGAGATGACACTACAATAAGAGTAGAATTTTTTATTAACCTTTTTTTTAAATTTAGCAATATTGTACAAATGCTGTTTCCTTTAGGTTATACTGTAAATATTAATCACCATGTCACTTCAAAGACTAGGCTTTTATCATTATATTAAATGACATACATGTATTGATAATTATAATTATATATCTGTATTTTATTAAAAAAGTGCTTAAGAAATTATATATTAAAGTGTGTTACTAAACCCTTTTATGACTTTGGAGGGTAATTATTTAAAGTGTCTATAAATGTTGTTCCAAGAATAAGTACACAGATGAATACCCCAAACATAAATTTTATAGCTTTTGATTACAAAGCATGGAGAAATGGGCCTGGTATTCATTTTTCATGTATTAAGTATAATTTCTTGGTGCCTTGACCATGTCATTGAAGGTGAAGCCCTGACAAATGTTCAACACATGAAAATTCAGCTATGAGAAGGGGAGGGCAGAATGGTATGTTTTGTTTCAGGTCCAGGGGAGAAGGGCAAGGATACAAGAATGAGCTGCTTGTACCACTGACCAGTGATGACAGATCACTTCTAGACCCCTTGACGAGAAAACATTCCAAGGGACATTGTGATGAGGTGAGGCTGCTGCTATCACAACCAGTCACATTTTGAAAATTAACACTTGCTTCCATACAAGCTCCCTCCCAGAGGTCAGCAGCTCTTCACAAGCAGGGCACCCAGTTGTTGACTCCTATTTCTGGAATGTAGGGGGTCAGGAGACTTCGGTGGCTCCCAGCATTGCTGATATAGTGAAGGATCACACTCACTCTTTACATTAATTAGTGAAATTTTGAGTGTAAAATATGAATTCCTTTTAAGACGTCACTGTCAGATTTAAACCTTTCAGCAACTCACATCTTAGTATGAATTAGATAAGGAGAAGCTTTGGAAATAGCTGAAGTTCTTATTAGGAGAAGAGAGTGATTTTTGGAATAGAGCAATTCCGGGAAGATTTGGATGGGGTTGGAGAAGAAGGTGCAAGAAGAGGAATCTCTAACCAAACCTGGTGTAAAGCTATTAAAAATAACCATTTCATGAGCTTTCAGGAATCATGGTAGAGTTGGTCAATTCTTCGCCAATGCTCTCTCTAATTAGACAGGTTTGTAAAGAATCCCTTATTTCTTAGTGTAACCATGCTGCATTTATTCATGGGGAATATATTGACACCTATCTGGAGGTTTTCTTAAGCCTTCCATTGGAAATTAAATAATTGTATTAAATTATTACCACGTTGTGTTTTAATCTCATTGATCATAATTTATAAGCGGTTCTCTGATAAGTTGAGACTGAGGTTGAATATGTGAACAGTTAAATAGACATACATGGTTGTAGCCTTCTAGGAGATCAAAGCTTGAAAACATTATCAGTGGTGGAAATGAATAGTATATATTCAAGTATGCAAACATCCAAAAGACATATAAACTTAATATTCTACATGCTGTTAGATTTTCAAATAATAAAATTTCTTTTTTAGGGAGAATTGTATGGTGAGAACATCATTTCCTTGGGAATTAAGGAAATTGATTTCAATCTATGGATTTCGCAATCATGATTTTGGACCAAAACTTAGCCACTTTAGATCTCAGGATTTTTTTTTTTTTTTTTTTAATGCCTGAAAGGAGTAGCTGGGATGAGAATCTACTATTCCTTTCAATTTCAAATTCACACGACCTAATGTAAAAATAATATTCAGTTTAAGAGTAGGAAATAGTTTTATAAAAATATATCTTTTGGAAAATATATATGTATCTTGACAAAAATATAACACCACCAATATTATTTTAAATTTATTGGACTACTTAGAATTTATCTTTTAAATGGAACTGTGCTTTATTTAGTTATAATATGTAGGACATACTTTAGTATTTTAGTATTTATAGGAAACTGAACTGAATAATGTATTTGCTACTTTATAATGAAAAAAAATGTTAATAAAATTTCCTTTTCATGATGCTCTTAATTGCATGGCATAAAATTATTTTACTTTGGAATAAGTATGGCATCTGATAAATTATCTAGATATAATTCCAAGTCCATTCAAATTACATTTAAATCCTCACCGAGAAAACACTTGAATTTGTCATTTTGAAGGGTTTTATTCGTGGTGAGACTTAGATTGCAATAATATGAAACAGTTGCTTATTATGCAATTTATTGAGTTCATGCAAAGCTGACTCAACATACACATCCTATGTCCATGTTTTAAATTCTATTAATCAAGTCAATAGAATAACTTAATAATAAGGTCAAGACATTTTTCTGAATAACAGCTTTATTGATATATAGTTCACAAACCATATAATTCACCTATTAAGTAGTGAATAGCTCAATGGTTTTTAGTATATTCAAAGTTGTACAACCACTACCATAATCAATTCTAAAATATTTAATTACTTTGCAAAAAATTCCATGCCCATTAAGTCACCCCACATTTTCCCTCTACCCATTCTTTGCTCCAAAGTCATAGGCAATCACTAATTTACTTTCTGTCTATAGATTTGCCTGTTCTGGACACCTCATGTAAATGGAATCATACAATATGCAGTTCCTTGTGAATGGCTTCTTTCACTTTGCGTAATGTTTTCAAGATTCATTTACATTGTAGCATGTATCAGTATTTAATTTTTTTATTGCTGAATAACATTCCATTGTAGATATATAAAACATTTTATTTATCCATCAGTTGATGGACATTTGAGTTGTTTCCATTTTTTGACTGTTATGAATGAATAATGCTGCTAAAAACATTGGTGTATAAGTTTTTGTGTGGACATATGTTTTCATTTCTCTTGGGCATGCCTAGGAATGAAATTACTGGGTCCTGTTGTAAAATTTATGTGGAATTCCAGACTGTTTTCCAAAGTGGTTGCACCATTCTACATCCTTACCAGCCATGTGTGAGGGTTCTCATTTTTCCATATCCTCACTAACGGCTGTTATATGATTAGTCTTTTTGATTATAGCCATCTCAGTGGGTGTGAAGTGCTGTTTCATTGTGGCTTTGATTTACATTTCCCTGATGATGTTAATTTCCTGATGATGTGGAACATCTTTTCCTTTGGCTATTTGTTTATCTCCTTTAAAGAAATATTTATTCTGATCCTTCGATCATTTTTTTTCCTTCATCCATTTTTAAGTGGGTTGTTTTTTTAACTATTGAGGTATATGAGTTCTTTATGTACTCTAGATACAAGTCTCATCAGATAAATGATTTTCAAATATCTTCTCCCATTTGGTAGGCTGTCTTTTAATTTATTGGCTATGTCCTTTGCAACACAAACTTTTTTTTTTTGTAGTTGTTTGTTTTTAAAAGCTTTTTAAAAATTAAATTTACTGGGATGACATTGGTTAATAAAATTATATAGGTTTTAAGCATACGATTCAATAATACATTATCTGTATATTGCATTATATGTTCATCACCCAAAGTTAAATCATCCGTCATCATATATTTGACTCCCTTTACTCTTATCTACCTCCTACCCCCTTTCCCTCTGGTAACCACTAAACTATTGTCTGTGTCTTTGAGTTTTGTTTGTTTGTCTTGTTTGTTGTGAAATAAGTCAGAAAAAGTTGAGAGCCATATGATTTCACTCATATGTGGAATATAAAACTAAAAGCAAATGTTTATAATTTTGAAGAGATCCAATTTACCTATTTCTTTTACTGCTTGTGCTTTTGACACAAGAGCCAAGACATTTTGATGGACTTTGTGAATTTGCCTGTTCACATTTTTCTTAGAAATAGTAGTAACAGAAGTGCATTTTTAAAGAGATTTTAGGTTGTATAAGTTTAATAGCACTTGATGAATTAGGCCTCCTTCCAACACACCTGAAATCATGTTCTTGGGTAAATAATTGTATATTTTTCAGTGTATTAAAAGGAAGATAAAAGGATCCCAAAGCATGAAATGTTTATTACTGTAGAAAAAAGTTGGCACTTTCAATATGTATTTAATCAATAAATATTTATTGAGCATCTATTATTTGCTTGACATTATTTTGGATATTTGGGGTATAGCAGTGAAAAAAATTTTTGGTGTCTTCAAATGCCTTGTAAAAGTTGAAATGCTGGTTTCCTGGAAAAAATCTTCATACTGTAATATATCACAGTTGGCAGGAAAAAAAGTGTTACCTCTTGGCTTCTCTGTGAGTTGGTGCCCTCGCCCTTATTACGATGTTACACATCCCAGATGGTCACTGCAAAATGCTTGCTCCTGTGCCAAGGTACAACAGAGATGCATTATCGCCTTAACTCTGAGTTTGTTTTGTGGTTTTCTTTGGAAACCTTAACATCATTTAAATGCAATTTTTTCAATTTGGCTCTGTTTACAGAACTGTAATAAGATATTTCTCTATTAATAGCAGGAAGGGAAAACCTTGCTTGTTTAGGGTTTTGGAAAACTCATGCACATTTTTCTTAAAAGATATTTGGTGAAATGGATTGCAGAGATTTGCAGATTCCCTTTTCTTAATTTGCCTAAATGCATTTCAAGGAAAAATTAGTTGAACCATATGTTTTTCAAACAAAATAGCAGCTCTCACTCAGCAACAATAAAGAGAGGCACTTCTCTCAAAGAATGTTACAAAGTTCCAGTAGTCCCTTGCCTCAGGGAAGCTTGGCTCAGAATGAATGAACATCAAGGCAGTCCCTTGTAGCTTCTGCTCATTTTGTTTTTCTGAATTTGATGACCTTGGTGTATGGAGAAGAGAAGAACTAGAAATTATATATGTTTAAGTGTCTTCTGTCTACTCAGTTTTACATTGAGGATATTGGAAAGACAGAAATATAAAGATTTAGAGCTAGAAGATCCTGAGAGAGATCAGGTAGGAGAGTTGTGTGTGGAGAAGCAAATGACTTGCAGAGGTAGAAATTTTGGTCCATCTACAAGCTTCAGAAAAAACGTTCAGCAAATTCAGTGACGGTCTTCACCAACTACATCAAACATTTTTAAGCATCCTTGTCTTCTTGTCTTCTTGTTTTCCTCTCAGTCTTGAATGTCTGTCAAACTTACATTCTCAGTTTTTCAAGGACTTGCTCAAATTTTTCCTCATTGAAGCCTTTCCCAATTTTCATTCCTTCCATCTTCTTGTCCCTAAGAGAAATAAACTCTTCTAAAATGTTGTCACAGCAATGTGTGCGTACTTCTCTTAAAGAATATACTTCAATATATGTTTTTCATGTGGGTCAACCAGCCCAGCTACAATGGGAGATTCACGAGGGAGGGAGCTGTAACTAGTTGTCACAGCTTATGGTAAAGATAAAAAGTAATTAATGAAGGAGTGGATACATGAATAAATTTGTGAATAAATAAATTCAAAAAAAAGAATGAATTTTTTAGATCTAGATTAGCACTTGAAGATTTTGCTTGGTTAGTTGCTACTTTGCCATTATCAGTAGAGACACAAAGGATTGTAGCTTCCTCACAAAAAGACAAGAAAGAAAATACTCTCTCTCTCTCTCTTTCTCCCCTCTCCCCCTTGAGCTGGGTCTTAGAAACAGAGATTTGTAATAGGCATCCGAATGAGATGTTTGGTTTTTTTTTCCCCAAATCTAGGTATTTTATCACAAATATCTTCAAAAGTTATTAGCACGAGAATTCAAAGGGAAATACTCCTAAGGGAAGAATGTATTACATGCAACTTGGAGATCATTCAGTCTAGAGAGGTTCTGCAGGCTAAGCTGTAGTTTCAGGAAATGACTGTTTCTGATGCAGGGAACCCCTAGAGTCTAATCTAGGAATAACAGACAAGTATTAAATAAAATAAAAAATTCAGTACCTCAATCACACTAACCTCATAATAATAATCTAGGAGGAACATGAGACTTCCTACACCCTAAGAAATCCAGGTAGCCATGGATGTTGAGTTCGGTGAGATAGGGTGATGGAGAAGCTCAGGCTTCATAAGAGATAGGTATATTGTATTCTAGGAGTTATGGCTCTAAAAGGATGGCTGTATTAGGTTATTAACATGATTACTTCTAGGTTATTAATTGTACTCTGAAAGAGAGTTGATATTGCAATCAATATTTCATCTAGAAAACAGAGAGGACCTAGAGATCTCTCCAACTCCCATGAATTAGGGGTACTCTGTTAGAAAAAAAATGTTTTCTCCCTTGGTGGAGACCCAAGACACTTTGGAAAAAACCTCTGCTATGAGAAAAACCATAGGGATGGCTGTTATCCCAGTAGCTGGTGCCATCTTTGGAGTGAGGCACTGCATATTGGGGCACATATGCTCCTACTTGCTATCTGTTCATTCCCTTTTCATCTGGAATACAGGAGAGTACTTTGGCTTGGTGTTTCTTCAGATTCTGGAGTAAGATCCACCTAAAAGGTTGGGTGTGAAATAGGCGTAGACCGAGGGAAGAGAGTATATATAAAGTAGGAGGCCCACTGAGTTCATAGAGTTTATCTTTTACCATAGCTCTGCTTTGGGGGTACCAGATATCTACTCAGTCTGATAAAATGGTATTTTGTTTCTGTATTTTTTTCTGTTTTCCATGTGTGTGTGATGCATCTGTCAGAACCCCAAGGAGAAGGATGTGAATAATACCCTGAGCTCCTAACACACACATTTGCTTATTTACAATCATTCATACATCCCTGCATTTAGCATTTGTTGAGTACTTACCATATGGCACATGTTGATGGAGATGTAGTGATGAGCAAGAAAAACTTTTTCTTTGGGGGCGGGGGGGTGCTCAGAGCCTCATCAGAGAGTCACATGTCCAAACACATAGTGACGATACTGTTGTAAATTTTAAAATAGAGGCAGTACCAAGAACTTCGGGAAATTGGAGAATGCGGCTAAGGTTCTATGGGGAGAAGAAAGGAATCAAGGAAAGCTGTGGAGATGAGCCTCTATTTGACAAAGGCCAGGGACGGCTGGTGAAAGTTGGGGATGAATATTCTAGAACAGAATTCTCCAAAAGGCCAATAAAACTTTCTGCAACAATGTAAATATTCTCTGTCACACTAATACAGTAGCCACATGTAGCTATCAAGCACTTCGAATGAAGCTAGTGTGATTGAGGTACTGAATTTTTTATTTTATTTAATATTAATTATTTCTAGTTTAAATTTAAAAACTGCTTGTACCATGTTGAAGAGTGAAGATCTAAAAAACTCTGCAAAGCAGATAATAATCTGTGACCTTAGAGAATCAAGAATTACAGACATGGGAGAGAATAGCTTCTTCAATACGTAGTTCACCCATGGTGTGGATGATGCTTCTGGAGGGTTGTTATGAGTAGGTGGTGACTCTATGGTCTTGAAAACTAGCTAATGCTGTGTGACTCTCCCAGGTAACTCATTTGTGACATTAAGTTAACTGAACGCCTATTCAATTCTTCTCTCCCCCATACAATTGGTCTTGTCACACAATCATCTAGCAATGACCCAGGCCTCAGGTCATTTCCCTTCTATCAAGAGTTTTTTGGGGGAGAGTTTATACATTGTAATTCCCTTTGACAAAGTTCATTCCAGGAAGAATAGTTATTAATTCTGAAGCAGGGAAGACTGTTTACAGTATCAGTGGCTGAGGTGACTCTGACAGCCTGTCCCCCTTCTCCTTACCCCACTCCCCACTTTCTCCATGAAGTACCTACTGTTGAACTTTAGGTTAAAAGGTTGTCTGGTGTCACTTCTTCCTCTTTCTTTGTCAAACTAGAATAAGCTTACATAATCACTTATTGGTGAATATGATCCTTTCTCTTGCCTTACCCTCATTAAATGAATTAAGAAGACAATTCTGCCCAGGGAAAGATGGAGAAAAATTAATGCAGAATTTTCCTCATATGAGGTATATATATATATCAACTAGAGTTTGTGCAGCATTTTATGGTACATGCCGCATATTCATGTGCATTATTTCATTGTCTTTACCACAATCCTGTGAGATGCTTTGGTCCTCATGAAAGTTAAGGACTTATCCACAATCATCCAGCCATTGGAGGACAAGTTGGGGCTCAGCCTAAGCTTTGATGCCTAAATGGTGTCCAATAGCATGAAAAGAAGGAAACCGGCACAATAGTAATGACTGGGGTGGAAATCCTAACTGGGAGGAGAGGGAGAGAGAAGAGAAGGGAAGGAAGAGAAAAGGAAGAAGAAGGTTTTTCTTGTCGATTTTGTGCAACTAAAACACAAAGCTCTGTCAGGGAAAGCAATTGTTTGGCAGGACCAATCACCGAAATATGACCTTCAACACAACTTCCCCTCTTGTCACTTGCTTCCGTGAACATCTTCCTTTCACGAGTGAGTAGCTGAGGGATTCAGAGCTGTGGAGAAGCAGGTGAGAAAGTCTTGGTATTGAGTTGTTAAAAGATAACCTGAGGCATATTAAATATTTTGTTTATTTCAGCAAAATCTATTTTAGTTGAGTAGTGCCAAACTGGTAGTGGTTAGGAGCACTTCATGAACAGGAAGCCTGGGGACAGGCTTTTCCAGAGAAAAAGCAGAAGCAAAGTAAAGAAATTACTGACTGGCTATAGCTTAAAGCCTAGGTGGTTGTTTGTGGTTGGTTGTCCCTAGCATTTTGATTTTGTGACCTTGAAACATTTTCAGGCATAGGTTTTAGTTTGCGTTCGTAGGCCGGCATGGCATTAGAGCCACCTCGTTTTAAAGGTCTTTTGTTTAATTGATCCAACAGAGTTTACTGTTAGAGATTAGAAAGAGGGAAAATGAAACTGTCAACTTTCTCTCTTATAATTCTCTTGGAAATATGTGTACGAAGTGTCAAAATGCTACGGGAAATTATTTCTAATAGTCAGGTCCTCACTTGAGAGAATTATTTTTTCTACGCCTCTTAAAGAAGGGAGCAAATAAGTTGAGATAGTGAAGATCAAGAGGAGAAGAATGATATAAACTCATTTCTTGGAGGAAAAGTTTACCTGATGCCAAAGTTCGCTAATTTTGTAGCTATATTGGCTTGAGGAAAATCCTACCAGCTTGAAATTTAAACCTGATCATTGTTGATGTCATTGCCTAGTATTCTTTTAACATGAATTGTGATCCCAAAGATGCTTTACATGTTTTAATTTCCAAAATACAAACAAGTGTTATTTAGTACAATTTTATAAATAAGCAAACTGAAGCAAAAGGACTGACCTACTCAGGACAAACCAGTTGCAAAGGAGCAAAATCAAGATTTGAACTCAAGTCCCTCTGATCTCAGAATTGCTTTTACAATAATTGCTGTGTTACAAAACATAATTCTAGGCAACAGAAGAAAAAAATAAAATGAACTTCATCAAAATTAAAAACCGCTCTGCATCAAAGGACAGTATTGACAGAGTGAAAAGGCAACACATAGAATGGGAGAAAATATTTGCAAATCATTTATCTGATGAGGTTGATATCCAGAATATATAATGAACTCACACAACTCAGCAGAAACAACACATATAAAACAACCCTATTAAAAGATGGACAAAGATCATGACTAGACATTTCTCCAAAAAAGATACACGAGTGGCCCATAACTACATGAAAAGATGTTCAACATCACTAGTTATTAGGGAAATGCAAATTAAAATCAGAATGATGACTTTAGTAATGTCGGATTTATGCTCCACCTTTCTCTCTCTAAGCCTATATATGTGCACAATAGCCTTTTGTTTCCACGCTGTATCCTGATGTAATCTTCTTAAATAAATCTTATTTTGCGGTTAAACTCAACCCCTGTTGTACTAACAGTGCAAAAAACTCAAAGAAAGTGATTAAAATGGAACCAGCACGACTGAATTGTCACACAGCATGCATGCAGCAATGCCTGGCCTACAGCAAGTGTAAGATGTCATCAACTCTAAGATGTATTTCTGTTTGGAAGATGTTAAAAATGTAACAAAAAAGTCACATAGCCTCAAATCTTTGCAATACGGTATATTATAAATTAATTAAAATATTTTATACGATATTTATAGAAAGTCATATCTGATTGAAAGTTAAATGGAAATTAAATTAAACGTGATAACTGATCTCAATTTACTTGTCCCCTCATGCTCTACTTCCACTTTGCTTCTCCATCTCTCCACGACTTTCTTCTCTTTCTAAGAAAGCCGAGGATTTGCAGGTACCTTTGAGGGGCTACGTGAACATAAACCTGTTGCCCAGATTTTTGACTATGCTCAGCGAGAGAGGCACCTACGGCAAATGCTGAACAGCTTTTCTTCCTGCTCAGTGAACACGGCAGAAGCGTTGATGACAGTTGCAAGAATGTGATGCACAGCAGTATTCTTTACAGCAGTTTAATCTGTGTCATCAGATCCCCAGAAACCATGATTAATAGCAGCACTTGAGTTTGTTCTCAAGTTGTATATTTGGTAGTGATGAACTTTGATCTACGGTTTCACTTTAAAGGATCGTTATGACACAAACTTTGCCTGTAATCCTTCCATCGAATTTAAGCGCCACGCAGATACCATGTAGGGGATCATTTAATGCCATTACTTTAAGCTGCGTGTTTTTTGCACCGTTTTAAACGCTTTGATAAGGAGAGGGGGGCGTGTCATGTCCAGGCATTGAATAAGTCAGCTGTCACACAGAGCGATGTCATCACCCAGAAGTGGCCAATGCAAGGTTTTGATTAGGAACATGGAATGGAAAATTAACCCTACGAGCAATTACGAGCCAGTGACTGAGTCTCAGATAAAATTGTTTTCTTTCATACAGTTAGATGGGCTAAACTAGTATTTTCTCATTCTCCTCCCTCTATCCATTTCAGTGTAGAAACTGCTCTTTCTACTCTCTTTATAATTCTTTTCTAGAGTATTGCTACCCAATAGAAATACGAAATGAGCCACATATATAGTTTTAATTTTCTAGTGGTCACATTCAAAAAAGAAACAGATGGAATTAATTTTGATAAAATATTCTATTTAAACCCAATATGTCTTAAATATTATCATTTCAACATGTAATTAATATAAAAATTATTAGTGGGAGGTTTTATGGATTTGGGGGGCCTAAATCTTTGAACTCTAGTGTCTCTTTTACACTAATAGCACATCTTGATTTGGATGCTAAATTTTTAAAATTTCGGTGTACTCCTTCCAAAACAGTAAAGCGGTATTTAATGAAAATATATTTTACATTGCTTGTTTTGAAATTTAAATTTTAATTAAGATTGGGTAAAATTAAAAATCCAGTTCTGCAGTGATATTAGCCACATATAAAAGGCTCAGTAGCAACTGGCTACCATTCCAAAGAGGAATTTCTTTCATGCTCCGTGAAAGTGGTTATCGGTTTATGATAAACGTTAGGTATACCTGACACGCTAGAGTTGTATGTATTTTGGAAAGAAGACAATTGAAATTGGATTTTGGATTTCTTGGTCACTATAATAGAAGCAAAAGGGTCAGGGTGGGGCCAAGTGGTGTGGAAACAAGTGAAATTGCTTAGAGAAATGTGGAAACATACGGGCTGGCTAGCAGAGCTGTTCCGTATGGCTGGCCCCCTATTGCTTGGACAGCAGAATGTTGTTCCCAGCCTGAGTCATCCCAGAATGGCCCATCTTTGGCTTCTATCTCTGCCACATGATTTTAGATACAATCCAGGCTTTCCAAAGAAGGGATCACGCCAAGGTTTTTAGGCTGGAGGACAAGATAGCAACTTCTGATGGAAATGTGCCTGCCTGCGTGATACGGCGAGTTAATTAGTGATGTTCAAAGTACTAAACTACCATCAGCTGTAACACTTACAGGAACTGAGACTCCACAAAGAATGTTGAGAGAATGGAAATCCAATAAAAAGTAAACTTGAGTTGGCATTGGATAAGGGGGAAAAGGGAGTTATCAAAGAGGAAACTGGACTTCTTGTTTGTTTAGCTGACCCATCATAAACTTCAAGAAAAACCTTTTGGGCTCTGACACCATTTTTCCTTCTGAAGTGAAAGTACATTGGATAAGGAGGATTATCGCTGTGATTTCTAGGGACTATGCTTTCTTTCTGATGTTACCGAATTTGTAAGAAGAAAAGAAAAATGTAGTCTTCTCAAAGTGACTCATTTATGGGCTTCCATATTCAGATTATTCTGAAGTTCTTCAAGCATATGAACATGAACTGCTTTGGAATGAATGTCACTTTTAAAGATGAACAAATGTGATGGCTCATGAAGATTATGAAGGATCTTAATCTTCATGAGCTATTAAACCGGTTAAAGATATTATTTAATTTCTCCTGCTCTGTTGGCTTATCTTGATTGTTTTTTTTTCCCAGTCACAAAGAACTGTGGCCATTGACTTTTTGGAAAACAATGCTTTTTTCCCTAAATCCTTTGAAATTTGGTCATCATATTGATTCTATTATAAGTAAGTCTCTGTTTTTCTGAGCAAATCGCATGGGGTTTCTACTTAGCTTACTTCCTTCCTATCACGCACTGAGGAGTCCGTTTTTTCAGGCACTGTTAAGCATCTGTGGCTTGCGATGAAGAAAGGCAGAGAGCTGGGAGGTTTCCCATTCTCTTCCTTCTTCCTGGTGCAGTCCATTCCTTTCCCCAAACTTTCCCCTCACATTGATCTGAGATTGTGAGTTGAGTTGACTAAGGGCTCTCACACCTGTGTTACTGTGGGCTTTGGGAAATATGGGAGGAGGGCGAAGAGAGAGATGAAGAGAGAGAAAAAGAGAGAGAGAGAAAGAGAGAGAAAGAGAGGAAGAGAGAGAGAAAGAGAGAGGGAGGAAGAGCTAGGGAGGGAGAGTACTCTAGGGATGAGGGTTCTGCTTAGAAATGGGACAAGAACGGTAATAATCACAACTGCTCTTTACTATGCACTTACTACTTTTCAGATACTCTATTAAACTCGGTACCTACTTTATATAATACAATCCATGTACTAGGACGAAGGTAATATTATTATCCCCATTTTATAGATGAGGAAATTAAGACTCAGCAAGATTAAATAATTTACCAAAGTCACACAGCTCCTGAATGCCCAAGCCAGGACTCATTCTTATTCGCCCACAGCCTACTTTATCAAGGCTTGTAAAATATTAGGAGGCGGTAAGTCAGAATCTTAAACTCCAGGTTCCTCAGCCCCAGTACCTTCCCCTACCTAGTGCTTCTCTCCAGGCTCCCTGTTTCCTTTTCTTGCTCTAATTTTCATGTACGACATGCCCCTTGGGTTCTTCTCCTGCTTGTGTTTTGAGAGTGGAAAGCTTCCAAACTTTGTAATGCATAAAAAGTTGGGAAAGGAAGCTTACATTGATTAAAAGATACACACAAAAAGCTGGAAAAACAAGGGAATCCGGAAGCACAGGACAGAGTTTGGCCAAGCAAAGGCTGAAAAGAGAAGGATGCAGAAATGAGAGTTTTCCCATTTGATAACCAGTTGAAATCATGCCTGTTTTATGTGTGGAGTGTGTATTGCATGCACACACATGTGTGTTTTAAAGGATCAGAGATTTATACAATACTTTCTATGTGCCAAGTAAAATTTTAAATGCATCATATGTATTTACCTATTTGCTCCTAATAACAGAGCTCTGTAATAGGTTATTATTATCACTATTAGTATCACCCTCATCTTATAGATGTAGACACTGAGTATCAAAGAGAGATTAAATAATGTGCCTAAGGTCACACAATCAGTAAGTAGCAAAATCAGGATTTGCACTCAAGGGTTCTGGCTCCAGAAACCAGGCTCTTCATCACCCCTGCTGTCCCACCACCTGTGCTTTGTTATGAACTTCAGGGTTTCCAAAGCACCTTGTCAATGCTTTCCAAAGCATCTCAGCGGCAAGTGGGGCTCATGGAACTGGGGGCTGCAAGGGTACGACTCACCCAGATCTTCTCTTTGTCCAGGATTCTGTCTATTGTATGTCACACACACGGTAGTTTCACAATGATACTTGTTAATAAATGAATATTTTAGAAAGGGAAAAAGGTTTGTTGAATGTTGTGATACTGGGAATAGGTACTGGGATACTGTGATACTGGGAATGGATATTCTTAATTCTCAGTTGCAGGACACAAACTCCTTACTCCCTCACAACACACACACACACACACATACACACACACACACATGACACTATTTAGTTTCCAACTTACGTGCTATCCAAAACTAACTGATAGGTGTTGAGTTTTTGCACAAATGTATCTCTTGAGAGTTTCCTGCTGAGAAAGAATAAGTGTAATTTTCATGGATTGGAGAGAGGTATTTCTTATCTCATACCCTTTTCAGGAATCACCTGCCCAGATCGCAGCAGCATAAACCCACTGAGCTAGCACAGTGGATGGAGAATGACTGTCCAAGAGCATCCCTCAGATTCCCCAGCTGAGTGGGGCCCTCCACAGTGACCGAAGACAAAATGTGTGAGCCAAAACACACGAACTCTTGAATGCAGCCTGTTTCTTTCCCCACCGCTCTGTAAAATCAAAGTCTGAGGCACCGCAGGAGCTCTTTTAAAATGTCCTGGCCGGCTTGCTGCAGCCCAGATGTTGTTCCAGTCACTGCGCTGCAAGCTCCAATAATCGCATGAGTTGCGCGCTCGGCTGCAGACCCGCTCGCCTCCACTGGCACTGCTCTGTAGATGTTACAGATGCCACAACTCATTTCTTTGAAGTCAGCGTGTTTTTTTAAAAAACACCCTTTTCGACAGATTTGGCCCAACTTCTCATTATATAAGCTGATCTGTTGGAACATCTGTCACCATTGCGGCTTCGGCCTCTATCCTCCACTGAAGTATAATAACTTGACATTAATAAATAATGAGGCAGTGGTGAGTTTAATGCACATATTATGAGGCATTAAAGCTAAAATGGTAGGCTTTCATCTTTCAGGAAGACAGAAAGCCTAGATTAAGCAAACAAGGGAAAGGCAGCTAAGGCCCAGATGAAAACTTCCAACTATTACTTGCTTAAAAAAATTATAATGTATCTCTCATAATTGGCTGTCTCTTAGTAATACAGATTGACATAAGGTTAATGCCAAGGGCTAGAGCGTCATAGCTGGAGACAAATTAACACAGTATCTTCCATTCTATACCTTCTTGGTTACCTTTCTCTAAATGCCCTCTTGTGCCCAGAGAAAGTATTTTCTTAGCAGGAAAAAACATCATAATTTAGTCTCATTTTGACTTCTACCATAAAGCATAATGCCCTAGTGGTATTATGCACCTAACTCCTTATTCTTCTGTGGTGTACCTGTTATGTGAATACCTTCTGGGCATAGGCTAGTGAATACCCCTTTGTGCAAATAGAAAAGACAGCAGAATTTAATTATGTTCTAGTGTGAAATCTAATGTTTTGGAAATTCAAATACATTTCTATTTATTAATGGCTAAAGATAACCTAAAATCAAGGCTAATGCATGTAGTTAAAAATATGGCAATTGGGATGTGGTGCCAGCCTTTGTTCTTCAGCACACACACACACACACACACACCTGCACTTTACACACTGCATACACACAAATCTGTACACTCTTACTCTGTACTTATGTGCCCAGATTCTGCCTGTCTTTTGCATTACAAAAACTCTCTAAAGCTCGGGACAGCGTCCGTCTGGTTTAGACTGTACAGCTCCAACTTTGTGTCATGCATGTGGATGCTTAATAAATATTTAATAACAAAGGAAACAGTACCACAAGTGAGGATGGCTGCTATTACTCTCACTTCAGAGATGAATTCGGAAGGATAGAGATGAACTGCTTAAAACTCACATGGCGAGTTAGTTGCAATATATAGCTCGGAAGGCTGAGTACCTGAGCCGTGCCTGGGTTTCTTCAGATTTGGGCATGGAACACTTATCTTTGGTGTTGGATTAGAATTGTGCTAAAATCGAAACAAACAAAAAAAAAGCACAGATCTCTGGGAGCTTATATTTTAAAGAGAAGATAGTGTAGAAGCCAAAAATAAGAATACCAAAAAGCTAGACCTGCCCAAATCAATAGATACTGGTGATGAAGTGGAAAAGGACTGGAACTTTCTGTGCCAAGCCCAAGAAAGGTTTCTCCTTAGTTCCTCTAAGAAACGCTTCCACATAGTTCACTGTAGTTATGGAAAAAAAACTCCATCTCTTTCTCCCAGCAACAGTTCAGCATGCAACAGTTCAGCATCATTTGCCAGAGTTCTTAGGGTATGTGACTCACTAGAGGTTGGAGGCTGGGTCACAAAGACAATCACTCCTTCTCATTCTCGCCCTTGAGTTGACTTGTCTGGAAGTGGCCATGGGTAATTTTTTTTTTTTAAACATACTTGCATTTATTTTCCATGTTAATGCAAGTTCTCATGTAGAAACTAATTTATTTTAGCCCCTTCAGACTGATGCTGTTAGGTAACTTTTGCTTGAATCAATACAAGCTACTTGCTAAAATGCTGGGTAACTTTGATATTCATTTTTATCCCTGGAATAGGTTTCTTTTAATCAGAATAGTTGAGTAGTTAATGCTCTGGTAACTTGACCCATATGGTGTATCACCTGTTTCTTAGCAATTCATAATTTGGCCTCGGAACTCAGAAAGGAGAACAAAAAGATTATAAAAGATATTTATATCTGGATGTAATAAAAATTAGATATTTCATATCCTACTTGTCTAGAGTTGTTTTGTTATAACAAAATCCTACATACCTTCATAGGCTACTAGGCAGAGTGTAGCCCTGAACCATTTATGTATTTTTCTAATTTCCGTTATCAAAATATACTGTAACCTTTTTATATTGCTGAATTTGAGCTCTTTGGGAGACACTGCAAGTTGCCTATCCAAAAACCATTCTTTTTTTCTTCCTTACTATCAGAAATTCAATTTTCTTTGGGGAATTATTTGCCTTCCTAGATTCCCTTGCAGCTTCTGGTGACTGTGTGAACACTTCAGGCCAATAGACATAAATTCATATGCTTTAAGGATTTTTTGAAAAGTTTCACTTTTCTGGTACAGGTACAACCTTTTACTTGTTCCTCTCCACTTTTCTTCTCACTTTAAAATATAGATATAAACCTAAAAGTGGAAAAGTCATTCTGTGAGCATCAAAATCAAGGCACAGTAAAGATGAGTTGAAAGTTGAAGATTTAAGCCAGATGCAGAGGGCCTTGTATGTCAGGCTATGAACTCTGGACAATTTCCAGTGGGCCAGGCAGAGCCACTGACAGGTTTAAGCGTAAAAGTGGTCAGAGTAAAGTGGATTGTGGGGTCGGTTGTAGGGAAGGAAGTTTCTCTATATACTGGAGATTGAAGGCAGGAATGTGGAGCTGGGCTTTAATCAAAAAACTCTAAATGAAGGTCCTGAACCATATTGCAGTGAACTACTAAATCAGTGACTAACACTGGTCAGGGTCTACTTGATGGGAAATTAAATGTTAATAGAATGTAGAATCTGGCTTTTAAGTAAAGAGTAACAATTTAGCTGAATAGTCATCACATATGAATGTCCTCGTTTTCCTTCTTGCTTTTCCCCGTCTCTTCTTCTCTCTCCCACCCACTCTTGCTCTCTCCCTCCTTCCTTTTCACCCTCTTTATTTATAGCTTTATTTCATTCCAGGAATGATCAACTTTGGGGAACGTAGAGCTTTCATCGCGTGTGTGTGCGTGTGTGTGTGTGTAAATGAGTGTGTGCACGTATGTGCATGCATGCGCACATTTAGCCATCGAACAAGGGTAAAAAATCAATGGAGAGGGCACATTGAAGAGCTACTCTCCTGGGCAACAGTGGCTTATTTCAAAGTGTTCATTAACTTCAATTTGCAGTCCCTAAATTCTCCTTCTTTGGCTGCGTGATATTAGGAACCTCACTGTTAGAGGGGGAACTGTTGTCGCACAGTGGCCAAAGCTTGGCAAGTCAACTGGTAGATATTGTGTTCCATTTTCTAATGCTGCTCTTTGGTCTGGAGTAAGTTTTCAATGGGAAATAGCCTGGATGTGCATAAACTAAACTGAACACTACTTCCTGCCCTCTCTCCAGATTAAAGAAAATCACCGTTTTTGTTTTGTTTTGTTGTTTTGTTTAGTTTTGTTTTGTTTTAGGCCTGCTGCATATTTGGAAGGCTTTCAGTTTCTTTGTGGTGAGCATTCAGTTGATTGCTATTTGGGGAGTGGGCTTGGAAAGTGAGAACATTGCTTTTGCCCTTTCTGTAGACAGTCAGAAACAAACAAACTGAGAAAATCTATAGGCTCTTAACAGATGGGTTTTAAAAAGTAGGTCATGTTTTGAGCCCACCAACTTTGATGACATCCCTGTAACAGAAACTGGATTCTTAAGTGTCAGGACAATACAAATGAGGTTCTAAAATGGTCTCTGGATCTGTTACAGATTCCAAGTACAGCTGGGAAAAAGTTGTGGAGGGAGGTCACTCAGGAATCTGGAAAGTAAAGGCCATGCTGGAAAGCCCTGAATTCATTGCTCTATCTTTTTATTCTTCCCTGATAAAAGAGATTGAGATTGACTTCGTCCTGAGGGAATTAAGATGATACAGAGATTTCAGGGAAAAAGTGTACTTGTGTGCGTGTGTGTGTGCGTGTGTGTGTGGCAAAATGAAGACCATTTTTCTCTTTTTAGTAAAAAACTCAAGTAAAGCATATGGAGGCTAAATAACCAGGCAAAGAGATTGTTGCTGCTTTGCTTTAAGATGGTCTGTCTCTGGCAACTGAAAGCTAGAAGGTACAGTGTGTGGCCTGTGAGAAGGGAAGAAACCCACCCATCTTCCTTCTGGCCTAGCTTGTGTGTGCCAGGGAGACATTTTTTAATAATAAAACTATGTACAGGTTAAGTTAATGAGCTTGAAGCTCAGAGGAAGAGGGTTTATAGGTCTATGAGAACTCACAAGACTAAGATAAAGTGCCCTTGTGTATTTTCCATTCTACAGCCCTGGAGAGGGGAAATAAAATGCTTTCTTAGATCCAAATATCTGTGGTTTCCCAGGCTTCACGCCTCATTGCTGTGTGAGAACAACAACTGGAAACCAGGAGGAACATTTATACATCAACACGGTTTTGCCTCCAACAGAATGAAGGACGAAGTGGCCTCCCCAGATTACCTCTTGTCGATTGTTTGGCTGACCCAAATGCTAGCCCATTAGAAGTCTGTTTTCTAAGCTCAACTCTCCCAAAACATTGTTGACTTAGGAATACTTTTCCATTACCTTTTGTCTCATCTAAAGAGTACTTGTCTTTCCTCCCACCCTCATGATCCATCAATGGCTGAGATCCATAAAGATTTTTTCTTTATAGCTTTTTCATCTTGACTGTAACTTTTGACCAACACAGAAATTCAGTATTCCAGGTTGTGTCCCAGGCACTGTTCACACTTATTGCCTATTATGGTGATTTTTGTGCTACTATCTTCCAAAATTTAGTAATATAGGTCCACACTTATTGAAAGTAAGTGATTTTGTGTCATCAATCCTAGCCTTTCTTTTCCAGTCAACCAGAGCATTTCATGTTCACACTAGATGGAGAAAGAAGAGGGCAAAGCTAATAACAATAGAAATAATAATGATTATATTTGGTTAAAAATGTATCTATATCTATATCTATATTTATATTTACATCTATATAGCTGTGTAGATACAGATATATATGTATATATATCTGTATATATGTGGTATGTATATGTGTGTGTGTGTATATATATGTATCATATCTTCATAGTATTTGAATATATTGAAATTATTCTTAATAAGCCCTACCCTGCCTCTTTCCTCTTTCTTCTCACATAAAACTATCGTGAGACAGAGTTTTATCTGGTGGCTGGAAGCTAATATCCAACTGAATGGAAATAGAGTGGTTCATCTCTGAAAATCCTAAAGTATATCTGCAATTATGTTAATGGCTCCTGCACTATGGACAACAATAAAAACTGTTAACAGGAGGAGGTTAGCAAGAAAATCTCATGCCTAGCACGGGGGACAGCTTCTGGGCAAAGGCAAACTGTCCACCCACACTACATATCCTGTGACTTTCTACGAAGAGAAAGAACTTAGAACAAGGGTGTGACGATTGGATGTCCAGCTCATTATCCACTGGGGAAACTGCATGCTATTCATCATGCAGTCATTCAGGGCCCATTCTGAAAAAGCTCTGTGGAAATAAGAATGAGAGGAAAGAACTGATTTCATCCCAGCCTTCAACAGGGCATATGTGCTTTGTTTTTAACTTTGTATGGATTTTTCCAGCTTTCCTATTCTTATTATAAGTAGAGAATAGAAGATGCTGTATAAAGAAGGGAAATCAAGGAAAGTCGATAGTGCACATAACAAATTCTCCTGGGCTTTGACTTCCTTGTCTTTAAAATGACCTGAATTATTACCTTTTTCATCTGACATTCTTAGATAGTTCTTTTGGTTCTATAGATACAGAAAAAAAAATAATAACATGGTTCCTGTTATCCTATTCTTATGAAAGAAACTTCGTGCTAACTTTGCAAGTGCACATCCAGGTTCTTACACTTCCTGGCTTTGAGACGTTGGGAAGGTCCCATAATCCCTCTGAATTTCAGTTTCTTTGTCTGTAAAAAGAGGGCAATAGTAGTACTTACTTCACAGAGATGTTGTGAAGTTAAATTATCTCATAAATGCAAAGCAGTTAGTATAGTGCCTAGTACATAATTAACACTATGTGAACAAAACATCACTAATTTAAGTATACACATTGGCCAATGCGATTTCTATAAAAGAGAAGTTTGGGTGCTATTAGACACAAAAAAATGACTATCAAGTTATACAGGTTATTTGGTAGAGTTAGTTGTGGGAAAAGCTGCCAGTATACCGTATATATAGTATATAGTATGGAAACTTTATATCCAAGGCTATTCATTCGCATATCAGTTTTTCTTGGAGCTTTTAAAATGTGGAGTGTACTTGAAATATTACCTAGGATAACTTAGATTTTAAACTTAAGAAATTCTCAGACATAGAGGTGGAGATATAAACCATTTTTCTTGCATGTTCCATGGTAATATTTTCTTGGGGTCCAGCAGGTATATTGTGTGTGTGGGGGCAAACCCCTCCATAGATCAATCTGATAAGCATTCCTTCATCACCTCCCACCCCTTTCCTCTGACTCCAGATGAGAATCTGCAGGAAGTGTGACAAACCCATTAGATCTCACAAAATCTGTCTCACTATTTTACTCATCACTCTGCTCCCTGCTATAGAACATCAAAATGGAACCTGAGCTTTCAAAATAAAAAAAGCAATTAAGTAAAAAAATGTTTGGCTGCTGCTTCCAGAATGGATTTGTATCTAAATGTTCTGTCATCTTTGCTAACGTTAGTACACAACCTGAGATTGCTTCAGTTTTGACTTCAAAATTTATTGGACCACCTTACTTATTTTTAAAAATAAGATCAATGACAATGAAATTAAATTTCTTCTGCTCGACTATTTGGACATTTCAGTGCAGAAATGGTTATACATCTTTTAAAGAAATATGCTCAGAATGGTCATTAGCAATGTTTATTAAGATGTTAACATCAAATATAGAAACTCTGTGGAATCGTGAATCCAAATTCATCACTATTGGATGTGATAGATGATATTTGGAGAGTCTTATTTATTAGGTTTATCTTTTAATGGCTTTTAATAGAATGCATGGATTAAATTGTTTCATGCAGTAAATCAATAGAATCAACATGAATGAAGATTGATATTCAATTCAGTAAATATTGATGTACATTCTGGGAAAAATAATAGCCTCCCCTATTTCCTCAACCTCCAAAAATCATTTATTAAGAAATTTGACCGGCAACATATGAACTAAGGAGGATTTGGAAAAGCAACTGAAATGTGATAAATTCTAAGCCTTAGAATTAATTTTAATCTTTTTTAGAGTTTGACTAGTCACCCTTAGGTTCATCTTACCAAGGTCCAATAGTTGGTGGGGTTTAGATATTTTTGTAATAAATAATTAGGTGGATTGTCATCCCTGGGACGGCAAATCTGGGTGAAGCAGAAATCAACTTTCTCTCTATTGAGAGCTCCCTTATGTAAAACTGGACCACGCAGATGCTCATGGTCTTAAATTTCACATAATCATTTCATAACGTTCTAAAGCCTTTAATACACAAGCAATTATTTAACATTGACACAAGTACCCAGCTTTATAAATCACCAACAGTTGTGTACAAAACGTATACTGTTTGCTAATAGAGTTAGCATACTCAATTCAGACAGAAAGAGATCATTCTGGGTATTATTCATGCATTCCTTTAATCACATTAAGTGACTAATAAATACTAAGCATTCTACTATGTGCTGGAAAAAATAGAGGTAAATTGTTACTGCTTCTAAGGAATTTATAATTTAGTAGTCTGGGAAACTAATACAGAAATAAAATCTTGGAGATGCCATAATAAAAATACATGTGAAATCTAGTAAGGTCTTAAAGGAGTAGGTGATAATTTGGTCAAAAACTTTTTGGTTGAAAATGAATTACGTGCATACTTAGTAAAACAATGAATTGGTCAGAAATTAATATTCTCAATTACTGCTTTTTAATATATTGGTAATTTTGTCACACATGAGAGCAATTTTTCAAATTTGTCATTAGTCCTAGGTATAGTTGCTCATATTTGAGCATTTCCTCTTTTAAAACAAATTAAAAAAATTTTAAAGGAAATTATTTAGAAGCAAAGAGGGAGTCAGTCCTAAATCCTCTTGGAGTATGTAGGTGCACAAATAGAATATGGTCATCAAAACCTTCCTAGAAATGATGTTTAACTTGACTGTTGAAAAATAGCTTTCCAGGTAGACAAGAGTCAGAGATGGAGTGGGAGAAAGAGACAATTTTAGGTAGAGGGAGATACTCTTTGTCCCAATTTAGCGCATTTCCCCTTATATTCTAATTTGTTTGCTTTCCCTGAAACACATGGCACGAGCATCCCTGGTCTTGGTTTAGGTGCTGAGAATGGGTGACTGAGATCAAGATTGCAGAGGTGGACACTGGTGACAGAGCAATAGGGGAGTTGGAACATCAGGATATTAGAGCAGTAGAGAGTATACTAGATCCTGCAGGTAGCTTGGAGGGATGAATTCCTATACCTTTGAGATTGTGTGACTATTGCAACACTGTGTGAGGATACTAAGCATCGGAATAGAAGTGAGGAGAAGTTGAATCTGGGTCTCTGACTCTGCGGTAAAACTCTTTTGAAAGGTTGAAGTAGTTTCAGGTCATAGGTATCCATTGATGATTATTTGAGGCAAAACCAAACTTTCTCTGGGGAAAGATAGGGTTGTAGGAGTTCCACAGAATTATATCAGGCCATGAGTTCACATGCAAAGATTACCAAAAGCAGTGGAAGTAAGGCCACTGTGAATGAGAGTAGGTAGAAAGAACAAACAACAGATTTGGATCTCTATGGACTGCTAAGTTTGAAATGTTAAAAAAAAAAAAAAAAAAAAAAAGAATGACGTAATTACAAAGATGAGCATACAGTAAAAACCTCCCGAAAAGTAAAAATTGAAAAAAAATAACTTCTAGAAATAATAAATATACATGTTGTAATTTTGAAAAAAAAATCTCAATGGATTGGTAAAACAACAGATTAGACACAACTGAAAAAAGAATTTGTGTACTGAAATTTTGTGAAAAATCTGTGTAGAATGCAGCAGAAATATAGTGATATAAAATGTGTTAACAGAATTCAGAAATGCAGAAGACAGAAATGGAAGGTCTTATACATGTTTAATAGGAGTTTAAAATGAGAGACTAGAGAAGTGGAGGAGAAGCAATATATAACAAGTAATAGGTGTAAATTTTTCAAAACTAATAAAAATTATGACTATGCATTTCCTAGGACCACGACATAGCCCAAAAAGGATAAATAAAAATAAATCTTAAACATATCTTAGTAAAACTTTAGAACACCAAGATATAGAAAGTAGCTAAAGAGTAAAAACAGATCACTTATATAAGAACAACAATTAGAGTGACATCAGTCTTCTCAACAGCAACAATGGAAACCAGAGGACTGTGGAATGTTGTTTTTACAATACTGATAGGTGACAACTATTAATGTATAATTCTGCCTCTTTCTCCCACTCCTACCCCCAAAGTCTATCTTTCAAAAATGAGGGCAAAATGTTTATCTGTCTTTTGCAAACAACAAGAAAAAAAATGCAAGAAAATTTACTGCTCTGAAGGAACTCATAAAGGACATATTTCGAGAAAAAGAATGATCTCAGAAAGATGTCCTGAGATACAAGAAAGAATGGCAGGAATTGAAATATAAAAAGTAGGTAAATCTAAACATTATATAAAATAAACTATGTAATTTATGGTGTTGCAAAAAAGACAGGACTAAAATATTGGATAAAAATAGTTTATAAGTTCAGTAGAAGACTAGTTATTCTAAAGTTTTATATTGCTCAGAAGGAGATCAAGATTCTTAATTTTAGATTTTGTTGTTAATTATGCCTAGTAAAATTTCAAGGAGAACTGCTAAAAGAAAAAAATACTCAGTGGTGAGCTGGTAAATGTGTAACATTTTTTTCTCTGAATACAAAGTCCCAATTTGTGGCATTTGCCAGCTTCTGTGATGTATATATTACCTCCCAGCATAGTCAATTTTAATCTATCAATATGAAATCATTGAATTTGCAGTTGGGAAGAGATGGGCACAGTTGCCTCTTAGGAGCTGCTACAGCCACTGAAAAGAATATATAAATCTCAAAGCCAGAGAGAGAGAAAAGTAAAATGTGTGTTTGGGGCCGGGGTTGGGGTGGGAGGTGCTGGTGGGGGGAACTCATGTTAAAACAAAAAAAGTGGAACAAATAGAAACCTAAAAGCAAGATTTATAGGAGCTCATTTAAATATATCAATGAAGATAATAAATGTAAATGAGCTGAAAAACCGAGCTATATGCTATTTGTAAAAGACAGACACAGAGCAAAAGGAATCAGAAAAGATACCTAGAACACGCAAGTGAGCTAAAAAGAAAACTAAGAGAGTGTTGTATTCTGAAAGCCAAGTTAATAAAGTGTTTTAAGAAGGAAAGGATGACAAAGTTAACAGAGGCAAACAGTTCTCATCAAATATCCATGCTTATAACAAGCCTCTCTATGTTAGGTTGGCAATATGTGACTAGATTCTGGCCAGTGGGGTGGATATCACAGTTATTCCTGTCTTTCATTCATTAGGAGGGATGAAAGGGCCAAACTACTGAGATAGAAGATTCCCCCAGGCTAGCAAAATCACATAGGACACCAACAAATATTGACTGAATGTCTACTGTGTCATAGGCAAAGTGATAGGTACAAAAAAAGAAACATTGAATAAACTAGCCAAGTTTAATGCTTTTGTAGGTTTATACTCGTCCTTCAAATGTATTTAAGTCAAAAGACCATGTAACTTGCTTCTACAGCTACTTCCGTGGTGTAGTGTGAATCTCCCAAGAAGCATTCCTGGTGGTTTCTATAGCAATGACTATAGCAATACATGTGGGACCCTCTCATTTCTTCCTCCTATGCATCAGGCAAACACAACTCCAAAGTATTCAGGATGTTTTTCTGGAAATTGATTAAACCGATGTTGAAGGCCACTGTTTGTATTGTTTTGTTTTACTATAGTCAGTCACATTGTACTTCAACGATGGCTATGTGGATAGGCCCTGTATTAGGTGAGATAAAGACACAAATGCACATGCACATCAATATACAAACACACACAGTCACAGAGTGATTGCAGAGCTAGAACCAGAGTCAAGTCTCCTGATCCGGAGGGTTATGTTTTTCTCTCAGGATGATATCCGCCTCTCTTTGAATTCCTTGGGATAGGAATAAGTGTAGGAAGAACACATACACTTATAGCTCTGACCTGCCTTCTCAATTCTGCCTGCCTCTGGTAAAGGTTGCAGAGAATGAGGTCCTTTGGAGCTAGCTGGGCTCTTCCATTGAATGATAAGTGGCTCGTCATCAGATCTCTTGCTCCAAGAATGCAGAGACTGGAAGACAGGCTACATTTTTCCTAAGCTACAGAACTTGGTCTCAAGGAAACCAAACTGCAGCACAGATTGTGAGGTGAGTTGGCCCTAGCCCCTTCATTTATCTTCCTTTAATCAAAAAGACGGAACGTTTTCATTGGAAAGAAGAGATTGTTATCCTTGGCTTTCTTGTGTCTCCAGCAGTATTTTTTTTAGGAATGTGTTAATAGCTGCAAAAGTTTTAACACGTCTTCAAGTGCCTCTCATGTTAGGAGATTCTTCTCAGTTGTGGGAAAGTAGTTGTCAGTTTGCCTGGTATTTAAGCAAAATCAAAATGTTTCTGACAGGTAGATTATGCTCTTACTTCAAATGTCCTGTCTTTACTGAATGTGCAGCTGGAAGCTTCAGAGGGAGAAAACTTTTTCTTGCCAATTCTGATTCTTTCAGTTCTCATTCACTCTCCAGGCAGCTGGGCCCCCAAAATGGTTCACTTCAGGGTGAGGGTAAGAAAAGATTTGGGGGTATCTGATTTCAAGATTGTGTGTTGTTTGGCACTTTTGTAATGAGCAAATCTGCCCTGCTGATCAAACTTCTTTACTTTTAGGTTTTGTTTGAAGAAACAAGAACATTTAAGTAACAAATAAGAAGTATATTATGTTGAAGGCAGTTCCAGAAGATATTGAGAGCCAAGTGTACAAAAAAAGAGGATAGTCCTAAAAATAGCTGTTAAAGTTTTTGTTACCCCTCCAAAATATATTTATTTAATGGAATTAAAAGATAGGGTGAGGTGGATCCAAAATTCATCCAAGGTTACAAATTCCTGCATATTTTATTAAAAGAGAGATTTTTCTCTTTGCACAAAACAGAATAATAATTGGCTCTCTGTGTTCCTACAGCACTTCCCTACTCCTATTGCTTCAGAAATGAAGGCTTTAGGGAAAATGCATAAATGCTTCCAAATGGAGTTTTAAAAATTTTTTGTGGGTCAGTTAGGCAGCTTTTCTGGTCTCGGTAGCTGAACTAATCTCAGCTGAATTCTCTTCTGCCTCTGCAGTCAGCTGGCAGGCTGACTGGTGACTAGATGATCTAGTATGGCCTCATACACATGTGTGACAGTTGGCTGTTTGTTGGTTGAGATGAAAGTCATGACTGAATTATATTTTCCTAACCATCCAGTAGGCTAGCTCAGGCTTCCTCTTATGGAGGCTGCAGGGTTCCAAGAGCAGGGAGAAAGGCAGGTGCCAACTGGCAAGTGCTTTTTTAAGTTTCTACTTGCATCACAATTGCTATTCTCGCATTGACCAAAGCCCCGAGTCAGTGTGGGAGGGGACTACCTAGGAGTGGATACAAAGAGGTGTGAATGAATCGGGGGACATTACTAAAACAGTCTGCCATACCTGGTGAAAGATAATAACGTGGTAACATCAAATTAATGTGTACTTTTAGTCCCGACTGCTTTAATAGACTTTCTCAAATGGGGCTAAGAGGAGAAATTGTTGAATTACAGGATATGAAAAAAATTCTTAGATAACCTAGTTTAGTTTCGACTTAATAGGTATCGAATACCTGTTGTGTACAAGCCACTGGGCTTGACGGTAGAAATATAAAGACAACTAAGAAATAGTCTTTCTCCTCAAGGAACTGACATTGTGGTAGGGCAGCGAGTCATGTCCAAGTCAGACCCAATAAGTCTTGTCATTGAGATAAGAAACCAGTTTATTGAAGACTCTCAAATCGTTGGAGATAAAAACATAAACTTGTTTCTTTTAATAGCGCATCACTAAACTGTACTCTTTCCAATCTATCTGTCCTGCTGTGTATCTACTTCCTGGAAGACAAATTGGCCCGACTGTCTCCTTTGGCATCCTTCTGAAATGATAAGAACGGTCTTGTATGATAATTAATACTCAGCCCTGTTCATTTTAGAACAATCATTTCCTGTCCGAGTTAAAGCTCTTCTCCCATGTCCCCAGTGCAGGCTCAAGCTCGGGTTCCAGCAATGTGAAGTGGAGGTGAGTGCAGTCTGGTTCCTCCACTTGTACCTCCCCTCTTCTGGGCTCTGACTCCTCTGGTGTGAGCTGTGGAAGAGGGATAGGAGAAAACCTTTTATCATTTCACAGGGCAAGACTGCAGTTCTCTCCTCGTTTGGTGGTAAACTGCTGTTCTACTTGAAGGTCTCTGAGTTTGATGCAGAAAGGAGCGGAGCTGATGTGCTGCCCTTTATCTCATGCAACTTTATATGTGTGTCAGCTGGTCCCTTCTGAGTTTGGGCTACAGCTTTCAGCCAACAGCAAGGTGGTGGAATCCCACTACATGCCTTCATTATATGCCTTTATTTGTCCCCCGAACACTCTCCTCATCCTTTGGCAATCCCAGAAAGACCATTTCAAATTTTGTTTTTCCATAAACGCCGACTGCTGGGTCTTTAAGCCCACACAGGACCTATTGCCTTTAACGCAGAATGTTAAGAAAGCGCCCTGTGTGCCCCTCCACTGAGCAACCCTTTACCCGAATGACCGTCTTTCCTTTCTCTCCCTTTCCTTCCGTCCCAGTGGTACGGGGTCAGCATCATATGTTTAATGAGGAAGCAAAATACTACTCTGATTGTTCTATAAGCATCATTAAACTTTAAAAATGACTCTTTGAGGCTCCATCCTCCCCTCCCTTGGGGAGAGGGACTGTTCTCTCTTCATGAATATTGAAATCCTTTCGAAGACCCTCCCCTGTGTTCCCAGACCTCCCTTAGATTTACCGAGTGGTGGCGGTACTGGTTTGTGTTTGATCAGTTCTGGGGTCTCTCATTATGAGAGGTGTGTGGTATCTGCCTTCAATCCCAATGATTCCCTAGGATTTTTGGTACTGAGACCTATTTTTCCTGAGATGTGGACTCTAGTTACAATAGGGACAATATGACAACAGGAAAAATTTCATCTTATAACAAACCTGAGCCTAGTGCTATTGGAGTACAGGTGAGTCAGACTTAGTCCTTGGAGGCTGAGGAAGACTTCACAGAAGAGATGATATTTCTGTAGTGCTTGTTCAAAGCCTGAGGATAGCTTATTCATGTATAGACTATATCTCGGCAATAGTAAATCAATACTCTGAAGAGAGTAAATCACAGAATACTGGAATGTGGGTGTTCCAGTAGGGCATCCAAGGCAGTTAATTTTGGTACTTTATTATTTGTTCACATGTGTGCTCTTCCTTTCCTTTTGTCCAAACTGCTGTTCTCTCAATTATCGTCTGTCTTGAGCTCTTCTTCTCCCCACCGCCCCTTCCTCTCCACCTTATTTCTTCTTTAACTTCATTACATTCTACCTCCTTTCTCTTGATTTTTCTCCTTCTCATCTGTTGGCTGGAACCCATCATTTTTACCCAGAGAACTAGCTCAGCTCCAAGGAGGTGGTTTGCAGGGGTAAAGTGTTTGCTGAGTACTGAGGAAACTAGAGCACATGTGTCCCAAAGATTTGTCTCCTAAAGTGGGATCACTTTGCCCTGAAAGAACAATTTGGCAAAACCATCCTTTCCCTTTACGTCTCGTTGAGGGGGTTTTTCTCTATTCTGTTCCCTATTTTGGTGTCAACATGCTTTCCTCTAACAACTCCCCTCTATTCTTCTTCTATAAAGTTGAGCTTGAAATAGGATAGAGTGAGTGAAATCTTTCCCCTGAGCAAGGCTTCTGCCACTGATCGAAGGTCTGAATTTTTATACACCTTTTGGAAGCCAAGCAAAATATTGCCTAAAGAGTGTGCTTCCGAGGGCATTTCTGGAGGGATCCAAGGACAGTGTTCACGAGCTCAGCAAGAATAAAATTTAGGATTTTGGCTGTTAGACAGTAAGCTCTTTGAACACAATTTTCATTTTCATTGTATTCCAAGAACTGACCAAGTGTCTGGTACCTGGAATATGCTCAACAAGTGTTTGAATAAAAAAAAATTGAAAAATCTGAAAAATTGATATAGATCTACATTTTATTAATGTCTATGTCTATGTTCTTAGTGGGTGGGTTTGCCTGGGGCTGTTCAATTGGACAGTTTGCAAAGTGGATTTTCGGTGTTTCCATTTCACCATCTTAGTCAAGGGCAGATGACGCATGGATATGCACTTCAATGCCTCCTATTTCAAGATCAGAGTTGGATCCAAAGAGAGAAAAGCATCTCTGAATCAAGTGTTCGCATCCTAATCAAGAGATGCAGTTCTGTGTATGAGCTGTTTGCTCATTCTGTATCCCTGAGTGATACGGAAACAAAAGAAAACATATATATTAAAGTCTTCATGCATCCACTAGTTCCCTTGAAAACTAGAATCTATTATAGGAACTTCTGTGGCCTTGGGCAGGTCAGGAAATAGTTTTAATTTGCTCAGGCCCTAAATTATAGACTATGCATTTGCAACTGTTTTGAACTAGTCAGCAAAGTCATAGATTTCAACAAGTTTTAAAAGAGGCATTTCAGTTCACAGGTTAGAGTGTTTTAGATTATGTTGTTGCAAAATAAAACAACTTTAGGTTTTTCCTTCCCTGAGGAATGGTAAAATTGAGCAATATCCAAGAAAAACGAATAATGTTCATTCTGTATTAAATTGCTCATCAGGACATATAATTTTTTCTTTTACTCTTACTTTTTATTTATTTATTTATTTTCGCAACTATCACTTGCAACAAGTACTCAAATTGGACCAACACAAATGGGAGGAGACAAGTGATCTTTCTGAGATCCATATTGGGCAAAATTCATCTCATAGGAACTAGAATCCTGTTCTAAGACATATGGTTTTAATTAAAGTGTTGAGAGATGTGCAACTAGAGCAAACAATTAGATCATAGCACTCTGAATTGAATAATTGAGTGTTATATGCTAGGTACCTCACAGTTGCATTTAAACTTTTTGCCACAACAGTGTATAATGTATTTTTAAACCTTTTAAAACTTTGCTGCCAGTGAAATTCATCTTTATATTCTAACATCTCACCTTTTTTAGTATCTAACAAGTATTTGTTGAACACGTGAATAGACACCTGGGTTTCCTTTAGCTACGTGTTAGAGAGGTTTGCTCCTCTGAAAACTATTCCTGCAATTCCAGGCATTTCCACCAGGTTAACAAATGAGCCCCTGCAATTTGGTTAATTCTAGGTAAGGTAACTGAGCCCGGCTATTATTTTTTGGAAAAATTAGACTACTCATTAATATGTTCTTACAAATTAGATATGTTGGTAAGGGATGAAATAAACACAGGGGAGTCTACAGCAAGATTTTTAAAAAACATAATATTTAGGCATAATATGTTAACTCTTACTCAGCTTGTACAATTACCACTAAATTTATTCTGGTTTCCTCTTTTCCTCTCAAGATAATTTACAAAATAAGTACGAACTCGGGCTTATCTATAAGCAGGTTAAGCTTAGATTACTCACAAGTTGTTTTTAGCTTTAAAATTAAAACTTCTCCAGCAATTTTTCCTTTCTGTTATGACATCTATTGCTTCTCAATTTTTTTATGTAAGGACATTTTTCTGCTCAGCCTCTGCTTTCAGATTTTGCTACTTTCTCTCTACTTATTCGCTTCTAAGGGAACATCAGAGTTTCTGTTTTCAATAGTACTCTAAACTTTCAAAAACACCATTAAAAATGACAGCTTTTGTTGGTTAAGCCTGGGAACTGTGTCTTCTAAATATATTTTAAAGGGAAAAATCTCTGAATAAACATTTTTCTTTTCCATACATAATTCCCAAAGTGATTTTATTAAAGAGTATTAATAGATCTTCTAGCATTATCTACTCGGTTGTAGATTATCCAAATCAGTTTTGGCTGGAATAAATGAGATAGCTTTCTTTCTAATTCCTTATAAAAGTCATTAGACCATACTATTATTTTGTGTTATATGTCAAGTAAAAAAAGTCTTCCAGTGGTCCTAGGTTGAACAAGTCACAACATTTCTGAGCCTTAATTTTTAAATTTTTATTTAAGCTAAGTGCTCCCAATGTTTCAGGTAGTCCGTTAGGTTCTGGGGGTACAGTAATACACAAGACAAAATTCAGCCTCCCATAAACTTACGATTTAGGGGCAAATGAGTAATAGAAAAAAATATATATAATAACATTAACCTCACAGTGAAGTTTTCAGGATTAAAATGAGATAGTTGGTTTGAAACTGCTTTGTAAGCCTTGTAACATTAATTAAATACCAGATGTTATATTCAGTTGCATGATACTTTTAAGAATCCAGTGAGAGGGAGTATAGGTATATTTAGTATGTGCTTATTCTAAAGATGAAACAGCCTTAGAGTAATGATGTGACCTACCCCAGGTCAGATCACAAACTCTATAAATTAATCAAACAGTATACATTTTATCAAATTGCTTGATATTTTTAAAAATCCAGTGAGTGAGGAGTTTGTGTGTATTATAAAACTGAACTTTTGAGAGATGATATGGTCACACTGCTTGAAGTGGTACAACTGCATTTGAGCTGAGGTTTTTCAACTCTTAGGTTCATGCTTTCTCACATTCTCTAAACATTTAAAACTCTCTAGCCCATTCTATTCATTTTTGCTGGCTCATTAAAACATGCATATATTTCATTCTTACATCTGTCAACTGAGGAACATGAACGTTGTTCTCACTGACTTGTCACCACAAACAACAGTATGATGTTTATACTCTCAAAAATGTCTTCTTGTGTATCTGTGAGAGTTTCTTAAGAGCACATTCAGGAATAAAATCATTGTCACTGGGAGTTTGCAAAGATAATTTCACTGAGAACTAAGTGGCTACTCTAGTTTATATTTCACCACAGCATATGAGCTTTCTCAGTACCCTAAACTCTTGCCAAACTAGGTATTGTCAGGCTTTCTAATTTTTGCAAATCTGCTGGGTGTAAAATGGTAAAATTTGTTGTTTTTATATGCATTTCTCTGATTAAGTATGAGGTTCTTGTATTTGTCAACCAGCCAGATTAGACGTTTTCTGCCATTTAAAAATAATTTCTTGCTATTCTTATTAACTAATAGATGTTTCTTGCATATCCCAAATCAATCCTAGTTAGTTTTAAAAGATACAAGTTTCTTCTCTCAGTCTGTTAACGATTTCTTATCTTTGTGTTAATTACGAGTTATTTATTGAGTTTAATTTTGTATGAATTTGTTCTTATGCCAATAGTATATTGTATTTATTATTATTACTTTAGAAGGTATCTTAATATCTGGTAGGATGAATCTCTTCTTTACCTCAAAAACTTTCCATGAATTTTAGAATCCCTTTGTTGAGTTCTCTTGCGAAAAAAACAAAAAACAAAAAACCAAAAAAAACCCCTACAAAATAAAAAGCAACGACTTTTTATTTTGCAGCGTTATTGAGATATAACTGGCATATCATAACTGCACATACTTTAGGTACACCTTTTGACAATTTTTTTACATTTGTATAAAGAGTGGTATATAACTATCACCCCAAATCAAAGCAATAAATGTATCCATCATTCCCAAAGTTTCCTTGTGCCCTCTTACTATCACTCTCTCCCATTGCTCCCTGTGATCCCATCGACTTCCGGGCGATTACTGGTATGTTTTTATCTCTATTGGTTACTTCGTGTTTTCTAGAATTTTTTAAAACAGGAAAGAAGTCCAGTATACACTCTTTTTTTTGATGAGTTTTATCACTCAGCATAATTACTTTGAGATTTCTCCATGCTGTTGTGTGTATCAGTAGTTCATTCCTTTTTATTGCTGGATAGTATTCAATTGTGTAAGATATACCACCAGTGAAGAACAACCAAGTTGTTTTAAGTTTTTGGCTTTTGCAAATAAAATCTCTGTATGGACATATGCTTTCATTTCTCTTGGGTAGACAATTAGAAGTGGAATGTTTCGGTCATATGGTAGATGTATGTGTAACTTTCTTAAAACTGCCAAACTGATGGAAAAGGGGTGGTGCCATTTTACATTCTCACCAACAGTGTATGAGAGTAACTTTGAATCTGGAAAAAGGTTTTAAATTAAAATCATATAGAATTAACTGATCTGACTGCTAAATGAGGTCATCCACGAACATGGTATATCTTTTCTTTATTTCCAGATTTCTTTTATATGCTTCAATAGAGTTAAAAAAATTTTTACTATAAATAAAACATTTTAAATTTCCTAGATATTTTAGAAATTTTGTTGCATATATATGTTCCAGTTGCTTGTTGCCACTATAAAGGTATATTTTTGCAAGTTGATCTTACATATAACTGGCAACATTATTGAATTCTAATGTTAATTTAATGCCTGTTGGGTTTTTGTTTGTTTGTTTGTTTGTTTGCCTACAACACCTGGTATTCTTAGATGGTCTCCTAATGCCTGTTGGTTTTATTCAGAGTCCTATGTAGAGTTAATATCTATATGTCTGCAAATTGCTAATATTCTTTTTTCTTGTCTTATTGTATTTGTGAGGACTTTTGTTTCTATGTTTATAGAAAATAATAATAGGCATCATATATTATTCTCGATTTTAATGACAATATTTCTAAAATTTCTATTATTTCTATATTTCTATTATTTATGTTGTTTGATCTATTTTTTTAGGTAGATTGCCTTTGCCATGTTAAGAATATTCCATTCTATTTCTATTTTTGAGAGTTTTAAAAAAACTGTAAATATATGCTGAGATTTACTAAATATTTTTCTGTATCTATTAAAATAATCATGCGATTTCTTCTTTCTTTCCCCAGTAATATATCAAATATCTTGATAGATTTTCTCATGTTAAATCCTCAATTATTAGAATTATTTTTATATACTGTTGGATTTAGTTATCTAATATTTTATTTAGAATTCTTACACCTAAATTCACAAGTAAAATTGGCTTACATTTTCTCTTCTTGATTGGGAATGAAGATTTAGTTTAAGAATACATTCTCTACTAGTTTTATAAGGTAAATCAAGCAGATTTTTTTTTTCACAATAACATGAATAAAATAAGCATTTTTGTTTCTTAAAAGTTCAATGGAACTCACCTTTTAAACTAATTGGGATTGGCTCTATTGGTGATGGGAAAGGATTTTTTTTAGTCATTTTATGTCTGTAGAGATTATTTGTCTATTTAATTTTTAAATTTTCTTCTTGTGCCAATTATGACATTTTATTTATTTTTTTCGAAATTTATCCATTTCTGTCTGGGCTTTCATGTTTATCAGCATATGGTAATTTATATAACATTTTTTTGTGATTTTAAAAATCTCTATTTATGGCAGAGGACCTGAACAGATACTTCTCCCTAGAGGACATACAAATGACCAACAAATATATGAAAAGATGCTCAATTTCACCAGCTATTAGGGAAATGCAAATCAAAACCACAATGAAATGCCATCTCACATTTGTTAGAATAGCTATAATCAACAGGACAAGCAATAACGAATGCTGGAGTGGATGCAGAGAAAAAGGAATCCTCATACAAGCTGGTGGTACAACCACTATGGAAAACAGTATGGAGGTTCCTCAAAAAACTAAGAATTGATCTACCATATGATCCAGCAATCCCTCTACTGGATATTTACCTCATATTTGAAAATATATTTGCACACTGATGTTCATAGCAGCATTATTTACAGTGGCCAGGACATGGAATCAGCCAAAGTGTCCTATAATAGATGATTGGCTAAAGAAGCTGTGGCACATATATACAATGGAATATTACTCAGCCATAAGAAGAGATGGAATACTGCCTTTTGTGACAACATGGATGGACCTCGAGATAATCATGCTAAGAAAAATAAGCCAAACAGAAAAAGTTGAAAACCACATAATATTACTTATATATGGGCTATAAACCTAAAAGTAACAAACGAACAGGACAAACAAACAGAGATTCATGGACAAAGACAATAGACTAGTGGTTACCAGAGGACAGCGGGGAGGGAGGAGGGGAGAGATATACAGGGTAAAAGGGGTCAATCAAATATGTGGTGACAGAAAGAAATAATTATGGGAGGTGAACACACAAAATATATATATGCCTTACTGTTAAAATGCACAGCTGAAACTTATCAGATTTTGTTAACCAATGTCACCATAAAAAATTTTTTTAAGTTTATTTATAAACTTTTTATTATGCATATGTTTATTTACAGCTCTTTATTGCAATTGGTCAGTCTTGAAGTTAATCATATTGATCTTTGTTAGAACCAGTTTTAGTAATCTTTTGTTGTTAATTTCATTGATTATTACTATTTCTATTTATTTATTTATGGTGACATTGGTTAATGAAATCCGATATTTCGGGTGTACAATTCAATAGTAAAGCACATGTGTATATTGCATTGTGTGTTCACCTCCCATAGTTGGATATCTTTCTGTCACCACATATTTCATCTCTTTTACTCCACCTCTCCCTTCCCTCCACTCCCTACCCTCTGGTAACCACTAGTCTATTGTCCACATCCATGAATCTCTGTTTGTTTGTCCTGTTCATTTATTGCTTTTAGGATTACAGCCCATATACAAGTGATATCATGTGGTTTTCAACTTTTTCTGTTTAGTTTATTTCACTTATCATGATTATCTCAAGGACCGTCCATGTTGTCACAAATGGCAGTATTTCATCTCTTCTTATGGCTAATATTCCATTGTATGTATGTACTATTTCCTTTTTATCTTCTTCCCTACTTTTTTTTTTTTGGTGTGTGTGTGTGTGTGTGTGTGGAGGTGGGGAGGATGGCTTTTTGGAGGCTGGTTTACTACATTGTTCTTTTTTTAGTGTCTGTATTGAGCTTGAACTGATCATTTTACTCTTATTTTGTGATAAAAGCATTTGAATGTTTAAATTTCCTGTTTCTCAAAAGTTTTGATATGTAGTGCTTTCTTGTCTTTTGCTTCTCCATATTTTATATTTTTTTAAATGTCTTTTATAATCTAAAATTTATGTTGTGGTATTTTTCTAAGTTTCTGGAATATTTTAGTGATCCTTTGTTATTCATTTCTAATTTTGTGCCATTAGTGTCAAAGAATATAGTCTGCATGAACTGTATGAACTCAATTCTTCATAATTTATTCAGGCACAATGTATTTCCTAGTACAATTTTGTGAATGTTTTATTCTCAAAAATAATGTTTTTCTGTTTATTGTTAAATTTATTGATAATATTACATGTATCTTATATTTTATTTGTTTGCTTGATCTATCACATTTTGATAGGAATGTGTTAAACATCCAAATCTCTAGATCATTAATGAATTATTTTCATAGTTCTGTCTCTTAAGTACATACATACATATATGCGTGTGTATATACATACATATATACACTATCTTTTATATTTTGTAGGTATATTTTATATCACTGATTTCTTTTTTTCCCTAATACATAATATCTTCCTTTTTACCTTATAATGTTTGTCTTAAACTCTATTTTTTATATTAAAATAACACAGCTCTTTTTGGCTGTATTGACCATTAATATTTATTATAATTGCTGTGAAATTAGGAAATTTCTCTACTTAGTTTTTATATATCAAGCTTTTTTCCTGTTTTCGTTTAAATTTTTCTATAATCTAGTGCATTATTTGATGAGTTTTGAAAACTGTATATGCTCATGTAACAACACCAATTAAAATATAGAACATTACTTTCACCCCAGAAAGTTCTTTTATACTCTTTTTCAATCATCCATTTCCCACCATATCTCCACTCCACTGCCCTCAGCAAACTTTTATCTGATTTATATCACTATAGATTAAATTTACTCATCTTAGAATTTCATATAAATGGAATAATCTATTTCATTCTCTTGTGCTGGCTTCTTTCTGCTCAATATAACATTTTTGAAATCCATTCTATGGGCATTGTATTGTCCATTCTTTTAATGTATTCCATAGAGGAAAACTGTTGCCCTATGAGGGTACATTTAAACTTTTTGAAACAGCCAGGATTCAATCAGCCAAATATACTAAATAAAGTGGATGACGAGCTAGTCAAATGCATATTTGGCAGACAGTACATTTTTGGATCAAGTACTTTCACAATGTAGAAAAGAACATGTATTTTAGAATAGACACAGTGGGTTCTGGTTCTAGCTCACTTGCATGGTCTGCGTGACCCAAGTCAAGTCGCTCAATCTTATTCAAATCTGCGTTTACAATACATACTGGCAAGAATATTGTTAGGTTAAATGAAATAAAATTTGGAAAGAACTTCACACATAGTTGGTGTTAGAATGGTATTATGTTTAGTTAATATAATTATTTTAAAATAATATCCTAATACTTATATGTTTGTTAAATTTTTAAAGAATACAACTTATTACTTTTAAGATGCATGGTCACTAAAATTAGATTGTAAACATATTTCAAAACAAAATACTGTAAGAAATTGGCGATTTTGAATTAGAATATTAATTTCCTATGCATAAATAAGTATTTCTAAAATGCTGAAACTCAATTTGTTTTAAAAAGTAATTAGATACTTCGTTGTCTGTGCTATTAATTTGCTTAGCAAAACCTCTCCCCATATATTTGCAGTGATAATTCTCAGCCTAGTCTTTGTCCAGATGATTAGTGGCCTAGTAAATCATCAAGCTTTTACCACTTTGCCAAACTGAATTATCCACATGGGACCAGTTTTTCATTTATTGTAGAAACCAAAGGTTCTTCCTTGGCAAAGGATTTATTAAAAAAACATATAAGAAACTTGTAGAAACCAAAGGTTCTTCCTTGGCAAAGAATTTATTAAAAAACATATAAGAAACTTGTTGGAGATCATTTCTACTGATGTCAGAAATCTTGGTTGTTTTTTCTCCATTTCAGTATACTTCCCTGAGACTCTGACTCCTGTCAGTTGACTAGTTGCTTTGGTATAACTAAAATAATGATAGTGATAATAGCAATGGCTGACATTTGTTGAGCTCCTCCTATGTACCAGGCATTATTCGAAGAGTACTTTACATACATCATTTTACTTTATTACTGGAAAACCCTAAGCAACAGGTACTACTAGTGTCCTATTTTCCAGAGGAAACAACTGAGACATAGGAAGATGTAGTAATTTACTCCAGGTCAGATAATTTGTACCAGAGCCTAGATTTATAATAATAATAACATATTTATTGAGCGTTTACTAAATGCCAGGCACTAAGCGCATTCATATTTTAACTTATTTTTATCAACAGCACAATGACACAGGTACTATCATTCAACAAATGATGAGATTGTTGCAGATGGATTAAATAACTTGCCCACATTGTACAGCTAATAAGTGAAAGAGGTGGGATCAGGCAGGTTCCAGGATCGGTGCTATACTGATACTTAATTTTGTCTGTCAACCAGACAAGATTATTTAGCAAGCATTCAGTGCGTGCCCAGTACTCTGTGCATAGCTTTGTTTTCTTTATTCAATGAACTTACTGATTTAGGGAAGTAAAATGAAGGCAAATGAAACCCTTAGTGGAAAGGGAGAGTGCTGAATTCTTAGTTACAGAAACTAGAAGAAAGGGTTTGTAGAAGAGGTGGATGTGGACTGGATAATTCTGTGACATCTCAATGAACTAGGTGTGGCTGGGGCTGGACCTCTAAGTATTATGAGTGATGAGGAGGAAGGAAGAGAGAGAAAGAACATTCTGGAATGTGGAATAACCCATGAACTCTCCATAAACAATCTGTTTCTAATTTTAGGGTTAAAACTAATTTATCTTGGCATTTTTCCTCATTAGGAGAAAAAAATCAGCCTTTCAATATCTTGCTCTATAGTCCTTTCTAGTAAGATTAAATTAACTCTGTAGAGTTTTTCAAAAAATCTTCCAATTCTTCAATCTATCAGAGTTAAAATATTTCATGTCCTATGACATTAACTAGAAAAGCTAATTTCCTTTGCCTTTAATTTTGGCAATACTTTCCTTTACATAAATAATGACAGGAAGAATAAAAATTCCTTGTGACACTGCAAATATAAATTCGATTAAAATGACATCTCTTTATGCACATCATACATTTATATGTTTTGGATCAAAGACTTTTTTTTTTGGCAGAATAAAAGAGAATTAGCAGGTTGGTTTAATAGAGAGTCGCCTGTTTTTAAAAGCTTATAATAGAAGATGGTTTTTCCTTTAATAACACCTAACTGGAAGATAGATTAATTTAATAATAGATTTACTCAGCATGTCCAAAACTGAATTAATGATCACACTCCTCAGACCTGTTCCTTCTCTTGTAGTCGTCATCTCAGGTAGTTGCATCTCTAGTTGCCAGCTCCTGAAGCTGAACCTGCCCCTCTTCCTCACTCTCCAGACCCATTAACCACTAGGGCCTGTTGTTTCTCTCAGATTATCTTAAGTATCTCTATAGAAGTGTGGTGGGTCAAATAAAACAGGCCAGAGAGGGGTTGGCCAGGTGAGAGGGCACGGCTATCTAACGAAGAGAGCACGTGTTTCTAACTGCCAGGCAAAGTGTCGTGATTGGGGAATGTGGCTCAGTACTGCAGATCTTGGATTTCCAAAGAGAGGATGGAAATTTGGATTTTATGTGATGTCTCTGGATGTTGGCAACAAATTCAGGCAAAACAAATTTACATTGCATAGTTCAAACAAAACATTTATGAAAAGGTCAGATTCGTAAGCTGTCTATGACATTTTTTCTAATAGTATCATTGTTCTCCTTTCTTACTGTTCCCGTTCCAACTTAGGTCTGCACCATCTTTTGTCTAAAATATTATAGTGCCTTCCTAACTGTTCTCTTCTCCTTGACTTCTATCTTGTTCTCACTAAACTATTCTTTACCCTGGCTCCTGAGTGAAAATTTTAAAACACAAAGTTGATCATATTACTTTATTGTTAAAAAGATAAAACAAAACACCTTTAAAGATTGCTGTTGCCCTCAAGTTAATTCTGGATTCTCTGGCCTTCCAACCTTCCTGTGCTCTGTCCTTGTGGTTTCCTCAAACATGGCTTTGGTTCTTACATACTAGATCACTCAAGATTCTCATAAGAACATGTACGTTGTTTTTTTGTATAGCATATGTTGGTCCATCGGCAGAAAATATCTCTCTCAAGTCCTGCTTTTTCTGCTTAACTCAAATATAATTTTCCTTGTGAAGCTCAGTTCAGGGTATAGTGTGTGCTCAAAGAATGATTGTTGAATGAATGACCAGCAAATAATATCACCAAGCCTGCTCCATGTCAGCCATTACCGCTATAGTCAAAATTAGTCTCTTCATGTTTGTTCATGCTGTTAGTTTAGCACCTGTCACTCTGATTATGTGCACGTCCATTTCCTATCTTAAATCGTGACCTTTCATAGCACAATGCTTATGATAATTACCAAAAATACTGGGGAATATCAAGGTCTGGTTTATGCTCTAATAGTTCACTTGGTCTTTATGAGAAAGATGCCCTGTAGGGGGCAAGAGTGGAGGCAGCAAAACTGGGTACAAGGATGTTGTGTTGAAAGATGAGAATAACTTGGGCAAAAGTGATAGTAGTGAAGAAGGCAAGGAGTGGTCAGAATCAAACTGTATGTTAGAAGTGGAGCTAACAGAACTGGTTGATGGTTTGGAGATGGGATGAGTAGAAAAGAGGAATCAAGGACGACTCCTGGGCTTTGGCCTGAGCAACAAGATGGGGTCATTTATCAAGAAGGAGAAGATTTAGGAATAGTGAATTAGGGGAGAAAAATGAGAATTGATAGTTTTCATCAATTCTCATAGTTTGGTCCATGTTAAGTATGCAATGAAAATTAGACAACCAGAGTTGTCAAGAAGCAGTTGGATATATGGATCTAGAGCTTAAGAGATTGGTCAAGCTGAAAATATGGTCTTCAGAGTCACTGGTTTAGAAATACTATTGAAAGTCACAGACTGGTTGAGAACACCCAGGGAAAGAATTACAAGGAGAAGAAGATAGAGAGTAGATCCCTGGGGCATTCCCAGGTTAACAGTTCTGAGAACAGAAGAAAAGCTCGCAAAAAGACCAAAAGGGAGGGTCAGTGAGGTAGGAGGAAAAGCCAGCGAATGCAGTGTCATCTAAGGCTATAGCACAAAATGTTTCAAGTAGGATGAAGTGATGAACTACATCCAATACCGTCTAGAGGCTAAGGAAAGATAAACTGATGTTGACTCTGGCAAGATGTGTTTATTTGTGACCTTGATAAATGCAATTTCAGGAAAAAGTTAGAAATAAAAGACCAAAGGGAGTGGGTTAAAGAAAGAACAGCAGATGAGGAAAGTGGACTCTGCTGAGGAAAAAAATTTTTGGTTTTTCGAAAAATGTTAAAGTATAAAACACATTTGTAAACTCTGCCCCACCTACTGTCAAACATCTCAGTATTCACACAATTCTGTATGTAGGAGTTAGTCATTATGAGTTCCAAACATGATTTATTCGTATTTCACTTCTACAAAACTTGGATGTTGGCAAACCCAGGCTTGTAGATCATACATCTTAGATCATTTCCAAAAGAACTGACAACAAAAGCTGAAGACACAAACATAATTTTGAAGCATTCTTAAATTTTGCAGAACAACACATGAGGAATTATTAGTATATAAACTTTAGAAGGACAGTTTTATTAAATGTCTTATATGCTTAAATTTAAGCAATGACTTTTATGTTTCGGTATTTTTTCCAGTTTATCATTATTTTGGTTTCTCTGTTCTTTTCTTGGCAGCATTGTTTATATCATAAGATATAGACACAGCATGCCCTTTGCCCCTCCAACCAGATAGTTGTTGTTTTGATCTGCCAATCAAACTTTGAGACCCTTGAGGGTCTGCCCTGAAAGTTGAGACAATTGATCATAGTTTGGACACTTGGGCAGTGTCAACTAATTTTAGTTTCTGAGGCTGGGATGATGGGAGCAGTGACTGGCAAGGCACTTGTCCAAAGCCCAGCAAGGGTTACAACTGTCCTTATGGTTAACAACTGCACAAATAGAAACAGGCTGAGTTTGTGAATGTAGTTTCAACAAATTATTTGAAGTATGAGGCTACCTCCTATCTGTATTTATTATTCCAGCTCTTGGCATAACGAGGATGAAAAACTCTGTTTACTTTAAACTTTTCCCATTAAAGGATCAGTGATGCTTTTACTTCCACACTCTGTGTGTACATAACCAACCATATGCCTAGTCTAAGACACTACCTAAATAAAAGCTCCCAAACAACCCTTTACTCCTATCCCAACATGAGCGCTGTATGAAGAGCAAGTTTAATTGGCTTTACCTTTTCTCCTCCATTAATTTTTGGAGGATAGGGAAGGAATGAGTGAAACCCTACTTTAAAACTGGAATACATACATTAAAAAACAAATATAGGAAGTGAAAGTTTTAGAGCCTTGGAAAGTCTTTCCCCGCCCCTGTGAAATGCTTCTTTCGTGAAGGAGCCCACCCAGGACTTTAGACAATACAATGTGAGTATGCGTCCAGGAATCTTTGTAAAATGTTCTGAATGGGAATGAAATAGCCTGTTTGCTACCTTTCAGTTGCCTTACATATTGGACACTGGCAGCACAGGATGACATACAAAGGGATCTATTCAGGATTTTATTGCCCTTTTTGCTTGGCACGCTCTCACCTGACTGCTATTGGTTTGGAAGCTGGGACAATGTCGACATGTCAAGATTTTATTGGGTCTGTAGCTGCCAATATTAGGCAGCTTCCCAGTTTTCCAGTTTTCGTGCCTGGACTCTCAGCAATTCAGCCTTACCCCACAATTTTCAGGGCCTCTAAGTGTGTCCCTAAAGGCAAGGAAACCCCTTACTCAATCTATTCTCAGCTGGAGATTGACAGACTTTTAAAGTGAAAGAAAAATTTAAATAAACTCAAGGTTTTAAGAACAAAACAAGAATTTTGACCCTTGCAAATAATCACAATGTGATTGATGAAAATTTAAATATATTTTAAATCCTTAATTGTTAATTATGAAAAAAATAGCAAATACTCATTGCAAATTTTTAGAAACTACAGTAGCATGTCAAATTTAAAAAATCCCTTTTCCTCAATCCCACTCTCTACTGATAGCACCTTAGAGTTTATCCTTGCAGAGATTTTATTCTACATATGTAATCTTACATGTTTTATAATTATATATGTACACATACTCATATTCTAGTCTTTAAAAGGTAGAATTGTAATATTAAGCTGTTCTGCAAATTTGCTATATTTTACTTAAATTTGTCATAAACATTTCTTCATGACACACATAGCACATCAGAGATAGATAAAAACTATTTGTTCAGTTTTTTGATTGCAGTGTTTTGTAAATGTACAAATGAATGTGAGATTGAGACCTGGAATCTTCATTTATTCATTCACAAACATGTATTGGGTCCCTTCTATGTGTTAGGCAGAGATAAATCAGCTTAACTTTTCAGTTTGAGAGCTTATCTATTCACTTTGTACTATGAAAAATGAGAATTTGACTCTCTAGTTACTCCCGCCCCGCCCCCACACTACTCTACAGATCTTGAATAGTTATATAACTTGTTAAATCAGTATTCAAGTTTTCCATTATTATGACTACATGACTATTACTCACAACTGAGCCAAACAGTATGCTTTGATTATCTCTAATTTATCTCCTTAGGGTTTTGGAGGGTAACAGCAACTCTGAAACCAGGCTGCTGGATTCATAGCCTATCTTCCCATTTATTGGGGTGACCACGGGCAAGAATTTTAACCTCTCTGTGCCTCAACTTCTTTATAACAGTTCCCACTTTACAGGAATTCTGTAAGGATCAAGTGACTCACTATAAATGAAATGCTTAGAACTGTGCCTGGCAAACAGTGAATATTATCTAAGAGCTTGTTATTATCATCATTACGATCTCCCAAAAAGGGAATAAGGGAAAGAATTTAAAAAATCATCTTTATTCTATAGCTTCACTTGATTAATAATTTACCTGTGTATAGAAATATAGGTTGAAGATAATTTTTTCCTTAGAATTTGAAAGCATTTCTGTTATCTTCCAGTGAGTAGAATTTCTTTAAATGAACTCTCATGCTATTCCTTGTCCTCTTTTTTGTATGTAACTGTTTGCATTTGTGAGTGTTTATTTTTTCTCTGTTTAGTTTAGTTTTGTTTTGCCCCTCTGGAGTTTTTTAGTATCTTCTCCCAATACCTACTTAATCTAATATTTCATGATGATATGTCTGAATATGGATTTTTCTCATAATTGTTCAGGATACTTGGTGGACCTTTTTAAATCTGGAGATCACATCTTTTAGTCTGGAGAAGTTTTCTTATATATATTATTGATTATTTACTTTCTTCTAGTTTTTCTGTTATTTTTTTTTTCTAGAATACCTATTAGTTGTATGTTGGCCCCCCTGAATAAAACCTCTTATTTTCTTATCCTTTGCTTCCTGTTTTCCATCTCTTTGTCTTTTTCTTTCAGTTTTGGGGCATTTCCTCAACTTTACTTTCCAACTCCTTTATTGAAACCTCTATTTTAATATATTTTAAATTTCAATGAGTTTATTCCCTGAATGATCCTCATTATTTTCAATAACATTCTATTGTTTCATGACAGTAATATTTTATCTTATCTACAACTGTTAGTGTTTTACAATAGTCTCAGCTCTGTCTATTTCTCCGTTTCCTCCAATTCTTTGTTTATTTTTGTTTGTTTAGATCTCTGTTTTCCATGTAAGAGGCTTTTCCAGAGACTAAATTTCCACCTTTGAGGAGGAGCAGGGACTTGGAAGGGCCTCATGCAGACTTTCAACCAATTGTCCTGTTTTTATTTCTGCCCCTGACCTTGGCTTCCATAGATTCCTTGAACCTCCAATTCCCAGGTCTGTTCTAGTTCAGTGGCATGAATTGCAAATGTATTGGTGGCTTTCTCCCCTAGGGGAACCTACGCTTCTGAGTTTTTCACTCTCTTAAATCAGTTTTCACCCTTCCTTCTGCTATTATTCAATTTTTGTTGATGTCTGTGTTTGCTTTCGTCTTCTTTGATGTTTTCTTTGTCCCTACGGGTTATGCTTTATTTTATTTTTATTTTTATTTTTTGTTTTACTCTCATTTTAGTGGAGTTTCAGAAGAGAACAGAAGTTAACATATGTGTTCAGTCCATCATATTTAACCTGAAGTCTACAATATTTTTCAATAGACATTTAAGAAAATTCAAGACATTTATTAGATGCCTACTATATGCCAAACCCTTGGTTAGGGAGTTGCTTCTTGAATTTTTAATACTTACAACTATTATTTAAAATATGTTTCAGTCTTCATTAAAACAAACCCCTAAGTATTTCTGCCAAGCAATAAATATATTAAATAAATGACTTCTTTTGGCCTATTCAAGTTACTGAATGTGTTTAAAAAGAAAAATTTAAACAGTATTATGCTATAAAAGTCTCATAACTTGGATTATTTTTCTCCTAACTAGTATAATACAGAGATGTTATTTTCTTTTAGGTCTTCATGCTTGTGAGTGTGTGTATCTGTGTGAGTATGTATGTGGACGTGTATGAGTATTTCTATGGGAGGGTGTATGTGGGTGAATGTATGTATGTGTGTATGTACTTGTGTGACTGTGTGTGTGTATGTACATGTGTGATTAAGGCACAGACAGAAAACAACTCTGCTGGTCACTCTAATACCAAGGTCCTCATAATTTCTTCATGCTCTTGTTTCTCCACTTACAAAACCACAATTATCATTTATCTTGTAGATACCAAAATGCATCATAATATAAAACACTTGGAAATGGTTCTATTAGACATAAAATAAACTGCTGCCTATAAAACTGGGATAAATGAAACATTAGAAGCCAAGGTGTTTTTACTCGTGAGGCTCATGTTCCACTCAGGCAGGATTATTGGGTCTGGATTTGTTCTTGCTTCCTGGAATTATACTGCTTTTCCATCTGAGAACTCAGTCACCAGTTAAAGAATTATGCTGATCAGCTAACATGGGGGTTACTTTTGTTCTTGGCCCAGAAGGCTGGTGACAAAAGGGCAGAAGAAGAAGTTTAAAATCATCTAATTTTTGGTACTAAAGTCCCTCCAGGGAGATCATTATAAAAATTAAATAAAAGTGAATAAATAAAACTTTCTTTAAAACCTTGCTATGCAACATCAAGCATGTTCACATAACTAACCAGCTATCTAGTCTGCATTCAGAGATATAAATAAAAGACTGCTTTCAACCTGATAACATAAGGTTTTAGATAGCAAATATGCCATCCTTCAGTCTGAAGTAAAGAAACACTTACTTCATTCAACAGTTAAGCGAGCTGCTATCTGGCCCTCATTATATCTGTGATTTACAAGGACTATGCAGGCCTGTGTTGCCCACGTCAGAGACCACCAATATAAAATACAGCAAATGGGATTTTTATCTTTCAGCACGCCTCAGAGTTGTTGCACAAGATACACTCCTCAGTCTGCATATAATCAATCTAGCGTAAACCATTATCTCTGCACAAAAGACTAAGCCGAAAGCTCCTATGCTCAGGATCATACTTAAACATGCCTGACATTCACAGCTCCCTGGATTTCTTGCAAAACCCTGGGCTATGCAAGATGTTCTATGCTGAGACAAAGCTGGGCTAAATGTGAGAGTTAAAAGGACACTATCTCAGGAGTTTGTTGACAGGCTGGGGAGTGAACATTTCACCAAAAATCAAATGGTGATTTGTTCCCAAGCTTCCAAATTAACTGGTAAATGTTGGCATATCAGGAGTGGGATTATCCTTAAAGCTCAAGTTCAAGGTTAATACTTTTTGTTTCTCATAATTAAAAGACATAAATGCAAGCCTCACATTGTCTTTGTTTGCCGACAATATTATTTAGTGATTCAGAAAAATGATTGAATTTAATCCTCTTTTAAAAATAAAGGGAATGGTATTTTTTGGCAAAGTCCAAAATAGTGGGCAACTTACATTACCACTTTAGCTTTATATATTTTTACATATTATTTTGTTTTTTAAAGTCGTTATCTAAAAATTATCTTCAGGGAGAAAGCTCAACACATAATCTCATATCTAATTTTTAATATTTTCTTTCCCTCGAATCATGGAGCTCATTCTCTCCTAAGATAAGGAGCTTGATAATTACATCAGCAGTGTCTATTGGGCGTAAAGTTCTTAACTTTCGCCAGCACTCACTTTGTAATGAATGAATAAACATCTTGATTTCAATAGTAAATAGCAAGTGAGGCCCATGTTTTCAGCAAGGTGTCTGGGAAACCACACCACATATTAGATGTCCCCTCCGACAATTAGCTTGTCCATTAACAGTGTCTCACAAATTCACTCTCATGGACACAAGAGAATCCAAAAAGAAGGAGTTTGTCATGGTGGTATGTGTGTGTGTGTGTGTGTGTGTGTGTGTGTGTCTGTGTATAAAATTTTATGTTAAATTATTAATTTTTTGTGTGTACTCAATATGTAAGAAAGTGACAGCACATTACTTTTAATTTGATTTAGTTCACTTAAAGAATGAAAATGTCAAGGAAGAGATTGATCATTATCACAGTTTCTCTGTTTCATATACAGCATCTAGGTTAATGTTGATACCATAGGCATTAAGAAAGGGATTATTTTAAATAAAGAAAAGGGAGTAGATGAAATATATCAAGTTCCTACAGATGTCTGGAATGTTAAACCAAAGAATTCAACATAATCGAGGTAAACAAATTGTTCAAGTACAATACTTAACACCTGTGAAGACATACATTTCATTTTTCCAATAATATGAAAAAAGTATTTTTTTAAATAACCGGTGTCAATTTCATTGTCTCCTGGGCATATGGGAATAGACTCCACAGCCTGGACAAAAGCTCTTTGACATTTGTTTTCTGCAGCCTTGAAGAGTTTTCACTGACCACCATGGGTAAGTAAAAATGCCATAGTATTTATTCCCAAATAGTTAAACTGGTTCTGGCCAGCTTCTATTTTAGGAAATTGCATGTTGCCAACATAAAGAATTTCCCACATCATTTCTGTTATAAAGCTATTCTTCATTTCCTGCCCTGTAGTAGAACTGTGCTTTCTTTTTATTTCCCCCCATGAAACTGGCTGTCTTGTAGTAAGGAGGAGGAGTCAGTGATTTCTTTATTTTGAGGCCATTTTTCAGACAGTAAGCTGCCAAATCCATTTGAGTATTTTCCAAGAACCAGCATTCTTATACTTCACCTTGTAGCTGTCTAAGAGATATCCCAGAAACTTCATTTATTGGGTATAATAAAACTCATGGCTTCAACATAATTCTTTTCCTATAAAAGTAAAGGTATGTAGTAAGGCAAGACATACTGGGAACAGCAAATATGTGGATAAAAGGCTCACAGAAACTTCTCCTTCTTTTTCCACCTCATTACAGTCATCATTTGCTAGAAAAACATTCTTGCTGTGATGCTCAATGGGACCACAGCTAGATTGTGACAATTACAACTCAATTTTGGGTTATTGAAGTCCCAGTGTATATTCTGCTAATATAGCTAAGAATGAACAATAATTTCTGTTCCAATCCAAAATGACTAACCACTGTGAAGTTGTGTTCTCCTTCGATGGCTGAACCCCAGTGGCCAGCCTGATGGGAAGCAAGCAGGGAACAGCAAACTGAGGTAGAGGGAAGGCAGCCTTTATGCCAGGATCAGTACTCGCAAACCTGTTCACAATGCTAAGATTGCCCCGACGTTTCTGAGGCCCTAGCAAGACTACAAATGAAGGTCCATATACAGTATATCTAAATATATAAAAAATATAAAGTTAATAAATCAACACATAATATATTTATCCTCCTACCTTAACAAGTATACTTTCGTGGTGACATAAAAGTCTTAGACTTTGTGGAGTTAATTTATACCATAACGTGAAAGGCACATTTGAGGGAGTGACTTTAAACCCATTTCCTGTTTAGAAAAAAAAATGTGCAGCTTGCTGCCAGTGTTAATTTAACTTCACTTGTAGGAATGCTACCTTTTCTAGGATTTAATATTTGCAGTGAGAGAACTACTATATTTTGTAAATGGAAATACCACTACTAAAAACAGAATACTATAAATAGAATGATGTCATTTGTTTCCAAAGGCTATCAATATACTAGAGCGATGCGAAAATAATAATAAAAGCTAGCTATTTCATGGCAAACTTTGGCGGTAAGGTTAGGACTGTAATCTGAGAGTTATCTTGGGGTAAATGCTGCAGCTGCAGGCAAGTATTCTTGGGGCAAATGAGAAATGGATTAATGAGAAGGGGTGGGGCTCTATCACAAAGTCTTGGTAAAAGATGCAAAGAGGAGATAAAGAAATGCTGGGACAAATATAATATTTTGCGATTTTGTCAACTGCTGTTTTGCTGTACTACTTAGGATAAAAATGTCAGACATGGAAAGGCCTCTATAGATCTTTTTCCCAAGGTCTCATTTGGACCATGGTTTAAGTTAGGTCCCAGTTATGCTTTATTTTGAGCTGGCTCAAATCCTAGTCTCCCTTTGCATTCAGCTCTCTTACTGCTTCCTTCTAGGTTGCTGACTTCAGGCAAATTAGACAGCTCCCTCTTTACCAGGCCCGCACTGTTCCCTTCACTGCTGAAATTTTTTCCTACCACTTACTTCTGTACGTCAACTCTTCCAACCTTTGCCTACCCATCCTACCATATTCAGTTTAAATAGAAAGAGAAGAGCTGACTTTTCTTTCAAGCTTTCTTTGATCAGCCCAGAAGTGACTTCTTTCTCTTTGGATCTCAAAGCCACTTTCTGTTTCTCTATATTGCCTTATCCCCATTGATCCTCATGTACTTGTTTTAAATTTCTTACTAGACTCAGTGCTCCCAGTGGTGCACTCTAGGTGCACCCCTAGATGACCCTCTATAGTTTTGGGAACATATTTATGTACAGAGAACATGCTTTAAAATCAAAGATGAATAAATAGTGAAAACTGGTGTCTGACCTCAAAAACCTTGCTTTCTAGTTAAGGAGAAATGCTAAAACACAAGGCAGTATAAAATCATATTTTTGTTTCATCATCATGACTGCTGTTGTGTGTGATTAAAATGGGTACTAATTTGGAGGAGATCTGTGAGGGCTACCATAATGGGAAAAGATTCATGGAGGAATGGGGACATGAACTTGACCTTGAAAGATAGAATGTGGCACATAGTAAAATTACTAGCAGCTAACATTTATTGAAAACATACTTTTTGCCAAGCCCTGTATCAAGCCCTGAACATGCCTGATTTATTTAATTCTTATAATTTTCCTTTTTGTAACTATTTCTATATCATTTTAATATTTGAACAAACAGAAGCTTTATCAGCAGAGTAATTAACTATCCCAAGGTCAGGGCAAAAATGAAATTCGAACCCCTATTCCATGTTGCCTTCAGGAGTAAGTACTGATAAATAGGAAGACAAGAACTGTTTGACGAGTGAATAAGTAAACAAATAATAGCTAAAGGGAAGGCAAGGCTAAGGTGTGAGGCATTGCAGTAAAAAAAAAGAACACTAGGCTGTGAGAAGACTGGCTTTCAAGTCACAGAGAACTTACAATGGGAAGATTAGGAAGAGAGGATTTATTCCTACTCAAGCCCAACCACTGGGGGCCCTCAGCCACTGCTCTTACCCCAAGGCTCAGTTAGATCCTCCTGTGGATTCAGAAATTTTAACTGTTCATTTGACTACAGTTAATTCCAAAATTCAGGGCCTCATAAGTTCTTAAAGGACCTTACTGGAGTATTGTGTGGGTGGAGGTAAAACAACTTCTACTACTAACTGTCGACCACCACCATCACCTCACTTTTACAGAGAACTTTATAAGCATTATCTAATTCAACAAATATTAATGATAGCAATAATCACTATTAAGTTTCAAAAGTACATTTTAGTTGTAGTAAGTTTGTCAGTTTCAAAAGAAAAGTTTTTTCATTTTGATATTGTTCAATTTTATATTCTCCCTTGCTTATTAAGATTTTGCTATGCTGGGTTCCCCTGGGCACTCTCCTCATTGCCCAAAGGTGTGTTAATATAAAGTGTGTTACTCATTAAAAAAGTAACGGTCACAAAATCCACCAGGCAATACCACAAGAAAATGTTTGTTACTATGGCAACTAAGAACGATTCTTCTTTCAAATATTAATTTTTGGACTTATCAAACAATCCTTTCCTTTCTTTTATAAATGCCTACAAACAAGAACCAAACAAACAAAAAACTGGAATAGTGTTAAGGTCTTTTGTGAACATTACAAATGTTATGGAATATTTTCCTAGGATTCTTGATTTGTCTTTTGCAAAGTAATACATTGTATACAAATGCAAGTACAACTTCAGGTTACAAGTAATATTTATTGCACAAGGAACAAAAAGTATAGTCATTTCATCTTTCTAAGTTTGCCCTGTGGCATCTTGTTAAAGGGCACCTGGTTATATCTGTCATTGCATTCCACATTTCTGGTGGATGACTTAACATATGTCTATTTTGAATATTTCAAATTTAGAAAAGTAAACTGCTGTGGGTTACCCACTACGTACCCATCCATCAGATAGTGTGTTTCATAGTATCTCTGGAGTACAGCCAGACTCCGGAATATAGTGTGGAGCTGGGGGAGAAAAAGACAGACAAAGGTTTTCTAAAAGTGCCAGTTGATAATGCACCTTAAATATCGTTATATTTAAGTTTAATATGTCACACTCTCAAAACGTCCAATTTTAGAGGAAGAATGTGATGTATTGTTGAAAAGAAAAGAAAGAAGTGTTGGCTCTGACTTAAATTTTAAAAATTGTGATACTCTACATGATTCATTTTGGTGTGGATTAATATTTATTTGTTCTTAATTTGTGACCAAGATTAAATAGAGAATATATGGCAGTCACATATATCCATCCATGATGTGAAGGTGGATAGAGAATTAAGGGTTCATGATTAAAGAGTATAAAGAGAAAACAACTTTGGGGAAATAAAAATGAAAATAATGGAAAGGAAAAATAGATATGCCTTGGATTCTTTATTAATATTAATGATAGATAACATTTATTGAGGGTCAGGTAATGGCTTAAATGCTTTATAGGCAATATATTATTTAATTTTCACAACAATTTCCTAATTATTATTTCTTTTTTATAAATAAGAAGACCCAGGCATAGGGAGATTGAATAAGTCATCTTGATTTGCATAGTTAACAAGTGACGGAGATAGGATACAACTCACCTGATTGAATGCTGGTGGCTCCACTCTCAGTCACTACATAACGCCACCTTCTTAATGTTCCTTAAAAGAAAGTCAACTTCCTTAAAAGAAATGGTCTACTATTATCCTCAGCTGCTTCAGTAGGATCATTTGCCCCACACGTGGGTATTTCCAAAAATCACTCTTCTAGGATTGGTCCTAATGTCTCAGGTAAGGAAGACAAAGAATGATTTCTGCATGGACAGCCAGTCTCTCTGCTCCTGAAGGTGGCTAATGGAGGGTGAAGATGGGATGTGTGCTTGCAATCTCCAGAGCTCTCAAAAGAAATGTGTGTCACCTTCAAAGGGCAGAGCCACATGGCATGGAGAAGAGACCTGTGGTAAGACCTTTTGTGATGCAAACCTTTATGTGTGTGTGTGTGTGTGTGTGTGTGTGTGTATACACACATATATATACATAAAGTATTTCAGCAATCCTGAAACCTAGATTTAAAATTTCTCATGTAAATAAAGAAGCAAATACAATATTTTCCTTCCTTCATAGCAGCTCCTTCCTCTGTCCTTGACTGGATCGTAATATAGCTATGTACCTACCATAGAGTAGGTGGGAAACTCTAAGAGACTATTTCCTTTAGATGCGTTTTCCCCCTAGCCTGAGGAGTTTTTGCATTTGTAAGTGTGAAAACTATATACACACACTCACAGACCCACATCTGAGCTTCTTGCTCAATATTTTATAAAGTTCTTGCTCAGGAAAATCATGTCAAGAAAATTACATATTATTCCCCGTTTCCCCCGTCTCATTTTCCACTGCTTCCTCTTATCCCTTTTCACACATATTTTAAGGTAAAGAAGAGAAGCAAAGCAATACAACAACCCACCAAGAATTTCTATTGGTTTTGAAATGAGGCACACATTCATTTGAATTTTAGTTCTGCTTTTCCTAGCTCTGAGACCATGGGAAATATGTTTGCTTATCTGCTAAATAGGACTGTTGTGAGATATATTTAAGAAAAAAAAATGTTCAGAAAGCCTACACACGTATGTGCCCCACATGAGAGAGATACTTAATGAATGATTGTCCATTAGTAAGGAAGTTAGGGGCCAAATTGCATTTAGATCTCAACACCTCCACATATGCGGGCTCCAGCTAAACCCCATGAGGCTTGTTTTCCTAAACAAAGCAATGTCTTAGGGGTGATGGGTTAATGACAAGCCTTCTACTAGTGCTACAGCATTAAAATTTCTTTCTTCCTACATCTTTTTCCATTTTGTCCTTGACAAGCACTACCTCCCAAGTGATGAGTAGGTAACACATGAGCTATGAAAGAGCAGACTTTCCATTTCTCTCACCACTACATTTCTCTGGAGGAGGATCTGAGAAAAAGTTGGTGTTTTCAGAAAGGGTAATTAATATTGATACATGGCCACTGCTTCAATCACCTGCATATCAATCAACTTCTACAAGGCCAGAGTTCAATTAATTGATGACACCCTGGAGACACCCAAAGCAGTTAACAAGTCTCTAGAACTTACTGAAAAAACAAGCTGCAAGATCCGATCTTCCATGAATTTCCATTGCAGGGTTCCATCTCCTAATTCATCCTGCTACACCGAATACCCCTCTGTTAAGGAATACTTTGAAAGAAGAAAGCATAGAAGCTAAGTACTGAAAGGTCACGGCATATCAAACTGAAGCATTGGAACATAATACTTTTTATTTATGACCATTATTGAATACCATTTTGTTTTAAATTTTACAACACAATCCATTTTAAGAAAAAGCATGTCTTATCTGAGAAGTTTCATAAAGTAAAAGCCTTCTTGCCAGCATGAATTTTAGTGTGTCAGCAAGTCAGTGTTCATGTTCATAAACAGGATTTGTTGAAAAGCTAGAGCACAATGAGCCATGATTCTGTGTGATGGCCTCAGGTATCAGTGAGAGAAAGTAGCCCAGAGAAGATGTAGGGTGACAGTAGTGATGCTGGGATGAGGTTTGTTGAAGTCATTAAACAAGGAGGCTATGAGACTGGGGTGACTCTAATGCCTTGGTAGCCTATATAAGCAAACCAAAACCTAAGCCAGAGTCACTGCAATCAAACCCCAAAAAATAAAGCTAAAGAATGACCGATCACAAACAGCCAAAGAAGCTTTCCCAAATAATGCAACTGCTTAAACTATAGCCAATCAAGTAATTGCTTTGTTTTGCTTCAGCATCTTCTCTATAAGGACTTTGCCCCACGCTCCTTTCAGTAGAGCACTTAAAACCATTTCTTGGTTTGGCATTGCCCAACTGGAATTTATATTTAATCAAAAAACTTTTCAAAATTTTAATGTGCCTCAGTTTATCTTTTAACAGTTCATTTACAGCACTTGGTGGGTGGAGGGAAATTGAGGACACCAATGCTGTTCTCTGGCCACTGACTCAGAATCTGAATCCAAAGCACCTTGGCTGAGACTCCTCTTATGACAATCTTTCTGGAAACCTCCAAGGAATCTAGAGGTTATGTTTCTTTTGCAAGTGGAATTGATAGAGGAAGAGGATTTAGGGTCCATGGACAAGTTCAGATTGCCTCTTTCTTTTCTGTTAGCCTGACCAGCATCTCCAAATAATAGCTTTCATAAGACCCAGTACGGTAACAGCACACATTTGATGGGATCATCTCTATATCTGTACTTGTGGAAAACTGTGGAACTTTTTTGTTCACCCTCTTCACCTTCCAACCTGTAGCACAGTCTTCAACCTGCTGCTTTTCTGGTCTCATAAATATTTTGTTTGTTGGCTCATGGGATGTTTGTCTGTCTGTCCCTCACCTGTTATGTGAGCCCTTTGAGGTTAGGGTTCATGTCTTTTCTATTCTGTATTTAACCAAGTGCTGAGAGTCATAAATAGTGGCTTACTCTCAATTTATCTGGAAGCTCCCTCAGAATTTCCATATAGGTAGCATATTTTATTCTCCAACTTGTATTTTAATTTTCTGCCTAGTTTAGTAGAGAATACACTTCATAGACTCATTTGGTCTGTCATCAGTTTCAGAGCCACACTGTCATGTAAACAAAATCAATTTTTCTAATCCCTAATAAAGTAAACTCAAGTAGAAAAAAGTTCAATGTACTTCAACTTACACTGATATATGTAAATACTTCTACGTCTCATAAAAAATAACACTAGGCATATTGTAAGCCATTTGGATTTGGCATCATTCATTTTAGTGTTAGTGTTTCAGTTAGAGACAGATTCCTGAAAATAGAACCATGACAGTCCACCTTTAAAAATCAAAACCATGATGTCACAAAACTAGTTGTTGTGAAATCCAAGAAGAGGTCAATGGCAGGGGCGAGCCATATGCTGACTCTCATTACACAATGAGGGTACCTCAGGGTTCCAGTCCATGTTCCTACCCTAGGCCCCACCAGAGAAGCCCCTCAGAGCCAACATGGAACCCATTAATTTCATTTGTCATCTTTAGAACACACATTTTGTGAGTTTAACTAAAATAAAACTTATTTCTTCCATTTTTTCTTTATTAGAAATCATGAAAATATTTAATATACCCAGACTCATATCACATAATTGCCAGTTAACCTTTTGCTAAAACAATTTTTGAAAGTTATACCACTTGTCTAGTTTTCAGTCATTTTTTTTCTCAATAGAACAACTCTTACCCCAAAGCCCACTAAATAAGCATGCTGGAAGAAGTCATGTAATGACATTATGATTTCAGGCAAAGACCCGTTCACCAATTTACTTGACAACAGCAGTTTCTAATCAGAGATGTCATATGGAACAAATTTGAATTGTGTGCCCTGAGCTGATGAACCCAAAATGTTTTGCTTTGCAAACATAGATCAAATGAAAGGGACAAAAGGGAGTATCTTCTATGATTTTCCCATCCATTGTGCATGTAAGCTATTTCCATGTGTTTCAAAGCCCTCTAGTGCTTCCATTTATTTTGCTCTAAAGATATATTTTTGTTCTAGAACTCTTTTAGTGCAGTGTGGTAGTTTGTGGTGGTACTTGTGTCCGACTTGTTCAAATTTCCTTTGCCTCACCCTTTAGGGGGTCTCCTTCCACACTGACAGCCTAGTTTTGTGACTTGCTTTGGCCAATGGTATAGTAGCAAATATGAAGTAACAAGAGGCTTGGAAAGCACTGGGGCTTGCCCTTTTCTGCTGCTCTTTGGAACCCTGAGACTACCATGTGAAGAAGGCCAGGCTAGCCTCCTAGAGAATGAGAGACACATGAAGCAGAGATGAACCATCTTGGCTTATATGCTCTTGACCAATGATTCCCAAATGCGGGTCCCAGACCGCTCTAGACCATCCATCCTGCCAATTGCCGAACACAGGAGTCAGGCCTACACAGAACAGGGGCAGACGAGGAACACCATCACACCCATGTGTTTACATGTGCTGGCTGCTCTCACACTACAACAGCACAGTTGAATAGTTGCAACAGACAACAAAGTCTAAAAATATTTACTATGTGGTCCTTTACAGAAAAAGTTTACCCAGCACATTCTTAGACCAACCAGTTCCAAGTGAGCCACTAGCCAACAATAGGGATCAGCCAAGCTGGCCTGGACTGAAAAAACAGCCTAGTTAACTTATAGAAACATGAGAAATAATAAATATTTGACATTTTAAACCATTAAAATTTGGAGTGTTTTTAACTGCATCAAAACGAGCAAGATAACATTGAATGCAAAAAATATTACCTCATGTGAAAATGGGTCACTGACTCTCACCACCTTCCAGAAAACGACTCCTTTGAATTTAGCCTTGACCTCCCCATCTACTATCAAGACTTCTTCTTTTATCTTTGGCAAGTCCAAAACCTTCATTACATTACATTTTATGTTCAGACTGTATTTATTTAATTTTAAATTATTGTTATTTAAAAAAACATTTTATCATTGATTTGATTTATTTTGCTATCTGCAAAAAATCCTTTGGTATCTTGAGTTGAGATGGAACATGTCAGTTTTTTCCCATTAAAATTAATGAATTTTTTTTTTGTAATTTAGTGTGTTTTTATTTAGCAGTAAGGTTTGCAGAAATGAAAAAAATTATCAAAAATATAAAATTTGGAAAGATACATAAGATGTTAGTGTTTATGTCTGTGTAGTGGGATTATGGATGCTTTTATTTTTTTGCATGTTTTTGTTTAAATTTTTCCATTTAAAAAATAATGAAGACATTATTTTAAAATCAGGATCACTCCTTGCCTCCCCCAAACAGATATTACATACATGTTTTATTTTTTCACTTAGATTAAGTTGTGTCCTGTGTTCCAAAATATTACATATACATTTTAAATGACTAATGCCTCTGAGTTTTATCTTTACTACTTTATTATTTATTGAGCTTGGGGTATGTGTGGCGGGGGAGACCTAATATGAGATACAAAATGGATAATACCATTTATCATTTAATTTCACCAGAGTAGACACCAGAAAAGAGTGCCTCTTTGGTTTGGCAATTATTCATGGAAGTGAATGAGACCCCACCCTAGAGAAAAAGTGAAAAGAAAATATATTCCTGGTTGACAGTGTTATCTACTTCCTATGAAAATGGAAAAGGAAGAAATGGCCTTTAATGGGGAAAAGAGGATCATAGTAAAGTACATTTGGCTGGGGAATGAATAGCAGGTTCAAGAGTACTGCCAAGGTAGGGGTGAAAATTTTTTCTGCATCCTTTTAAAAGTAGATTAGACCACCACCCACTTGGTCCTGTTAGATGAAGAGCCTTCTAGAGGTAGAGGAGGGATGGACAAAATGACCTATTGAAACTTCTAACCTTGCAATTTTGTGAAAACAAAGCAAGAATGTAAGCTTTCACAGATAAATTTTCTCCATTTGTTTCACGTTAAATATAGTGATTCCTGATTATTCAAGGAAGTGCGTGAGCATCTGGGGCTGCGGTAGATTCCCACTCATAGACAGGTTTCTACAAGGAATTTAACAAGGCAGGCAGCGTCTGTACAAGCATTACTGGATAGATTGCTGATTACATCAGCCAGCCTGGTTCAAACAAGTCATGAATCTAATCACGCGGCACCAGCCTATTTCAGAAAGTCCGGTAAGACGTCATAAATTCTGGCAGAAGTAGATGAGTGTGAAGTTTAATGCTAGAGGTTATACGAAAACAAATTCTCCACCACTTTCAAAATGTATGGGAGTGGAGAAGAAACCTTAAATTTTCAACTAAATTAGGAAAAAATATAAGTAACTTGTTCAGAGACCTTTAAGATAAGGTCATTCTCCTTGTGTTTTGGTAAAGTTATAGGATTTTTATGAGGCAGAAGATCTCATCAGTTTGCTAGTACCCAGATGGAAACCCTTGCTCCTGATTCAGAGAAAAATGTCTGGAATGGATCCAAATTCCAAGCTGGGGAAATAGCAGGGATTGCTTTCTCCTGACTATGTTCAGTGTTTTTAGTATAAATCACTTATCAGCCAGAGGTCCTTGTAACTTATGTACTAAGGTATTTTTTTGTATGTGGGGGGAAAAACCATCAGGAGAATAATGAACTAATCTCTTTAATAAAGTTCTGGCATTCAAAACTCTTTTGGACACAATTGCCAATGATTTTCACCACCCGAGATGAGGTGACCAAGCAAGTCTATTAGGCCTAATCGTCTCACATCCTCAGAGCTGAGATGACAGTTGTCAGTCACATACAAAATATCATATTGCTACAATATGCCCTGAGTTATCACTGCGTATGAAAATAAACAAATCCAAACTGAAAGGGTCTTGCTTGATTAACAGTAATATTTCAAGGCTTAATATTAATGTAAAATTACCTAGGACTATTCCAAAAACACCCTAGATATTCTTCTTCTCTTCCTGGAAATGATTTTTTTTTCTCAAAGTTTTTCTTCAGTAGCTACTTAGGCTAAGATTGCTCAGAACTCAGGCCAGGAGGGGTTCATCCATTGATTGTTATGATCTACAAAGCTTCTTGTCTCTGAAACTATCAGAACTCTTCCTAAGAATTTAGGCCCAATAGTATGATGTCTTATGACAAACTTTACAAATCTAATCATACTAGAGAGATGAGTAAATCAGTGCTAACAGGTGCCTGGTAGCCCCAGCAAGATAGCTCTCAAAAGCCAATTGCTATGGTTATGTGTCTCTAATCGAAGGCAGAATTAAACCTGCTAATTTGTTGAGAAAGAAGGTAGGAAGCAGATGATCATCTGACCACTGGCTTGGTGTCCAGAAAGTGTCCCCACGGGGATGCTGCACTGCTCTGAAGATCTCAGCTGATCATTCCTGGCAGGTGTTAATCCATTCAGGCAAAACAAAACTCAGTGTCAGCTCTCTCTTTTGCACTATGTGCTATAAAGTCTACTGTAGTAGACTTCTTTGTGGGAGCACTGTGTTCTGTCAGCTGTAAGAATATTAGGAATTATCCAAGAAGGAAGGAAAAGCACGGGCCCTGAGAAAGTCAAAGTTCATGCAAATGGAAGGGATTACTTCTAAGGAACTTCCATTCCAGTGCTCTTCGTCTATATCCATACTACCTTCATCATGGGTGGAGGGTAGAACTATGGCCTGGAACTATAAACAAGCACCTCATCATCATAGAAATTAGTTTTTAGGCGCCCACCATGTGCAAGGCATGTTGTTAACAGAAAGTTACAAGAACCAGTCCCAGATCTTAAGAAAAGAGATTGGAGGGCGATGGCTAATAATAGTGGAAGTTTGAAGAGAAGATGGAATTGGAAAAGGCAGGAGAATTAGTGACCTCTTAGTATGCAAAGACATGTTTCTCTCGAGTAAAAAGAGGGCATTTTGAGCATGAGTTACAAAGGTACCCCTAAAAGCCTTACGGTTTTGGCTCTTTGTTTTAGTCTTGCCTTAATTTTCAGAAAAATCTCCTCTGAAGACTATGATGACAGCGAGGGCGATTGTTGATCTATTTACTGGGTAACTTTGGGTTTGCCAATTCACATTTGGGTGGCTTTAGAATAGGAAAATAGAACAAAGCTCAAATCACTTGACTTAATTTCCAAAAAATCTGTTATTTGAATATTCAAGTTTATTGGCTTCTGCAATTAGTTTCTTCTGACTTTAATGACTTAAAAATTCTTCAGATGCACTGTGTTTTCTATTTGTATTTCCAGTGACATGCTATCCTACACTACACTACACTACACTACACTGGATTACTCTAAGTCTCATCTGGACTGAGTTAAGGATGGTTTCATATGAATGGATCAGTTATTCATTACAAATTGAAAATGGTATTTTATGTAAAGAGAAACTATTACAATATTCCCCTCTGCCAGGGCTGCTATCTTCAGCTAAGCAGCCCACAAATTGATCATCTCCATAGGCATCGCAGTGGGTGTTCAATGCTGCAGCCCTATAAACAATTCATAAAATTGAAAAGTCTCTATTGACTTCTAATTAGCAAACAAATTATGATAAATTATAGAGTGGTCTTCCCAAACTGTCTGTCTCCTGATTCTCCTTCATTTTAACCTATATGTATTATACCAGGGCAGGTGTTATTGGCTAAGATTTGATCAGGGAATTCGAACTCTGAGTGATATAGAATAAAGGATCTATTATAGAGATTAGATCTCATACAATAAAGGGAGTTGATGATGAATTTTACGGAAGATGGTTCCCTCTGCATCTAGTGTGGATCTGAAGTCACTGTAGGCCAGGAGGACCAGCTGTTGAAATTAAAAAAAAAAACAAAAACAAAAAACAAAAAAAAGCAGACATGAAGTGGAGGAGAGCAAGGACAAACCAGAATCTGTGAGGACAAACTAGAACTTGCCTAGACAAATTGGAACCTGCATCTGTCTCTCACTAACTACCTTCAACCTCAATACTTGGGAAACTTGAAAAAGAAGCCAGTGCCTTTATCATAAAGCTGCGTATGCAGCGGGCCCAGGACTTGGAGAAATTGGAGGAGATCCAGCAGGAGGAGCTGCGGGCCTGGCTGCTGCCCCATGAGGATGCACATCCATGACAAGTGCAAGATGCAACGGCACCTGGGGCACTGCACCAACCTCTAGGTATAACACTTGCCTCAATTTCATCTTCTAAGTCTTGTGCAAAAATTTTCTTATGGCTCTTCCTTAATTATGAGCCATATAAGATAGAAATTTGGGGAAATATAATTCCAACTTAGAGGTAAGTTGACCTAGTACAAACCCACCACTACAGATTTGGAAATTCTGGTGAAGACACAGTGACCAACTTTATGTTTTTTGCTAGAAAGGTAAAAGCTAGGTGGCATACATATAAATATGTAAACTTGCTGTTCTCACTAAATGAGTCAGTCACATTGAAAGAATAACTGATTTGAGTAGACACGTGTTAATGGTAATGTGTTATTTTAAAAGTACTTTTCCATTCATCTCCCAAATAGAGCCAGAGCTTATGTCCTTTAGGCTCACAATTCTATCTTAAAATCAAAATATTAAAGATACCTCAGAAATTTATATTGACAGCTCCTTTGTCACTTGCACTGAGCTAAATCACACTCTGTTTATTCGTTCAGTAAACTCGTATTGATCTCCCATTGTTCCACATTCTAAGGCTGCAAAGATAATCAAAACACAGTCCCATACCCCACTGATAGGTCAGCCAATCATTACAATACTGCTTGAGATGTGCTCAACCTGAAGTGCAGCACCAAATGATCTAGGAGTGTCAAGGAGAGCTGCTCTGGAGGTATGAATCTGAACTTAAATCAAGCATCAGTAGAGAAATAGATTTTTTTTTTATTTTGAGAGGCAAGTCAGTGAGGCTGTAATGCATGCGTGAACTTGAAACTCCCACTAATTTCAACCTCCTTTTACTGACTTCAGAAAGACACTCAGAGTGGGGAGACATTTGTCACTTCCACTGGAAACAGCAAAGACAATGAAAGAAATACAGCGTGCTTTCCTTACAGGTACTGATCAGCACAAAAGAAGGGGATTGATGTTACCCCTTCTTTTACCCTTTAGAGAGAAACATTTGATGTTCTTAGTCAGACTATTCTTAAAAGTGATAATCAGGAAAAAAAATGCCTAACAGTTGTAATAAAAATAGATGAGACTGGGGGATGGGATAAAAATAGGTGAGACCTGCTGACGATTTTCTTCCAAGCTTCACAGGGTGTTGTATAATTTGGAGGCCATCTCAAATAAAGAATCTGGTCCTCAACTTTGCAATTTGAAGGTCTTGGTTTTGTTATTTCTATAGTAATGATCAGGCCCCAAGGAACTGATATGTCCCAAGGACATAGAAAATTGATTCATAAACCTAATCTTAAATTTAAAGATTTCTTAATGGCCTTTAAATGAGAGTAAATGGAGTTGGATATTCTTTAGAGATATTTGTAACAAGGTTAATAAATTATACTTCTTTACTGTAGAAGCATTTGTTTTTAATCTAAAAGATTTGATGGGCCATTTATAAACAGAGTTCCTCCTCCTCTCATGACTGACCTGCCTCCTCAGGTGGGAATCACAGAAGAGAATTGTGTTGTGTATGGACCTATTGATTCTGTCCAGGGATGATAGTAGGGCTCTATTCTGCTTGCAGGCTCAAGTATATGACAATAAATTGGATATGAAGGAATTTTTATCAGTTGGTTGAGAATGAAAAGGAAGAAAAGAAGTAGTAGAGTTTGAAGAGAGTGGAGAGGATTTGAAAGAGTCATTACGGAGAAGGGGGAAGGAGCTGAGCAGAGAGTGATGATAGGATAGCTGAGGAGGGCCAGTGGTCATGAACTTGTCCATGAACTACTTTGTGTTTGCCCACAGGTGCCCAGAGAAGGCAGGTGTTTTGACTCACTGAGGGTTGGGCTCTGGCAGGCAGTTACGAGGGGATGATGGATGGTTGGGTGCCCAATTCCATATCCCAGACAAACTTATCTGCCCAGCTCTGAAGAGTTTATTATCAACATCTCAACAAACACTGAATTTCAAAATAAAGCATCTTTTTTCTTTATAACTCATAAACAAATATTAAATGTCCAGGAAAATAGACAACTTAATGCAAAGATTTTCTGCTGAGTTTTAAGACTACTTGTTTAGAAGACACTTGGATTTTGGAGGAAAGTGTTCTCATATGCAACGCTTTGTAGTGGTTCTACCCATTTTGTGACTTGGACCTTCTTTAGAATCTGAAGAAATCTGTGCCCATGTAAACATTTATAAAAATTTACAAATGACTTTAGTGATGAATCCAGGTTAAAAACACAGTAGACCCTTTAAGGATATTAATTGGTATTTTTGTCCCCTAACATTTGTTGCCCTTCCAACAGCATGATGATTTCATTTTAGGAAATTGCTTCTTTTTCATTTTGGGTCTTCTTGGTGGAGAAGTAAAGCAAGGTCTTCCTCTAACTGAGATGTAGTCGCATGGTCCAAGCCAGAACAATCAGATTTTTCTTCCCATGGGTGTTCAATCTTTAGCCAAGTTACAGAGATGACAGGGGAGGAAAGTAGTAGGTGAAATAGCTAGAAAACATTCATTTCTCACAATTAGTAAATTTACTTAATTAAGTTATGAAAATAATGAGTCCAAAATAATCATTCATTTCCTAATTTGACAATTATTGAATGCCTACACTATACCAAGCAGTCTCTCCAGGGAGGGACTCAGTGAGTAAGAAATAAATGGACAATTACAATACAATATGATAAGTTGTGCTGGGGGAAAATAGGTGCTATGGGAGCTCAGAGAAACAGCAGGGCTTAGGTATTCATAGCACAGATATAAAAGATTCAATCAAGTAGCAGCCTTTTGAGTCCGATTTATGGGAAAACGCAAGGAGCTGGTATTACAAAGCTACGAGGTGAAGCTCAGGGACCCAGCCTCAAGGGAAATGCCCAGAAAGAGAACAATGGATGAATGTTGAAACTGAAGAAACATGTGAAGGCAAAGAAGATAAACAGCGGTTCTCAAGCTTTACTATGCTGGAGAATCTGGGAAGCTCATTTAAAATACAGCTGCCTAGATCTTCTGATACATTGCTTGGGGCAATGTCAGAGAAGCTGCAGTTTAAGAGGCATCCTAAGTGATTCTGATCAAGGTGATGCCTTCTGACTTCACTTTGAAAAACATCCTGTGTTGTCAAAAGACCCTGTTTCCTCTGCTTGCCCACTTCATTCAGATCTTCCCAATGGTCATATTTACACATCTTTCCTACCACTGAAGTGAATAGATATTTCATAAATTTCTTCTTAAAAGATGTTTTCTTTCAAAAAACATTCAAACATCTTGAAGACGTGGTGTGTCGGTGACTGAGGCTGCTGCTAGCACTCCCTCTGCCCTTTGCCACCATGCTCTATCCTTAGAGAGCAGGCTCCAGACCCTCAGCTCCATGGAGCCCAGATGCGGGCTGCTCCTTGGGTAATGCGGATGCCATCAGCAGAATAGCAAGTGTGACCTTTGTCCCAGAGAGTCCATTTCTCAGCTTATATCCATTATTCCCCAAGTACTTTCTGTGACCTCCCTTTGAAGCTTGTAAAAAACCTCACTTTAAGTAAAGTAGGCTACTGTTCTGGCTTTCATTGGAAATTGGACCAATGGAAGGCATACTGTGAAGCAGTAGCTCCCCAGAACAACCAATTCTTTGATATCAGCTAGTACCTGGTCCATAATTACAATTCCTGAAATGTCTCAAAATGTCTTTTTGCAACTGGTTGGTGTAAATCAAGATCATAATATGATCCACATATTAATGACTTCATTTTAGTGAGTGATTTTAGAGTTGGCTTTATGACAGTGGCCAATCTAATCATAAGGATTTTTCTGTAGTAAGCAGAGTACTGCATTAGTTCTTTCTGCTACTGCCTATTCTCTTTCCTCCACAAACCTTGGGATTAAGAAAGGCAGCCACCTTTTATTGTACCATCTTGCACAGCCTGTCTGTGGGACTTAATTTTAAAGACACAATTGATATGAAGTCAAATTGAACCACTTTTACAGTGTGCCCAGAACCTCATTTGCAGCTTTTATCATGAAAATGGAGAGTTTTGGGTGGGAAGTTTGTGGTTGGTTCAGTATCCTGTGAAAGACCTTAGCAGAGATTCCACATACCTCTCCCCCTGAATCATATTTCTGGAAAATGTGATGACAGTAGAAAACTGATGTTATTTTTGTTAGGTTACATTAAAAAAAATAAAAAGACAGAACTTGCCATCCTATTCAGACATTTCTAGTTAAAATTTTGGAGTCAGTTATCTCTGATTCAAACACTAACTCTGACTGTACTGGTAAATTATTCAATGTCTTTGAATTTAAATGTCCATTTCTATAAAATGGGTATATTAGAGGTTAATTCGTGAGTCTCAGAAGAGATAACATATGACCCACCTTGACACATACCGCATCGTAGGCCCTTAAATGCTACTTTTATCCTCTTCCTCCCCTTCCTTCTTAAACTGCTAAAGAAATAGGAAGCTTCTGACAACTTACAAAATGTGTTTTGTGGTTCTTAACTTACTTCAAAGTACTTTATTGGAGGTATTTCTCTTCACTAGTTCTTTCTCCTGGTAAAGTTACCTTAACCTGACAAAATTGACATGTAAATGTGATGGCTATTACTGGTTTGGGGAGATAACAAATGTAGGCGTGTGGATGGTTTAGAGACAATTTACATGCTGGTTTAGCAGGCATGCCTCCTGAGGCCTCTTTATATCCACACTGGCCAACTGCAGCTTAATCTGACAAGGATAATGTGCAGAATGTAAATATTACCATTTGTTCCATGTCATCTCAGATCAGACACTAATTTGCAAATGTAATTTATCATGTCTAAAGAAAACCAAAATGACAGCTCTTACCAGTATTTGGTATTTTTGTGTTAACAATAGTTCATTTATGATTGTTATTGTTTTAAGCAGAAAATATGTCTCAATATGTTCTGCTGACAATCTGGGCTTTTACAGCACAAACTTCTAGGCTTTTCCATCCTCTTTCTTGTTGCATGCCATCACCTAGTCTGGTCTTTCGATTGTTTGCTCCTCTTAACTACCCTTTTCATGCAGCTGAAGGAATTATTCTGATGCCATTCCAATTTCTGGGATCTTTTCTGGAAGTAGACTGGATGGCTAACGTGAAGACTGAAGACCCCATTTGATCTAAAGTGCATTTTGTCTGTTTTCACTAAAGATCTCCATCACAAAGGAAATAGCCAGAACAGCAAAATTATTGAATAACTGGCGAAAGCCAAATTATAGATGAATTCTGGCTAGCCAGTTTGTGACACTTTACTTCAAGGACTTTCCAACCAGTACGCTGACCAAGAAGCTACAATATCCTATTTGTAAAGTTCTAATGGACCAAAGAATACTAAGTCTGTCCCCGAAGCAAAACTGTCTGCACAAAAGAAGAGAGTTCATTGTGTTTTTATATTCAGTTTCCATAAGGTCACAATTTCTTATTCCTTCTTTCCCCTCTTCAAGACTCTTCTAAGGATAGTAGAAGACTCTATTTTGGCAAGCTGATAATCCCTTTTTATCTTTGTAAGACCACTGCAGTTATGGCCCAGCAAGCTGTAGAAAGATCAGCATGTCCTTGCCTGACTGCCAGTGAGTTAAAGGGATGCCAAGAAAGAGGGAGGGCAGTGAATTGCCACCAGCTCTGGCAGTCTGAGTTTCAAAGATGATTCCTGCCAGTCCCCGTAAAACACTCATGACAATTCAGAAGAACTACAGGATATTTCTGCCTCATTTCTCACATGAAAAAATAAAATAAGGAGATTAAAATTTCTCCAGCTGGAAGGAATAGATTTTTGTTTATCTTTAACAGAAAACAATGTTCCACCACAGAACTTACATCAGGTCTTGTGCCTCTCCCAATGGTGAATGGCACGGGAGATAAGAATAAAAAGTGTCTGGGGGTGGGGGGTGGGTAGGGGCAGGCCTGCAGATAACACTTTTGTCATCTTGATTGGAAAAGCTTGTACAGCTGCTTTGATTCAGTAAAGCTAAATTTCTAAAATTCTCTTGACCTTTACTTAAATTGCTTTTAAGACAGACTATTTTTGTTATTGCTTGGTGAAATAGAAGCTTATAAATTAATCACAGTGTGAATAAATCATTAAAAATTGAAAGGTAACTGATGAAGAGTTCTGAGTTGAGAATTATCACCTGGTTGATGGCAACAATGTAAACGTTGTTCAAAGGCCAGAAGTTGGAGTTTGTATATTTTGTGCTAGTTCCTTAACTGCTGTGAGCTCTAGTTGTTTCAGATACACATTTGGAAGACTCACTACTATTAACCTAATTTATGTGAAGCTCTTCTGAGTCCTTGCATGGAGACTTTGGAGGGGGTTGAATTTTAGTCACGAACATCATGCACATATGTCATGACATTTGCTTAGAGCCTTGCAGTGGTTTTTAAAATGAAGTTGATACCACCACCACCACCAACGAACAAAAACAAAAACTTCTACATAACTCCACATGGCAAAGGATTCAGAAACTGTGGTAAAATGCAGATTACAGTGAAATAGAGAGAGATTTCAACTTTACATTTCTGCCAAACATAATTGAAATTCAGTCTCTTTATTAGCCTTAGAAGGGTAGCTTGTTGTAATAGATATAATCTGAAATTCACTTGAGTATTTGGGATTTGTGCCATTGATTATGCATTCAACCTCACTTTATTGTTAAAAGATATATGTTACATAGTCTTCCTGATGTGCCATTATTCGTTAGATATATATTACCCTCCATAATGTGAAAAATAAAACTCAAACCTCCCAAGTATAAATTTTTTCTTAAAATAAGCTATATTATATTCTAATCATCAATCATTTTAGAGATTCCAATCGCTTTACATTTTATAGACTTTTTCCATAGTATTTTTAATTTCCACAACAAATAAATATTGAATAACTGCTCTTCAGTTCCCTCACCTGTAAAACTGAGATAAAAATAGTATCTACCTTATAGGATTGTTTTCAGTTTTAAATGAGCTAAAATTTGTAGAACAGTTAGAATAATATCTACAACATAGTAAGCGCTATATATGTTAGTAATTACTATTATTACTTATTCTTTACCCAGCACTATTGCTGGGGTGTGGGGTTGGCTGCAGATATTAAAAATAATAAATTGTGAATACTTTATCTGTGATCTAGCTCAGAGGGATAGCAACAAATGTGGAATAAGAATCAAAACCTGGAACCAGGTGATTATTATAACAAGAGGAGGGGCAACACCTAGGCGTGGAGAATTACTCTAAGTTGATATATTTAGGAGAGGCCTCTTACCTGGAAGATATAAGAATTTTTCCGAGGAGTAGGCTGGGTTGAAAAGAAAAAGACAAGGACACTGCAGACCTGGTAGCACAGAATCAAAAGCTTTTTATCAAGGCTGAATGTGGCCTTTTTAGGGTCAGAGAGAAGGTTTAGTGGAATGGAGAATGCTTTGGGGGTGGTAGTACAGGTTAGGCTAGGAAGTAATGGGAGAGAAGATTCTTTGGATAGGCATGTTGTGAGACTACATGCCAAACTAAAGGATTTTGACTCGAGCTTAAAGGCAGTGGAGAGCTATTCAGAGAATTTTGAACAAGAAAGTAACCAGATAACAATAGCCCTTTAAGAAAGTTATTGTGTAAAATGAGAGACCCAGAGGATAATGCGAAGATGGATACGTAAGTGAAAGCACAGAGGGATCAGGGTGTAGACTTTAAAAATGATATTTTGGGATTAATAATGACCTATTTTCTAAAACTTTCTTAAGCATATGTCTTTGAGACCACCCTGTAAGTTAGAAAAATTATCATCCACATCTTACAGATGACGAACTTTAGGTAAAGAGAGTTTAAATGACAAAGTCATGCTTAAACTTATTCATTAAATATTTATTGAGTGCCTGCCATGTTTCTGGTTATATGTTATGGCCAGTGATGAAAGAGAATCAAGAATATTTACAAACTCTAAGAAAAATTATGATGTGAGTATAGACAATGGGTATTTGGGAAATGCTTTAGAAAGAGTGATTGAATAAAAATGAATGAATAGATCACATTACTCATAACACTTTGGAGCAATTCCATATCAAAAATAACAAGGCATGCCTTTAAGTATCTACTTCATTAAGTACGCACACTCTTCTCTTAATTCTAGCCAATTCAAACCACCACAGGTCAAATGTACCTGAATAGCTACTTGAAGAGTATATTAGTTTTCTATTGCTATTATAACAAATCACTACAAACTTGGTGACTTGAAACAGCAAACATGTAGTATTACCTCACAGTTTTTTAGGTCAGAAGTCTGATATGGAACTCATGGGGCTAAAAACTAGGTGTTACCAGGATTGCATTCCTTTCTGGAGGCTCCGGGGAAGAATATGTTTTCTTACTCATTCAAATTGTTGGCAGAATTCATTTTATTTTGTGATTGTAGGACTGAAGATTTACAACCTGGCTGTCAGCTGAGGATTGTTCCCAGCTTCTAGAGGCTATGCATTCCTTGGCTCGTGGACCCTTTCATTCTGTCAAAGCCAGCATTGGCAGGTTGAGTTCTTCTCACACTTTGAATTTCTCCTACCTCTTCTTCTACCACATCTCTCTGACTGATTGATTTTTCCACATTTTAGGGTTCATATGATTACATTAGGCCCACCCAGATAATCCAGGATAATCTCCCTATTTTAAGGTCATCTGATTAGTAAACTTAATTGCATCTGCTATATCTTTGGACTATCATCTAACATATTAATAGATTCTGTGGATTAGAGTGAAAGCATTTGGGGGGGCGGAAATTATTCTGCCTTGTACAGAGAGGAATGACGATTAAGAGTTAGACACTTCTTCAGGATTGCTGAAGGCATGTTCCTTAACTTCATCTCCTTTCCCTATCCATATGCTAGATCATGTATGAAAGAGAAAAAAGAAGCACATATTGCAAAAATACTACCTTATTTAAATGAGGTTTTATGGACAAAGCAGAATGTCCTTTGTGTGTGAGAAGATTTGCATGTTCAGGTGATACTTTTTTCAACTCAAATATTTTCTGCTAAACTTATGGCTTTGCACTGGCACCTATGGAGATATACAAAGAGCCATTACTCTCAAGTTGACAATTTGCTAGATGTGATTAACTGAGCAAATAAATTACTATAGTACAAAGAAGCTCTTCCTAATAAAAGTGCAAAGTATGGTGGAGAATACAGGATGAAGAGATTATTCTTCATTTGAGAAATCAGGGATTAATTTATGGCATTTGGGCAAAGAAGAAAAGATGTATTTTGTTGGAGTAAGGTTGGCCAAATAAAGTTTAGAGCTGGAAGATTATTGTATTTCTTTAAGTAGTGGGAATTCCTTCAGACTGAAAAAAAGTGTGTAGAAAGAGTTCCTGGGATAAAAAAAAAAAAAAAAAAGAGGTGTTATACAGATTGGGATACATACCTGAGAGGGTCACATTTGTCAGGAATAAGACCTTGGACTTTTTTCCCCATAGAAAACTGGGAGACACCAATGCATTTGAGCACAGAAAGGACAAGGTCAACGCTGGCATCAGGAAGTTAATTGTAACCATACGGAGTAAAATAGAGAGGAATAAGATCTTGGAAGTGGTGATACCTGCTAGAAAGTGCTTATTATAGGACAGGAGTGAGATAACGAATGCCTTTCTAACTAGAGAGGAGATGGTATGAACTTAAGAGAAAATGAGAGGGATACTGAGGACGAAATACAAAGGAATGTATTTTATGTATGGTAGTGATGAAAGGTGGAAACAGAGTGAGGAAAATATTAAATCCAAGATAGCTGTAAGGTTCACAGTCTGAATAGGACGTCCTAGGAAGATAGAGGAGCCATGAATAGAAAGAGGGAAGTCAAGAGGAGAAGAAGGTTGGGTGGAGGAGTGAAGATGGTGAGATTGGTTTTGACCTGTTAAGTTTAAGAAGCTGGTAGAAAATTCAAGTGGAGATGTTCAATGTAGAGAAAAGTACCAGCAGAGATGAGACAAGGGCCAGGGTAAAGAACACCCACAGTTATGGGGTGAGAACAAACTGATGATCAAAGAAGATGGAAGAGATTCATGGTGGGCACAATGGCATGGGCGAATTTCAGAAAAGAATCTCATCTAAGTTGTTGGGAAGGCACTGAAGAGAAAAGCAGATGTCGTGGGTTAATATCTACCTCCATTCTATGTTGATAACTCCTCTTTGAGAAGGAAAGAGTCAAGGTATAAGACCAATTTAAAGAATAATTTTTTGTTGTTGCTATTGAGAAAGCATTCTAAGATGAGAATCTAAATCAACAAAATGAGAGAAAGCCCATATGGATTACTGACAACGTTATGGAAAAATGTTTAAAGTCAGTTTGGGTGAGATCAGAGATTTTAATGCCTTAATTTTATCAGCCATTTCAAATGTCATTTTAAGCTTTAAAAAAGGAGAGATACATTTTTTGTTTCAGATTAGAAACATTAGCAGTAAGAATCATACATATGTAAATCTCTGGTGCATATTCTATTTTTAAATGATTCGAATTATACACAATGTTTTTCATAAGAATAGAAGACCCAGGCTGAGTATTAACCAACAAGGCTATAGATTTGCCCACAGCATCACAGCTGAGAGGACAGAAAGAATATTATTCTAATTACTTCCGGGAGGCCAGAGGCACCACCTAAGCAAATCAGGAGATTCACTGGAGTTCCTGTGCACAGTGCTCTTTTGAAATTAGTGAGCGTGAAAGGAATGTGCTGTGAGCCCCCATCTACTGTTTATCTGGGAGGGCCCAGCAGATAGTGAGCTTGACAGTGAAACTCTACCCCTCCAAACTGATGAGATGCCAGTGTTTCCCTGCCTTGCCGGGACTGCCGGGGTAGCTCCTCTTACTTCATAGGGGAGTGACTGGTATTTGAGCACTGATAACAACAATCTCGGTGGTGAGGCTGAGTCAGGGAGGACATTCCAGGAAAGCAAATGGCTGAGACAAGAGCTGGGCTTGCATGAGGACAGAGGTGCAGGACCTAGCTCTGGCTGCCACTGTGTGGGCAGGAGGGCAAGGCACCAAGTGGGGACAGCAGGCACTTTTTTTCTGGAGGGAGACCAAGCACTCATAAACCTATGTTTTAAATAGGAATGGTGAGAGGAAGAAGGAAATATGTTTGGTCTCTGGCCTAGAATCACACTAGATTTTATTGAGGAATTTTTCGTGTCACTGACGGGCAGCCGGAGCAGAGTCTGGGCTATAAAAATGCTACCTGACAACTGTTATCGCCACTTGAAAAGGAGATCTACATTCAATAACCCCAACAGGATCACCAAAAGGAAAAATTACATATTACCTGAAGCCTTCTCAGAACACTGTGGGCTATGTTGACTTTTCTCATGCAATTGTATTTCTGTCCCTAGTAACTAAAAACCGTAGAACAATCCACAGTGATCAAACCTTCATTAGACCAAAAAATAAAAAATAAAAGGCTGCTTACATTTTCCCCTTTGGTTAGGTTGAACTCAAATCTGTATGGGAGGTAACAGCAAGAGAGAAGATAGTGCAGGTTGGTGTGCTTTAAAAAACAGCAAGTACAACATTTGGCGAACGTGTTTCTAAATTTTAGCTTCATGTGCTACCTTTAGGAGAAGTTTAAAGGAGAGAGTATAAACCTGTTAGACTAGTAGCGAGGGATACAAAGCACTGTGTACACAAGCGTTGGCGAGAAGGAGAAGCAGAGAGCAGTGGTTGAGAAAGACATGGCACAGGGGCTCGTAGGAGTTCAAACTGGCTCAGTGGGACCACGGCACAGACTGAGAAATGCCTCAGAGACTGAACACATTTTAATCTTGTGTTGTCATAAATGCCTTAATGATTTAAAAAATCATCATTCACACTTTTACACGCTCCAGGGTTGCACATTTATTATCTTTCTGAGTGATACTAAAAATTACAAAACGTACAGCTGGTGTGGGATTCCCCCAGGGCTGCACATCCCCACTCCCTCCAGATGCCCCTCAGAGCCTGCTAGTTCCAGTGACTTGGCTTGGGTATTTAGTCATAGTTTATTTCCCTAATCATTTTCCAGAGTTTCTCGCCTTCTTTTACTGGTAACTTTTTGACTGAAAGTGTCTGAATTTCACTGGCAGTGGGCTCGGCACATGTCAAACACCCATGCATTACATAAGCATTGGATGGGTTCATGGTGCTTCATTCTCCAAAATTTCTCATAGAAACAGAAGGCATTTGCTTTTAATATGCCAGCCACTCAAGTTTAGAGGCAATGTTGTTTCCTTGAAAGATTTATACTTTAAAGACAAAAAAAGGAAAAGTGGAATCAAATTCCTAATTTATAGCATAGCAATTACATTTTTATTGTACTCATTAATTTTCTCATGTTGATAATGTTTCAGTCTACAGTTTGTGCTGTGTTTCCTGGAGTCCGAACCCATTTCTCAGAGGCTTGATAAGCATTCTCTTGTTTATTATGAAGCTGAAACCCAAGGCCAGACATTCTTAAGAGGAGAAAGCATGTTTTGATAGTGAATTGGTGTGAACTGCTGCATTAATCCTAAAATAACTATAATAACAATTTTTATTATATATTATGCATTTACCCTCTGCCTAGTATCATGCTTAAGAACTTTATGTGCCCATTATCTAAGAATTGTATGTATTTTATGTCATTTAATTCTTACGATGGTCATGAATGAGGTAGCATTATTTTCATTCTACATATGAGGACACTGGAGTTTGAGAGAAGATCTGACTGCGTGAAAGGCAGAGCTGACCTTTGAAGGAGGACCCATCCAAACCCAGACCCATCCTCATACACCTTAGTTTGTCTGCTCTAGAAGCCAATGACTTAGCAGATACAAAGCTATATGTGTGAATAATTAAATCCTTTTTAGCCAAAATGAGCTTAGTAACTTACTAGTGGATGAGGTATCTTATTTTTAAAGAAATTGTCAGTCCATTTCTTTCCTTTGCAGCTGGGAAGGTGTTTGAGAAATAAACATTTTTTTCCATCTCAGACTTGGACTCTTTCCTTATAGTTCCAAGAAGTACAATTTCTTGTTTCACTGAGTTGGAGAGGGGAATGGTGGTTGGTACGTTGACAGCTAGGTGACTAGTGGAAAAATCAGTGAGATGTAGAGGCTGCTAGTCTTCAGGTGACTCCTGCATCGCCGTGATAGTAGCAGAGAATCCCCTAGTTAACTTCCTGCTCCATACACAGTGGAAGTGATCTGTCTGTCCCCAACTGGGTCCACTACCTTGCCTGGGAGAATAAGTGAAACTCTCTCCAGAGAGCACAGAACCAGAGTGTCACATTCTCTTTGATTCTAGTTTCCATAGGAGGGCCTTAACTTTGTCTGAGGTAGATAATGTTTCTGAAAAGTTGACTGTAACCACATTTGGGCTTATTGATTCATATTTGAAATGTAGTGTGGTGATGCAGTTTCCATTTGTCCTCTTAGTATTTTAAATAATAAAATTATAAGAAACAATATCTCTGGATATTAAGATATTTAAATTAATTCAAGACAGAGTCAAGGAATGCCATGGTAATTGCTTTTATGTGAACCTTTTGTAAGGTGAATAATCTCTAATTTTTTTAAAGTTCATTTTTCCCTGAGCAAGATTTCTTAAAATAGAATGTATCTGTTAGACTTCCAAACAACATATTGACTAACACGTATTCATAAACCAACTGGAAAGTTGGACGTTTATTCATCCTTCTTAGTTCTCAGTTTCCTCCTCTGTAAAGAAGTAGGCTGCATAAGTCACAAGATTGCTGAGAGGATCCAATATACTACACTGTGGTCAGTAATGGCCTATGGTGGGGGCCCGATAAGTGATAGTTCTTAAGAGCAATTAGTTTAAAATCCAGAAAGCTCTGACTGAGAGTACAGAGCTCTTCAATTTTGGTCTCAATTCCAGCTCCTGCTAACTATCTCTGTGACCTCTGTTACTTCATCTCTAAAATGAGAATGACAATTTACTTCTCTAAAATTTAAAGGACTAAACTAAAATATCTTTAGAGGTTTGTTCTAAGTCTAAAACTGGCATCCATTACCCCCTTACCCTAAAGGCTTAATTCAATTAAATAATTTAATTTAGAAACTAGTAATAGCCACTTGCTTGAATAAATCTAGTACTTGTTCCTTAATTGGTTTATATCCTCTTGTAGTTATCACCATCATTATGGAGAAATTGGATGGGCTGATTTCATGCATGCTTTTACACATGGATAACCCTCTTCTGTTTTTTGTCAGTGGTATTTTTCTAAGACTTTCATTTCTTTATAATTTATCATGTTCCTTTCTTTTTATTTTTTTTCCTCCATGAAGAGGGCTGACTTAAAAAATGAATTCAACATCTCAGCAAATTTCTAAGTTGTGATTGATTCTGTGCCCTTGCTCCTTGACTAAAAACCCTGATTTCTTTCTCATCATCCTTTCCCTCCTGATAGATTTGCCCTCCTAATACTCTTTAACCCTTTGGGCTTACCTTATCTCCCCTGGCTCCTTTGCTTCTCTTATCTCTATCCTGTTAGCCTTAACTGATGTAATTTGTTTTCCTTGGGTTTCCTCCTCTTCTGTAAAGACATGAACACTCACTCTAATATTTCTCACCTCTTGCATTAGTCTTTGTCAGCTGAATCCCAATCTAACACACTTTTCATGAACGTTGATAGCCAAGAACAGGCTTTCTTCATAGTTCTGGATTTCATTTCTTTTTACAGAGTGTCACATTATACTCGACAAACCTAACTCCTGCAAATCTGTTTTAGGTGCTGTTTCTCATTTTCTGATATGCAGTTTGTACGGGTATCAGGTTTTAGCTAAGCAGTTCATCTCAGCTTTGAGGAAATATTCTCTCCAGTGACTTGGCCCTGTACATTATTGAGCTGGCTAGAATCAGGATCCACTGTATGTCTACTTTCTGGTCTACCTTGCAGTCTGGTGTTGGGCAAGGTCATCATGTCTCTTTGACCCTCAGTAAAATACAAGATTGAATACGTCATCATTTTCCAGATATAGGCAGCTAAACATCCTTGAAGACAATAGACAGGTTCTAAGAGCAATTCTAAATTTTATTTATAAAGTTGCATAGATAATTTCAAGTTTCCTTGCTCTGGGTTAGAAATTATTTCAAGTCGTCGTAGGGTGCGGACCTTGGATCAGAAGCTCAGACTATGCATATTTCTATGTATCTTAGATGAACAACATTGGCAAGTATAGTTAATTGTATTTAACATTTTCAGTAGAGTTGAAAAATTTTTTTCAAACCCATGATCCATGACTGAGATGAAGGGGAGGAAATAAATAGAATCTTGGCTGCAGGAGCATTTGGGAACTGCTGGGCTAGATGGTCCCAGAGGTCTCTGCTGGTTCTTTGGTTTTGTGAATATGTGGCTTATTTGGGGCAAGCTGGAGTTTATCTATGGAGGAGGCTGTTGGCTCTCAGGATTTTGGCTCTTTAGTTGAGTGGTGAAACGGAAGGCAGGAGGTACTGCTCTAAGAAAGAGTTAATTGTCATCCTTTCTTTTCACAACTGGCTTGACCTCACACAAGCTACTTCAATCCATGGGAATTTATTTAATACTCTGGGGTTAAATGTGAAGCAAATGTTGCTTCAAGTACATTTTGACCTTTTCTTTCAGTTTTCAAACTACCAGGGAAACAACCCAGGGAGAGAGTTTTTCTCCAAAGGTACTGTTGTTTGGGGTAACAAGACTTTGATAAGTTACAAGGTAACCACAGAGTCTGACATGAGTTACAGCCTGGAATTCAATGCCATGTGGTTTCTCAGAAAATCTCAAAATTGTTGAGCAAAAACCTTTGATTCATCTGGAGATCAAGGTGTCGTAGGTCTTTCTAGTGGCCTGTATGAATTTTCTCGTCTTGGAGTCAAAATAAAAGGAGGCAGAGAAAAGACGATCGTATTTTCCATTTCTTAATTGTTAGGAAACTGGAATAAATGATCAGATAATAATAACTGGTGACCTACTTAAAGCATATACATATTTGCAAAATCAAGCCAAGATTCTAAATGATAATTATATAATATAGAAAGTCATTGCATTAACATGAAAATGATAGACTGTTCTATGACATAATTTTCAAACTTATTCCTGATAATTAAAGGAAGTATATGGCAATATTATAGTGAATAGCAACAAAAAACAGCAAAAGTTAAAGGTAAAAAGGAAGGTATTCGTTTAAATACCTTTTCCAAAACACAGAGGTTAAGAGTAAGGAAGGCCCTGTAAGGAGAGTGCCTGAGTACAAATTCGAACTTCACAACTTACTAGTTGTGTGACTTTGGACAAGTTACCTATCATGCTGTGTCTCTGTTTCCTCATATGGTAAAATGGGAAATATATTAGCAATAGTGTCTACTTCATAGATTTATTAGATTAAATGATAAATACATATAAAGCACTTAGAACCACACCTGGCACAGAGTAGACACTCTATAAATATAGTTTTGCCAAGGCTATGTACATCTTTGAACAATCAGAGAAGCTACAGATGACCCACTGATGAAATAAAAAGGTTTTAGGAATAATATAAGAAAAATGACCTGTTTCTGTAGGTAACACCAGCCTCCCTCAAGCAATAATATTTTAAAATTATTTGAAAATGTTGAACAACCAATATTTTGTTATATTAACCAACACATTTGACTAAATACATAGAGAGATTTTAATACTGGACTGAATTTGTTTGGAAACATTTAGCTTTTTCCTGCAATAAGCAACATAGGAAATACAAACATATGGCACATGTATAAAATGCCAATAGCCAAAATAAAACTAAAACCTGATGTTACTGAGCCAAAAGAAACCAGGCTAAAAAAATATACAGATATCAAGGTTTTCATATGCAGATATAATTCCCTTACAATGATCTTCTAGGTTGTGAATGTCTTTTTAAATTAGGACACTATCTGTGATTATAATCATCTTACTAGTTATTCATGCAAATGTATCACAATGGCTCAGTGCCTGGAATTACTATTTGTCTTACATGTTTCTATTGCTGTTTTGGACCCCTAAAAACAGTATGCCTCAAATCATAGTGACCCCACTTAAGGTTTATATCCGACAGACAAGTAATGCTTATTCATTCATTCATCTATCCACTCATTCATTCAACATATGAACACCAACCAGGCACATGGGAATATAGTAATATGTTTATGGATAGGACAAAGATTCCCTATCCTTATGGGTCTTACAGTTAAAGGGGAAGACAGACTTATCGAAATTTTATAAGCACTCAGATAATTATAATGCAGGTAAGTGCTGTGATGTAAAAGTCCAGGTTTTATCAAGTTTATATTCATTGAGATTGGGAAAGTCTTCACTTAATGTGACATTACATTAAGCCCTAAAGAGGAATGAGTAGTTAGAGAGGTGAATGGTGCAAAGCAGGGAGAAGGAGAAGGACAGAAATGTATTTCAGGAAAGGGGACAGCGCATATGAAGGTGCTGGAGTGAGAGGAAATCACAAAACAATTATGGTTGGCATGTAGTGAGTTGTGGGAAAGTGGTTCAAGGAGAGGCCTTGAGTACCATGTTAAGAATTTTAAATGGTTCTAGAAGCAATGGAAGTTATGATGAGCTGTAAATGGAGCTGGTTATTATTAGGCTAATGGTTTATAGAGGTACCATGTCTGTGGAAAGACAATTTAGAGGCCATGGCAAGAGATAAAACAGGAAGAGAAGGGAAGAGGTTATTTTTGCAGGACCTGGGGGATTGACTAGATGTAACGAGAAAAAGAAAGACATTGAGTTGCCCCAGCTTTCTTCTTAGGAGTCTGAGGGTTGGTGCTGCCATTTGCTGAGACAGGGAATATTCATGCAGAAAGTTTGGAGGGATGATCATGGGTTTCATATAAACATGCTGGTGAGATGCCCAAGTGGAGCTGTAGAGTGGATATGGGTCTGGATGTCCACTCTAGAGATTGCTGAATGGCCAGACAGGATAAGGTCTGACATGTCCCCTTTAGAAAGTACCAAAGGCCCTAACTAGAGAAGTTTTACTGGAAATGGTGGTTTTGGCAAAAACGACAAAATATGAGAACTGAAATTAATTGTGACTTTATTATTCATGAAGAGATTCAGGATGAGACATAATTTTTAAAAAATAAGAAAGGAAAACTTAATTTTCCTTTCTATAGTTTGTTGCCCATTTTCAAAGTCTGGGCAAATACTCATATTTCTTATCTCTTTTTATAATACTTTTAAAATTAAATCTAATGAGATGACATTGGTTAATAATATTATATAAGTTTCAAGAATACAATTCTATAACACATCACTGCATTGTGCGCCCACTGCCCATAGACTGGTCTCCCTCTGTCACCATATGTTTGACCCCCTTTACCCTCTTCATCCGCCTCCCAAACCTCTTCCCCTCTGATAACCATCATACTGTTGTCTGTGTCTGTGAGTTTGTTTGTATAACACATTTCATTCCAACCACTTTAGTTGGCAGGTAATTCTAAACTTTGAAGGTGTGCACCTGGAATGATTTAAACTGTGCTCTTCCCTGTTACATTGTTATTTAATTGGGGCTTTGCTGTTTCTTATTTTGAAGTTATACCTTTCATATTTGAGGGTAAGGTTATTGGCTTCCATTTATTTACTGGGGTTTCAAAATCAAATACAGGGCCTGGTGTGTACCTTAATGGTTTAATTAAGCATCCTTAGGGAAGTTGTGGGAACTGTGATTCTAGTTTGCACTCGCATGCCCATCTAAAGCGCCAACTGATTCTCAGTGTCAGCTGTTTGCTGACATCATGCTGAAACGTGGGCCTCCCCCATTTTGCCATATCTCTCAATTTTAAGTAGAGTCAGCTATCTGTACTTTTACATGAAGTCTCCCGATTCAAAAAATAATTTGCAATTAAATATATTTTTTAAATCCTCACAGCTAAAAAGAAAAAAAGAGTCATGTCTACTAGAGTGAGTTGGTTTATTGGCTGTCAGATTGCTCACCCTCATTTAGTATTTCCATACAGCATCTCATTTACAGCTCTAAAGAGAGCTTACTCATTATTGCAATCACCCCACACTCTGCTGGTGGGTAACATTCAGCGTTCAGTCTCTTAAAATGTTCGAAGTTTTTGATAACCGTGTAAAATGAACCGTGTCACATTCCTCCGTAATCAGGAATTTTACTCTGTTGAAAACGCCTTGGTGATGATGAAACCTAAATGCTCTTATAGTTCATCTCTCTCGGGACCGACTATCAAAATGAGTACCCCCAACTGCCCCAGCTCAATGGCACTCAGCGGCCATCTCAGAAGTGCCCTTCTGGGAGTCACCAGAAGCAGGGGACACTTTCCTTGTCCTGGGATCCAGGGTGCTGAGGCAGTTTCTTTAGAAAGCCCATAAAACATGATGGTTTTTTTCATGATGTTTTCAGACTAAGAAAGAAATTGCATAGTCCAAGTCTTGCCTTAGGCTAGTTTGGAAAGATTGCTTTCACCTTTTCCCCTTCTGTCTTTCTCTCCCCTGCATGTGTTCTGGTTATGGTTCTCTTCACATTAGGCGAGTGGTGATAAAACTGTGTATCTTACAACCCACCAGCACTTGACTGGTCCTCCAGAGGGTCACAGAGTAAATAGGTGTTTGATTAAACGTGTGTCTGAAAACACTGGAAGCCTTTGAAAGATAGTGTCAGAGGGCTGGACTTGGGCTTCTAGGGAAGCTTGTTGTAACAGGCCATGTACTTTCTCCTTTCATCAACTTACTTTAATGGCTTGATAGCATTTCTAGAAGTTCATTTAGGGAAACCATGTGAGTGAGGTTTTGAACAAAATCAAGGCTATTTTTCCTCCCTTTTTGAAGGTGATGTCCTTAGAACTTGCTAATTAGAGAGCAGAACAACAAAGAGATGCCTGAGTCATTGTCTCCAAAGCTAGTAAAACTAAACTCTGAAGAAAAAATGTTTTTTTTGGAAATGCTCGCAACTTAGTCACTCTGTTAAAATACAATTGACATAACCTCTTTTCCTTTCAGGCCTCTCCTGAAACAACAGTTAAATACATGAGTCAAGCTGAAGGCTCATTCTCCTCAGTTTGTTGGGCATAATGGGGTAATTGCTTAGATGGTCATCAAACTTTCCATTCTGATGATTGATTCCAAAGTTCTCAAGGTGGATCCAGAACTTCTCTGGACAAGTCTTTGAATCATCTGTCCACCCAAAGCACAATTTTGCCAAAAACAATGATTTATTTTTAAAAAGCGAAACAATGATTTCCCTACTGAATGGAACACTCAGCATGGAATCAAAAGGATCTGAGTTGGAAATCTGGAAATGAGATCCTTATTGGTTGTGTGTCTTTGGGCTACTTATCTAATTTTTATGAGTCTATTTTTTTTCTACTCCTATGATTGGCATAATAATTCCTAACTGACAGGATTATTGTGCAAATTAAATGAGGTAGTAATTGTGCAAGTACCCAGTACAGGGCTTGGGGAAAAAGCAGGTGTTCAATAACTGCATATTCATTGATTCTTTTATTTATATGCTAAACAAACAATATTTTTCAACATAAGCTAGCAACTATTTGATCTTAATAAATAAGTTATAAAAAGAAAAAAGATGATTATTTACAATACTTCAATTTCTTTTCATTCGAATAGATTTCTATCAGTATTGTAAGGAGGATTCTTCTTTAAGTGTTATCCTCCCTTTCCTGATGTTCCATGCTCTTGCCTTCCATTTGCTCTGTTTTTTAGTTAAATATTTTAATTTTAAAACTACCGATAAATATCAAATTAGTTTTAATGTCCCCTGGAGATGTGTTCTCTTTCAGGATATACTTTCATTTTCAAGGAAGTTGTTGCATCAGCACACCTTTTGGAGGGTCTTTCCACTCCTCTGAGTAGGTCTGCCTTGGGAATGAGTTCATTCATGGACCTTGGAAGGCAAGCAACTGCTCACACCATACTTACACAGGCTGGGGTATCCTCTTTGAAAGATTTTTGAGGATTCTGGTGCCACATTCTTCTTCAAGAATTTATCCCAGTGTTTCATTTTTCTGATTGACACAAATTGTTTCCTTTGTACCTTAGATGATTGTCCTAAATCTATCGTTGCTGAGTGTTCAATTTAACTCCTGTCAATTGTTTTGATCACATTTAGTTGAATTTTAGATGTATAGAATTCCCAGATTCATCTTTCCACAGATATTTTCTATCTCAATCTGATTTTTATTTACTACTTCGTGTTTCATACTCTAACTGATTGAAAGTGGCCCTGTTTTCTTCTCTGTTCCCATGCCTCCACCACAGTGGAGACATAGGAGAGGGTGCTCTTTATTACCCATCTCAAGTGGTGACAGTACAGGGTACACTTCACTGCTTCTTGTCATCATTCTTCAAAGTCATTTTGTTGGTGTTGAGCTCAGAAATCAGATTTCAAGATGACAACTGTGAGCTTTACAGTTGCTTGTGGGGTTTTTTGTTTTTGTTTTTTTATCTTCAAAATCTCCTCTCAGTAAGCATCTTCTACTTTTGTTTTCATAACTTAAACAATTTTTTGAGTCATTTACCCATGGATCCCAATTCTATACAACCTTTTGGCTATGCAAAAAGATCTGAAAATGAATATAAAACAGTGACTAGTTTAAAAGTTAGGAATTGTTTTTTCAAAAGTAGAGAGAGGAAAAAAAAAAAAAAAATACCCTCTCTGCCTTTATTTCATGGCACATTTCCATCCAGGAATTCTCTGATATATGGTGACATGTTAAGGACATATCACTGATGAGTTTAAATACCATTCATGGCAAAAGAGGAGGAAGAGCCTGCTACATGTTTTCATTTCTGCTCTCCCTCTTCTGTAGAAGCACCTGCCTATAATTTCTGCATTAGTCAGAGGTCTCTTTTTTTTTTGTCTTTATTATCTTTACTTTAAGAACATGGCAGAAATGATACCGTTTAAAAAAAACAAAACACTTTGCTGCTAATAACTATCTCACCTTTTGTTAACCACAGAAGCACATGAACATTTACTGAGAACCAGTTGTGTACAGGCATCATACTATGGAGAATACACAGTTAATGGGACCCTGAATTCAAGCAACTTATGATCTTCTTGAGAAGCTGTAAAACACAGTATATCAACTCTCATCTAAGGCAGTGGGTAATGCATGACATCTGAATTCCGTGAAGGTTGATGTGGGTGGGGCGGGGGCCGGGTGATATACTGCCCCTGGCAGGAGAGGTTTTTATAGACTTCTGGGAGGAAAGAGACTTGAGGCTGGGCAAGAGTTTGGTGGGCTGAGATAAATAGATATCCCAGGTAAAATAATAGATTTATGACTGAATAAATAACAAAATAAATAACTTTCGAATAGCTAAAAATAAAACTAATGTAAATGCTAGGAAAGAATTTCGTGTTGCTACTATCATTTAAATTTTAAAATTTCAACAGAATTCAAACCCAACCATGATGAAAAATGTGCATACTCCAAAATGCACAAATATAAACAAATGTCAGCTGATGCAATCCAGATGATCAATCTAGGCCTCAACCACTTCTGGTCTCTGGACAAGAAGAAAAGTTTGAAAGTTGATGCATAAAAAAAAAACAAAAAACTGAAATTCAGCCAAATTCCTCTTAAAATGCTTCTATCACTAGATTGTTCCGGGGTGGAAGGAATTTTTGATTCTGGACATTTTATTACAGATAATTTAGCTCATATCTGTGGCTCTTACTGGGTAAGAGTTCACAAATCTTGAGGGAGCTATATCAGGTTGAGAAAATCTGTATCTTCCCTGAAAATTTTCATTAGAATGGAGAATACTCTTATATCAAGGACACCAGGCACCAATCCCATGGAGCAGTGCCATTACATGAAAGCTGCCCAAGTGCCAGGCACTGTGCTAGCACTTTGCCTGCACTATCGCGTTGGCTCCTCACTGCAATGTACTAAGCCCATTCCTGTCTTACATGTTAAAGAACAAAGGATGTGAACAAAAGATTAGGAAACCTGCCCAGGTCTTAACAGATTCACACTCTGATTCAAACCCACAAGCCTATGTTCTTTTCATTTGGAGTTGTAACAATTCTAAATAGTACATTATTTGAGAGAGTTATTAACACGTTCTAAAGGAAAGTCTTATATCGTTAAGCCAACAAACAAATCCACCAATAAATCAAGACTCTATGAACAAAAACATACTTAGGAAATGCTGTCAGAAGGCAAGATCTGAAACAACACCTTAGGGAAGGAGCTAATTTTCCTTCTCTGCTGGTGTTTGCAGGAACACAGGAGAAAATTACTCATTCCTACCCTCAGAGCTTTGCCAAATTTCTCAGGCAGGTTGGCGGATAAGCTAGGTGTTATTTGTAAATATTTTAAGTTGAGAAGATTTGTTTTTCTAAACCCAATTAACTGTCCTAGAATTCTTGGGAGAAGAAGGAAGAGAGAGAAGAAGTTGAAGAGGAAGAGGGCCTTTCTGTAATCTAGCGAATAAAGAACAAAATCAAATCGGTTAGTGTTATCTGAGGTTCTTTGAAATTCCTTGATTTCATCAACAAATATTTTCTGTGCAATTGCTTTTCCTCTTATAATGTCTCAATTGTTTACAAATAAAATCTAAAATTTCCCCTGACATTTATCAACTCAATTCTTGTCTTCAGGGGAATGAAACACAATGTTTTACTTATATCATTATCAATCATCTCACATACTGTTTATTAAATGATCTTGAGTCATTTATTACATTTAATCATCCGATATAAATGTAATTCATCAGACTGATGAATCTTAGTTTTGAGCTCAATACATTGACAATAGTGTGCAGGAGACAAAGACAAGGTTGAATTCCAAGGCTTTTACTTGGTTTTGAGCCTTAAAGCTGTTCTACAATTAAGTAGTTTTTCTCTTCCCTTCAGAATATGCATAGACATCTATAGCTGTTGGTGTTTTCTTTTACTTTAAATATTAAAGTCATCTTTATGCCATTGATGTGTGCACACACCATTTGTAAAGCATTGGCTGCAGATACAATGCACTTGATGCATTTATGGGGAAAAGTAAACACTACGTGTATCCTCCATTTCTCAAGAAGACAGCATGAAGCGTTGAACAGGAACTGGTGCCCAACAAATCCCTTACATTCATTTTGCATTTGACCTTGTTATTACGGAAGTTATTCAGCCATATGAAGACATTAGTAAGATAGTGCTCAAGTAATTCCTATTTAAACAAAATATTCAAATAACACATCTGCATTCAGAGTTATCTGAATTAATAACAACAGTCATGATTAAAAAAGAAAAAGACTGGTGAATTGTAAATCATTGCTAAATCTAATAGAAAACTTGCCCAGCTCACTGTGAGATAGAGAAAAAGTACCACCTCTTCTGAGCCTGGTAGAAATAGCACTTGAATGTCTAGAGGCAAAAATGAGGTATTCCACATTAAATATATTTTTCTAAAAAAAAAAAAATTCAGAGCAACAAGATACACTTGCATGTCAATAATAAATTGTCTCATGCTTACAGGTATCTTAGCTCTTTGGCCAAGATCAGGGAACTGTGGGTCATAAGCAAAGTATGTACTGGATGAGCAAACTAAAACCACCAAAAGGTATTTCCATGGACTTGCAAAACATTTTTGAGGGGAACATTCAGAAATATAGCTCATTTGGACCAGATCTTTTTGATTTTAAGTTTCCTTTTTTTTTCCAAGTCATGGAATAAATTCTTTGATGGAACATACCAGGTTTGCACAAGCTAATGAAAAAGCCACATATACTTTTTTTTTTTTTCAATTTTGAGGCAAAACTCCTGCTTATGTTGTTCAAAGAAGACAAGAGCCTTGCAATTAGGTTCATTAGTGTAGGTCAGGGTCTGGTTTCCTTTATTCCATGGCTTCTAGAGGAAGATCGATCTCTATCCTCGTCTAGTAAAAATATCAGTTTATAATGAAAACATAATTCTTTGATGTATTTCTTTGTAGGATTTGCTTTCAGAAACTTTTGATGCTTTGCTCTATCTCCTTCTATTAATGCTTTTATCTAACCCCAAAAAGTCACCCACCAAAGCAGACACTCTGAAGCCCCACTGGGCTCCCATCAGTCCAGTAGAGAGGGCTGACATGACATATTAGTCTTAAATCTAAAACATATGTTTGGAAACTGCCTAGTTTCCTGGCAATAATTAAGAATGCTACTTGGCAGATTGGCAGCCACATAAAACAATCGTTAGTAAACCCTATATTTATTACGTTCTCATTTTATGGAAATGAAATCCACATTACAAATATGTATAGGAAACTGGACCCAAAATGATGCACAGGTAGAATCAATTATGATGAAGATGAAAAGGACATCGATAATTTTTTTCTAATTCACTTTTCATACCCCAAAAAGTTCTTTTCCAAAAGGAGCCACATCAAAACATTTTAAAATTTCTTTCTATTAACTTTCAAAACCATCTTGAATAAACTCCCTCATCAGTACTCATTCGTCTGTGCGGTTCACTAAAGAGTACTGGTGTACAACTAATTAAGATAAGATCCTGCAGTCATAGGAAACATTTCCTTTATAAATGTAAAAATAATTCTGAATCATTAAAAAGCCACTTTGACTTTATTGTGAAAAATATATATATATTTAATATATATTAAATATGATGATATGCATGAAGAATACACAAGTGTAGCTACATTTCTTGTTAAAATGATGAAATAATTCTGAACCTAATGAAAAATACCCACTGCACCAAGCTTCCAATGTGTAACTTTATTTTTTAACTTGGGATTCGTTTGACCTTTCTGTAATCCAGCAAATAAAGAGTTAATGTATCATGCCTCTTCTCCATTGTCTTTTTCTTTCAGTGAGTGTCTGTGTTGTACTGGTCATTATATATCTTGAAAATCATTTCTGTACATCTAGCGTTGCCTCATGTGCAATACCTGTTCAAACACAAAGAGAAGAGAACGACACAGCCTTAGTGATGTGGAAGCCACATAGTCAAGTAGGCTGCAAAACCAGTCAACATATAGCAAGTGGCCAAACATATACCTATATTATTTGCGTTATTAGTGATGTACAACAAAATGTCAGGATATTTTCTTCCCAAGGTAATAGATAAAGAGAGGTAGGTAGGTAGGTTCCAGTTCAGAAACTGTTGATAAAGTGACCATGACCATGTAGTGTATGTGGGACCAAAATATAGCTGAGAAACTTTTACATGGTGCATCTTCCATCTATAAAAGTGAAGAAACAAAAATTTTCATTTCCATGTGAAATAAGCCAGGCCATCTAAGCAATAACATTTACTTTGTTTTCTAAATTGCTGACTCTATGAAAAAAATCTCTTTGTTACAAAGTTCAAATTCCAAATAAAGCCCTGGGATGGGAAATTCAAAAGAGTCTCTAGAGAAAATATTTTAAAATTAGAATCATCTTAGAAATATGTTAGAGACTAAATACGACACTAATTGTTTTTCTTTTTTCTTCAACTTTTGTGTTTTTATATTTTCATTTGTCAATACTTTCAATATAAATTTTAGAGCACTTTTGGCCATTTACATAGTTTGTATATTATTAAATAATACTATTTGTTTCACTTTTTCATTTGCTCTTTCATTCTACATATATTTATTGATTTTGCTTGGGAGTTTTATTTGATTTGGTAAGATATTCTTCCAACTCTAGACATATGTGTATTTAATAAGAGATCAATAATTAAATTTAACAACCACATTTTATGCCCAGTATGTTGTCACATTCTAAATATTTATTCAATTGAATTAAAGCGGTTTGCTATTCACTACTGGTTTGTATGCAACCTTTCGTGAGTTCCAACCATGATTTGGAGACTCTAAGGAACTTCACTAACAAGTTTAATGTTTAGAGTAAATGATGATGATGGTATAATCTTGTGGTTAAGGACAGAGGCTCTGAAAGTAAACAAACAAACAAACAACACACTAGTTAGATTTACTCCTAACTCAGCCACTTACTAACACTGTGATCATATGCAAATTACTTTAACCTATCTCTGTCTCAGTTTCCTTAGCTGTAAAATGGTGGTAAGGATTAAATTGAATGATGCATGTGTCTGACCTATAAATAAATATGGTTATTATTAGTAGTAGTAGTATGATAAATGATGAAGACAGATCTTCACAGAATTATGCAAGTAAGTTTCTTATCAGATCAGATAAAAACAATCTTATATCCAGAATATAATCTCAACACTGGAGTGTTTTCATCAGCTGGGAAGAACTATTAACTTTGATTCTCTTGGTTTAATCACCTTCTATTCACTCTGTTGATGACAGAGGTTCTCATCCTAGGGTTATGGGGATGACAGAACACACAACACCCAACAGTGGACAGATGAGATCAACAGCAGTTTGTTAGTCATGTATACTCACAGCCCAGAGGTGAAGGACACCACATACCATACAGGGCCATGTGAGGGTTGCACTTGAGAACAGTGATAAACTAAGGGCAATAGGAGCATTAAGAGTGTGGGGTGCCCTCTGGTTTCCACAGGAGGATGTGATTGTCTTGTTTGAATAATTCCTCAGACTGGCAGAGAACTGAAGCCTACTTCTCAGGAATAAGCAGGCACTATGCCTGGTCCCCTTGATGAAGAGGTTTGTTTGGCTAGGAGATCTCAACCACAGGAATAGAGTGCAGGAGAGAACTTGCAATTAGACCAGTGGAGGCCCTCCTGATTGCATCAGATGTCAAGGCAGCACATAATATTGGGCTTTAATATAGGCTTTACATCACATCTCTTCTCCATGATGTCTTTATTATAAAATAATTTTAAAAAATATCTTAATGATTTTCGGTTAAGTTGGCTGATGGCTAGGTACAGGAATTTTAAGATCTGTTGACATCATTCCTCTTGGCATTGCTAAGTCTCACTCGTGAGAATGAAGATATCATCCATGGCCATATCAACATGCTTCAGAGTGAAATGGACACCTGGCCACTCTCCAGGTATAGGCTAAGGTCAGAGAATTCAGGTCCACAGATATGCAGATGTTCTCCTTGTGCTCTGATTAATTCAGACCACTCATCTACTAGGATAATTATATGATTACATGACCAATATTTTCATCACTTTGTGGTTTAGAGACCACGCTGCAAAATAACATTGCTCTCTTTATCTGCCCAAGATTCTAATTCATGTGGCTGCTCAACCAGCTATTTCTGGATGGCAGAAGAATAAAGAGCTAATTGTTTTCTCCATTTTGGTATCTCATTGCTCTATAATGTGCTTTCCCTTAGGGAACAGTCTCTGCTTCAGTGAGTCAAAGGTCGGGTGTCTTCACGATACTATTATTTAGGGAGATGTCCAAGAATAACTTGGACTTTTCCTTGTGACCCACACATCACTATAGTTGCTCCTTTTATCAACTATTTCCATTTTTAAAGGACAAAAAGTTTTGAATGGCCAAGATATTATTGGATATTCATTTGTCAGTATTATTTCTCTTGGGTATATGAATATGGGGATATTTAAATTTTTGTCTCAGAACTTTTGAAAACGCAGTATTTGAATCTTAAGTATAGAAATTAAATTCTTCAACACTCAGCAACTGGTCGTGAAGCTTCTGTAAAGGGAAGAACCTAGTGTGGCTTAGTGGGTCTGGGTGTACGTTTACAGTCAGCGCCTCATAATTCAAAAGTCTAGGGGTTATTCCCTTTTGTTTTTTTTTTTTTTTTTTCACTCTTCTGGAAATAGGACTTTAGGATTTTACATTTTCATTAGTATCTCAATCACAGACTTTGTAGGTGAAAAGAAAGAAAAAAGAATTCAAAAATATTAATTTCACCATCTTAGAAACTCTGGTAAGAAAAAATTTTTTTAAAAAAAATTTAAAATAAAAATGACGTTGGATTATTGCAGAACTCAGTTATTCATTCTCACCCCCTTTATCATATACATCCCATAGAGCTAGCTCTATGAAATGGTGTCATTTATAAAGTGACATATGGCATATAGGAAGGAGTATAAATGCATATAGCAATTTATTTTTCAGATTGTCTTATATCAATTGATATAAGATTTAACATCTACTACATATATAACACCACAAATTAATGGTCAGCTTTGTAAAGATATATCATTTTGCTTCAAAAATTTTAAAGTTATCTGAATAGCTATGCAACCTAATTAATGTCTTTGAATTTCAATTATATCTAACTGATGTTTTGTTTGAGTTTATTAATTTATTTAAAAATTAAATCTCAAATAACATATTTTAAGTCTTAAAATATGAAGAGCTACATTTAATATCATTTTCCAGCCTGTAAATGTAATATGATTTTAGATAAATATTCGAGAGAGGCCTCAACACAAAATATTTAAAAAATTTAGAATTTTAACTCTGTAATTTAATCCTGTATCAATCACAGATTAACTAGGAAAACAAAGAATTTGGAGTATTTACAACAGAGGGGATTTAATATAAGAATTGATGATTACACAGATGAGGGAGAATCTGAGAATTTAAACAGGGGATTGCAAGGTAATCAAACTTTAGCAATAGCAAGAAGCCATTACCACTCATAGGCTGAAGACATAAAGGAGGGAAGGGTGTTATTGTTGCCTGTGGCAAGGGTCAGGAGCTGGAGTTACAGCCACTGCAGAGTCCCCACCAGAGACAAGGAAGAAGAGGAGAAATATTCCGAATTCTCCCTTTCTCATGCCCTCCGATCTCTGGTTGTGTTTCCCACGGGCCAAACTCCTTTGGAAGCCAGCTTACATGGAAACTAGGAACATGGCCTGCAAGAACCAGCACTCCACCTCTCCTACTCCATCTCCTGTCACCTCCTGATCCTGCAGTACAGAGCAAAGCAGAGAAGCACAACCAATGAACCCAATAGCATACAGATCTAGGACTGACACTAGATTTTTTATTCTAAACAATCTATAGTGTTCTGATCAATACATAAAAGTGCCTAATTATTAACTTCCTGTCATGAAAATTATATGGAGATATCTACACAAATCTCTCTAGAAATACCAGGGAAATATTTTGCACACTACATTGTCTTGAAGAAAATATTGTGAAAGAGGTATGTCAAATGCTGGGTGCTTGATGCAGGTCTATACATTGTAATAATGTTAGGTCATGCTAGTAGTTAGGAAAATAATATACATATGTTATAAAGTCTTTTGATTTATAGAGTTCGACTATTTTAATAAAAATAAATGTAATAATTTTTTAAATTAAATGACTGTGTTGAGCATGACCCATTGTTTTTGAAATGTAGGAAATTCTAACACTTTTGCACTTTACAGATTATCATCCATCTATCTATCTATCTATCCATCCATCTATTTATTATCTTTCTATTTGTTGAGAAAGTAGTTTATTGAGATCCTTAAAAATCCTTTTTCATTGGACCTAAACTGCTGGAAGCATTCTTTAGGTCCAGTATGCAATATCCTCAAGAATGGTAGGTAATATAAAAAATATTTTTTTAAAAAGTAAAGCATAATTCTTATTTGACATTATTGCAAGTAGAAGTTATTTGGTTAATTTTAAAAGTTATTAAAATCTCTCTTTTTTATATTTTTTAATATACATATTGTTTTAATCTGTTGATTATTGTCTATAAATTTCATTTATTTATTTATTTTCAGGTGAGGCAACCCTTGGTTGACCTCACAGATTGCAAGGACCTTGTCAGCTTACAATCCCTTACTTTTTTATTTTTTACGTCTACAGCACCTGATCTTCCTAAGTGGTCTCCCATCCAAGTACTAACCAGATCTGATCCTGCTTAGCTTCTGAAATCAGACAGGATCTGGCTTGTTCAGGGTAGCATGGCCGTAGACTTACTTAACTTTAAATATACAGTTACTTTCCAGTCTTTTCATGAAGGGTTGAGGACTGCGGGTAGAGCTGATTGGCATTCCTTTGGTTTCATTTTTCTTTTTTGTGGATACTTTGCCAATAATTCTTCATCTAGACTCCCAGTCTCTATTTATTTAGAGCTGAGTGAAATTTAAAAACAATTATAAATATTTGAGAATAGAGCATCCTAGAGTTTTGTACATTTCCACACCTTTGCTGTTTGCACATATCTGATTCGACAAGATTATTTCTGCTACTTGCTTTTATCGAATCTTTTGCAGATTTAAACTTAGTTCTCAGAGACTAAAAGTTTTCTTCTGACATCCATGTTTCATTAATTTATTGATATTTAATTTACTTACATATATGATAAAATATTACAGGCATAATCAGTTTTAGAGATGAATACAATGGACTCTCAATAAGTGCACAACTTAACTGGTAGGAGGAAACATTCATTGACAAACTAGTGATTAGGCAGCATTGGCCATAAATATTCAGTGAACTTCACAGCTTGAGTAAATATGGTTTGAAGAAAAAAGAATAGTGACAGCTAAACAGTGAGTCCTTTAAACAGAGAGGATTTATGAAGTTTAGGAGGTAAATAAAGCTTCTATATAGAAGTAAAAGGAGACACGGAAACCATAAGGCAAAACCAAATACTATGAAAAAAATATTTCTAAAATATAAGCATATTATTTAAAATTAAAAACTTACTAAAATTATAGGCATTAGGAATTAGGGTATTACATATTAGACACAACTAAAGAGAATTAACAAACTAAAAAACACATAAGAGAAAATTACTCAGAATGTAATCAGACAATAAAAGAGATGGAAAATATGAAAGAAGATAAAAGACAAGGATAGAATAGGAAGGCCCAACATACATCTATTAAAGTTTATGAAAGACAAAAAGTATGAAAATAGGGAGAGGAATATTTGAAGAAAAAAAGGCATGGAAGTTTGCAAAACTGAGGAAAGACGTGAATTTTCAACTTGATGGAATATACTGAGTCTTGGTCAGGGTATTAATTCACACCTAAAATTATGAGAATAAATTTGTAGAATATCAAACACAAAGAGAAAAATCTTGAAAGCTGACAGAAGTAAAAATTACATGCAAGAGAATACAAGTGGACTGACAGATAACTTCATGAGCAATAATAAATGCTAGAACCCAATTGAGTAATATCTTTAATATGAAGGAAAAATAAGAGTTAGCCTAGAATTCTATACCCTGACAAACCATCATTTATATGACAAAAATTGCTTTAGATTGATTAAAAAGATATTTACAGATCTTTGCTAATAGAATCAACAAAAGATATACTTTTTTAAGAAGGTAATTGTCAAGCCCTCTCCCCAAGAAATGTAGAAAGGGAGAAGCAACAATGAGCAAAGAATCTGCAAAGTATATTGTTAAATCTAAACAAGCATTGAGAATAATAATAATAATAATAATAATAATAATAATAATAATAGGAAGAAGAAGAAGAAGAAGAAGAAGAAGAAGAAGAAGAAGAAGAAGAAGAAGAAGAAGAAGAAGAAGAAGAAGAAGAAGAAGAAGAAGAAATATTGATTAGAGACTAAGTGAGCAGAGTAGTATCACTCTCTTCCACCCCCCAAAAATGTCCTAATCCTGGAAACTCATTGATATGTTACCTTACATGGCAAAAGGGACTTTGTAGATATGATTAAGGTTAAGGTCCTGATCTAATTATATGAGTCATTAAAAGCTGAGATTCTTTCCTAGGTGCTCTGAGAGAAAGATATGCAACAATAATAGAAAAGTCAGAGAGAGATGCAATGTGAAAAGGATGTGACCTGCCATAGCTAGTTTTGAAGATAGAAAGGGAGAAATGAGGCAAAGAATAAGGGTGGCCTCTAGAAGCTGGAAAAGGAAATGGATTCTCTCCTAGAGAATCCTCCAAAATAAAATGAGGCTCTACTAACACTTTTATTCTAGTCTGGTGAGACTGATATGGAATATCAGATTTATAGAACTATAAATAATAAATTTATATTGTTTGAAGCCACTAAGTTTGTGGTAGTTTTTTACAGCAGCAATAGAAAATTAATACAGGGGTAAATAGGTAGAACTAAAGGCAAGAACAAGACACATAAGAAAAGGAATAGAAGAACTGAAACATCCTAAGTCCCTTAGGATGTTTGTGAATGTTTCAAGATATTGTGTAACGTTAGATTTTGAGTGAAGTAGGCAAGTTAAAAATTTAAGTATATACTTTTGTATCTTGTAATATACCCGATTAGATACTTAGATATGTCCTCCCATTGGTGGGAAATCAATAATTTAGGTAGGTAAAAGACTTACTATATTTAGTATTTAAATTTTGTTTTCTTAAAAGCATCAAACAACTGAAAATATAATCAAAACTTATTAGCCCAGAATCTAACCACAGAGATAAGTGAAATATTGAAGCAATTTTATTTCGAGGCTCTCTCTCAAATGTGGATGACTCACAATTTTATTTTCATTAATTCTTGGGATGGGGTTCAGAAAACATAGCCCAGGCCTTTTCAAGGTGGAAGGCTAATAGGAAATTTGCTTTTAAAGCTTGGACTTTACAAGGCTACCTTCATGATGAAATGGTGAAAAAGAAATAAAACTCTCCACTTTGCCACTCAAGGAAAATTGCTTTATTCATGTACAAAGCAAATTGTGGAAATAACATTCATTAAAAAGTTGTATTAATAATTTTTCCTCACATGGATTTTTAGCCCATATTCGCATCACTTTGGTGATCCAAAAAACATCCAGCTGTAAATTTAAAGTGGTCCCACACTCTCAAATAGCAGTAACTGTTAGAGCTATGTAGAAGCAAAACTAAACCTTGCCTGGAAGACTAAACTTTTATTCTCGGTTTCAAAGATTGCCACAAATAAGTCTCCAAAGAAAATAAGTAGGTCACAATCAAAAATAACTAAGCAGATAATTAGACAAGGCATCATGGGCACAAACAAGCAGAAAAGATAGACAGTAGAAGCAGAGCTGCAAAGACTTTAAAAATTGGTATATTCAGCCACAGATTACAAAATTACAAACCTCGAAAAGGAGTAGGAACCTACCAAAAATGACCTAGTAGCTTTGATAAGATGTAACACACTGAGGCCTGAAGGGCAATTGGAGTCTCTCATTCAGATGGCTCTGTAGCAAAGACATGGAGAGTGGTATACCATCACAGGCCTGCCTCAGAGTTTTTTTTAATTGCTATAAATCACAGTATAATCCACAGGGATCTTGATCATCTTGACATTCCATAGAAGCTTGCACTGCTCACCAATATTGATTACATCAGAGTAATTGAATAGTCTAAGCAACAGAAACTATAAAGTATCTCATAACATATCTAAAAAAAAAATGCAAGACTTTTATTGAGAAAATAATAAAACATTATTGTGGGACATAAAAGACATAAATAAACAGAGCAGTATACCAAGAAGAATCTATATTACAAATACATTAACCTTTCTACAATTTATCTATAAATTAATGTAATTCCTATCAAAATTCCAAGAGATTTTTGTGGAACTTGAAAAGTTATTTTAAAATTTATAGGAAAGAATAAAAGGCACAGAATAACAAATAAAAATTTAGGAAAAAAAGGAAAAGGAGTCAAGAATTATAGTACAGGATAATAATCGAAACAGTGTGGTATTGGTACACAGGAAGACCAAAGGGATTGAGAGAGAACTGAGAAATAGACCCAGGTATTTATGGAAACTCATTTGTGACAAATCTGGCATTATAAAATAAGGAAAAGAGGGACTATATGATAAATTGTACTGGACAAATGGCCACTGACATAGGAAAATGTAAATTAGATCTTCATTCTCCAGTATACACAAAAAACAATTTAGATAGGTAAAAAACCTATATGTAAAAGTAAAATCTGAACATCTTTAGAAAAAAAAATAAGAACATCTTATCACAATTGAATAGGAAGAAATCACTTAAATGACACACACAAAAATGAAAAAAGAATAGATTGATTAAAATGACTATATTAAAATAAAAATTATATATCACGAAAACACAATAAATGAAAAGATAAGCAATAGATTGGGAAAATATATTTGAAATAACATAAAAGCAGAACTTAATGTCAAGAATGTGTGAAGATTTTTCCTAAAATCTATATTTAAAAAATACTCAAACAACCCAATGGAAAATGAGCAAATATATATTTATGGACAATTTACAAAAGAAGAGATACGAAAAGCCAGTAATATAAGAATAGATGGTCAATTTCAGAAGTAATCAGGAAAATGCAAAATGAAATAAGACATTCCATACTTATCAGATTGGCAGAAATTTAAGTCTGAGAACAAATGACAAGGAGATAAAGAAATAGGAACTCTCTGGGTATTGTGTACATTGGTACAGTAACTATGAAAAATCACTTGTTGATGTCAATAAAGAATAGATAAACACATCCTACAAGCCAGTCATTTTGCTGCCAGGTATATATCCTATTCTACTGCCTATCTGCATATGGAAATAAATTCAAGCCATTTAAACTGTATTACACTACTGTGACTGTTCTTTTGGACTCTTGAGGAATACCAACGTAGAAGATTACCATCTTCATTGTCATGATCACCATCCCAAATCTGGACTTTATTTGCAGAAGTTCCCATAGCACTGAATACAGTGAGACAAACACAACCTTTATCTAGGAGAGCATGAAACTGTGCAAATACATACACATGCATGCAAACACACATAACCTCTATAAAAACATTTGACAAATTCATAAACTGTTTATGTAGTTAGTGCCTAATTATCAATGGTAATGGAATACAGACCTGATACCATCCTGGAGAAGGCGATTATTATGAAACCCAGACCTTATTTTAGTCAATAATTTCAAACTTCTTGCGTGTTGGTTTTTTTCTTTTCTTTTTTTTTTTTAACTTTTATTTAGTGGAAACCCTATTGAAGACATAACCCTGGCCCCTCTGAGGTGTAAGACTGCAAAACCAACAAACAGCTGACGAATTTAAGGTTATCAGTTTTCTTTGCCTAATTAGCCACTCTAGGGTGAGATTCCCAATTCTCTAGTAAAAAAATAAATAAATATATAACTATTCCAATTTTCTCATTTGCTTCATGGTGTCTATCAAGTTCTTCTCTCTCGCAGATCTTTTAAGTGAATAATTGGGTTCTTTCTTAATATTACCAAATTGAGGTGGACATGCAGAAGGATGATTTTGAGGTCATGTCTATTAGTTACTAATCTACAAAACAAATAATCCTTTCCAAATGTTATGTAGGTGGGTTTATAGTCTTGGTAACATTGAATAGGAAAAGTTTCCCAAAAGTTCAAAACTCAAATATTTGACACATTTGTTCTAGTGTAGGGAATCTGTGAACTATAGCTGTATGTCCATCCCAACAGCCGTCAAAAGCTTTATGCAGAGGTTAAATCAATGGTTACTTTCAGCTCATAATTTTATCACTCCAAAGAACTTCCATTCAGGCCCAAATTCTCCCATCACCGAACTGGTTGAATTGCTGAGTTGTGTTATTAAAAATTCATTTCTATGGTGTAGGAGTTCCTTCACTCCAAAATGTAAAAATTTTCCAGGAAGTGAATACATTAAGCATCATCAGTCATTTAAATCCTAATGGAAACAAGAATGCAGGACCAGCGCTACTTTTACAAGTGATCAATTTTAAGGCCTTTAAAACTCAGGTATCATATGTATTTAATAATTTTATTATTCGAAAGCAATCTGGCTGGAGAATTCTTGTTAGGTTTTTATTTTATGTATCTATCCAGATCTCAGATAATATTTATATGTTTGAATTTGGCTTTGAATCTACATTCCTTTAGATATTTTTTTTGTGAGGCAAATACTGGAAATAGTAAAAAAGAAATAATAGTGTATATCAATGTGGTTATCCCAGATTTGCACACAAATGCAACATGTTTTTCTGTGTTTATAGTAATTAAAGTTCATAGCAATTATAGTTAGTAAGGACATGTGATTTTTTTGCGTTTCAGTAAAAATTTGAGTTTTACCATTAAGTCATTTTAGATATTTTCCAAAGTAGTCAAGATTTCAGGATTAATGCCTTAAATTATGAAAATGTAACATTTAAAAATAAAAATCATTGTAAAATACAATAAACAATTATCTGAATTTATTTTAGTATTAAATTTAGTTTTTATTAAAATTCCAGTTTGACTTAAGTTTTATTCTCTGTCAAAATTGAAATATTTTTAGGAGATAGAATACCTTAAAACCTATAATTAAATTTTGATAACAGAAATTAGTAAAGGGAAAAAACCCAATCATGCGTAATATCCTCATTCAAAACAGTCACAGCATTTTGCAGTACTAGTCTTTTCTCACATGCATATGTATTTTTAACATAGTTATAATCAAAGTATAAATAAAAATTTCATACTGATTTTCACTGAGCTTTATAAGAAGAACAATTTTCCATGTTTTATACAGGCTTTGCATCTGTAATTTTACTTAACAAACTATTACAATGAATTACTTAATTCCCCTATGGCTGAACATACAGCATTTAAACGCCAATTTTTGATTTATAAATGGTGCTGTGGTTAATATCTTCATGAACATAGCTCTTTTTACAAATCTAAGATAGATTCCAAGAAATAAAATTCTGAGTCAGAGCATTTAAAAAAACTCTTAGTACATATTGTCAGGCTGCTTTCCAGAAGTTTATTTTAACCAATTTACACATGTGTGGTAATGCATGAGAATTACCACTACTGTAACAGAGTTCACTAAATATAGTTTAATATTTTTTTGATCACTATTATGGTTATCAGTGATAGAATGTCAGCACACAGAGTTAAAAGGTCACGAACCTCTGAAGAGATTCTGGAACTTAATAAAGCACTTGATGATGAAAAGTGTTTTTTTCTTTCTTTCCCTCTTTCCCTCCCTTCCTCTCTTCCTCCATTTCTCCTTTTTTTTTCCTTTTCTTTTATTTTCTTTTCATGGGGAGGAGGAGTAGTACTTTCCCAATTTTCTTATTAAGATTGAATGAAGTCTGGCATTTGTATGACCTTTTGGTCAATGTAGTAAAGAAATGTTTTGCTACAAAATTAATAAATCAAAGCCGAAGCAACTTCTTTTTAGGTTTTACTTTTCACTCTCTAGAAAATAAAATTAATTTTCTTCATTGTTGCTATCAATGTGCTTTGAGCTTCAGCACCACTAAAAAATATAATCTCTTTATTAAGCAACCCTATTAGACTGCAGGCAGCTCCCTAACAGATCGCACCCAGCATTTTTCACCTTTGTTTGCTGAAGGAGCCAGATTCTAACTTTATTTCTCAGATGCTGTCATTGTGTCATAACAGTACCACTACATGTTTCTTATTTTTAGTAGGGCTAACACATGCTCATAGGGGTTTCTTATCACTAAATGGGACTTTTCCTCCTATCTTTGGAGTTTGAGGCACTGGATTTATCTCTCCTTTCTGCCTTCTTAAAAAATATTTGTTCCACTTTTTTTTTTTTTTTTAAATCAGAAGGCTGCTAGTCTATGCCATCCTCTCCCACGTTTTCAAATACCAGTTCCATCACTTACTAATGGCATAACCTTCTGCAAGTTACTTAATTTCTCACTTTGGTTTCCCAAGCTATAATATGGAAATAATATTACTTAATCACATATGGATATTGTGAATGCAGAAGGCATGAATGCCATTCTCTAAACTCAGGTGTGCAAGAAACCTAACTTTATTTTTGACTCCAAGCCTCATTTCCTGGCTTGTAATGAAATTCAACCCAGTTGTCATTGGACCCACTCACATCAGAACTGGGAAAACTTGTATATTGCCTGGAAAATGTGGAAAGTGGTAGGGACCATGAGTCTCCAGGGATTCATGAGTATCTCTGACATCCTCTATGTCTAAGTCAACAGTGGCACCTGGAGAACACTAACACTTCACTTTTGTGGCAAGCTTAGGATGTGGTTATCTTTGAGGAACCCAGTTCTTGTGGTTATCTTAGATGTACCCAGAGCTATTGCTCCTCCCCATGGGATTTTTGCCCTTGGTGCCTCTTGCTTGGGAACCACAGACTTCACCCTCCTGCCCAATCTGGGGTGTGTGCGTGTGAGTGTGTGTGTATAATGTTTAATTGCTGTTTTGTCTGGGGCAACATTTTCATTCCCAAATCTTTATGAAACCATAGGTGAAAGTATATTAAGAAAAATGGGTTTAGTTTTTTAAAAACAAAACTAGAGTCCTGCTGGCTACTTCTGTTTCTGCTCTTCCCTAAAGAAATGACACACAGAGATTGCTAACTTCATGAATGAGTGACAGGGATAAAAGAAATCAATTATTAATAATCTCAAAATATTATTCGAATGGAAATTTAATAAGATTCTTCCTCCTCTCCTTCCTCTGCTCTGTATTTTCTATTTTTTTGCTTCCTCTGTTTACTAGCAAAAAGCTGGTGGTGGGAGGTGCAGGGTGGTCTTTTATAATGTTCGCAAGCCAATCATAATGCTTTTTTTATTTTTTATGAGTAATTAACTGATCAATCTGTCTGTCTGGATTTGTACTCCTCCCTGCTGTCACTCCTTAGTTACTGAAAATTTAGGACTGCTTCGCAAGAGGTAGTTGTTCATTTTTCGGTCTATTTCTGGGCCTGGAATTGTTCTAGAAGCCTGAAGGTCCTGGGAATCTAGAGGCTGGGAAGTTGGGGTTTTCTGTGTTAAACCTCTACATGTTTTCTCAGGATGAATTGACCAAAAGGTTCAATGTAGTACACCGCTTTTATTCTGTGGGCACTTAACAAATCCTTGTTGACTAATTGGCAACAATTCCTGGCCTACTTGTGGGAAAATGGGGAGGTAAAATAAATTCGCCAGGCCACTGTGCTTCCTCAGTCACCCAAGGGAAGGGTTATTAGTGGCTACACACAGTGACTGAAAATAGACATCTGGTCAGGAAAACCTGAGCAAAGAGGGGACTACTAAGGCCACTTTCAGTAAACACTTACACAAGATATTTCAGTAATATGTGAAGGGAGTGTTTGAGGTAAGTTTTTTTTTTTTTTTTTTTCAGAAAAAAAGCCCTATTACCAACAGGGAAGTCATTGAAATTTGAATTACTAGTTTAAAATATGTCAGAGAACTTCCTCTTTTCTAACTCAGAACTCTTTTTGCTCTAAGGAATGGGAGGCTGCTCTATAAAGTAGCCAAACTTGTTTTAGGAAATCTGAGGCAATATTCAAGAGACACTAGTCAGTGTATATTTATTTGTTTGACAACATTAATGAAGTTATACTCTGGTAAATATTAAAATATAGCTAATATAAGCTTATTTTTAATTTCTCTTAGGGTCTAGACTTTCCATTATTATGGAATAGGTGAACATCTGTTCTATTACATACACACGTATTTATGGTCTCTGGATAGAAAGCCTTTTTCTAAGATGAAGATCTTGCCCTGATGCCTTTAGCCAACATTTGGGGTTCTAGCCAAAAGTCTCAGGAAAGTTGACAGCCTGGTTTATCCCTGTAGGGTATTAGTCACCTTATAAAACTTCAGAAGTATTTATATCGGCTATACAAAAACACCTCTTCTATCTGAAAGGGCAAGGCAACCTTTTTCACTTAACTTGAAAAAATAATCAAAAGTCAAACTGGGACGATGTAAACTTCCATGTATGAAAGATCACCTTTAAAATGATCTGTAAATGCTGGGCCTTCTGATTCCCACATGCATGCGTAGCTCATGAATCACATGCACTTTATTTCAGTTCATTTTAGCTTTTACAACAACCAGAAGAGCTGTTTGGGGGTCACCAACTGCATTCTGCTAACTACAGCTGATCAATATTACTAAACAAATGAGGAGGGACAGGAAGAATGGTGGGGGCATTGAGCAGAGGAGAGCAGAGAGACTAAAATCTCCACATTTCTACAGTTCGAGGAAATGTTTTATGCCAATGCATGTTTTATGTCAATCAAACATATAAAAGTTACTGTGGCTGCATAAGGCCATAAAGATGCACTTTTAAACTCTTAAAAATAAGGTACCATAATTACATCTTATAGAACTGTGTGTCCCACGAGTCTCTTTGCTGTTTTTAAGATACCCATGGTGAATGAGGTAAAGGAAGGGGGAGGGAATGGGGAGAGAAACCCTTTCTTCTGTGTGCAGAAAAATGCAAAAGCTGCCCAGATTTGCATGTAGGATCTCTCTCTCCTTCTCTCTGATTTATTAACTTTAATAACTGTGGGATCTCTCTCAACTTTGGGTTTGAGAACTGAAGTCATTACAGTTTAAGAACATTTTTTTCTCCAAAGTAATCTCTGGTGGTGTCAGTCATCTGGGAAAGTGAAACAGCTTTGTTTCTTTTTCTTTCTTTCTTTTAACCCTTAACTAACATCCTAGAAATATCTGCTTTGGAATTGAACTTTGTGCATTCAGTGCAACAGTATCCATTCAGCAGTAATAAACTTAAACATCAGAAATTTTTGTAGTTGAAGTTACTAATGTTATTGAACAGCTCTGAGGGTCTCATTTCAGAGAATATTTCACCAGCAGTAGAGTTTAGCTGAGATGTTGCGGATGGGAGAAGGATACTCCTCCAGCCTTTAAGCTTAGTTGCTGCCTGATCTGGCAGTGGAAGGATAGGATCCTCTTTCTAAGGCAGAGAGATTATGTGCCTGTCTCTCTCTGTCCTGTGATTCTTGGCTCTCTGCACATCTTAGTTTGTCCAAAGCTTTGCTGGGTAAAAGCAGTGACCTAAACTCAGGAGTTTATGGAGAAATTATTGGTTTTGCCTGTAATTAGTGATGTCTACCGAATGCTTTCTCCTGTTAGCTTCATTTTTTTCTTCTGTAAAACAACTGAATTAGACTACATGATTACAAAGCAGCTTTGAACAAATCTTCAGGTTCCATGTGTGTGTGGGGGAGGGTGGGCAGTGGTGTGGAATCTGGCAACAAGCTGGAGATGCAATGCTTTGTGTGATTCTAATTGTATGTATCTTAGTGAGGCAGAGTTCTCAGTCGGAGAATGTAGTGAATACTCTTAATCAACATTTAACTATTCCATCAGAGAGGGCCTGCACATGGGGCAACACTGGCTTATGCTACTGTCATAGAAGAGCCTTGGCAGTTGTGAGTCGTCTAAGCCATGAGAAATTTCCGTAATTCAATTGGATCTCACATGTGTAGTTCTGTAGACAGGGAGAAAATGAAACAATAAGAGCTTAAAAGTCTGTTTAAATTTAAGAATCAAATAAACAGCCTTCTCTCAGATCACTGGGGATGAAGACTACAACGAAGGCTATAAGGCCAATTTCAGGAGTCAATTTATGAAGCAATTCCTGCTATTAATCCATCAGTGTCATCATCAAGTAGCATTTCTGGTCATCATACAACCCCAATTTGATGAGGAGGGATCCCTCAAAATTTGCTTGTTAGAACTGTTTTCTTAATCGGTTAGAATCTTTTAAATTCAGGATGGTTTGTAATCCAGTATAAACAGGCATACAGTATTAACATTTTCTCTACTTAAGAATATGTGCATGTTTAATAATTTATATACATGCAATATGTAAGAGAATTTTATCTATTAGAGTAAACAAGTCAGCTTAAAAATTTTTCAATTTAGAATGAATAATTGAGCAACTGCTTTAGACCTGTGATTTTAAGTTGAAATCTTACTAAGTTTATATATAGTGTTATAAGGTTTAAGAGAAATTCTCATCATATTTATAAGTTTAAATCATTAGATATATGAATTATGTCAGTACTTGGAAAAGTTTTGTTTCTTAAGTCAGATAATTGAGCTACCCCACAAAAAAAAAAGAAATCAAATATATTAAATGTACATATGCTATTTAATATATTTAAAGGAATTTTTAAAACAAGTTTGTAAATTATTCCAAGTCTCTTAAAAGTGACTGCTGAACATTTACTGGACTTATAAATAAAATAATAAGATTGCAAGCTAAACTTAAAAACTTAAGGAAAAACTAGGTTTTGGATTTGTAACTTCAATAACTCAGATAACAATTTTAAAGCTAAAGAAAGCCTCACAAAAGTTTTTTTTAGTGCATAAAACGCATTCTTAAGAAAACTTCATATTTAACAGTTACGGTTAAAACTTACTTAAAGTCAAATGTTGAGAGTTCATACTTGCCTCAAAGAAAAATGCATTTAGTAGTTCCTTGTTTTCTGTGGTTTCACTTTCCAGGGTTTCAGTTACCTGATGTCAACCGTAGTCTGAAAATAGTAAATGGAAAATTCCAGAAATAAACAACTTACCTTTTTTAAATAGCACGCTGTTCTGAGTAGCATGAGGAAATTTTGCGTGGCCTGCTCCACCCCGCCCAGGGCATCAATCATCCAGAGTATCCACGCTGCACACATTCTCTGCCCATCTTCACTCATGTAGTAGCCATCTTGGTTACTAGATCAACTGTCGTCATATCGCAGTACTTGTGTTTAAGTAAGCCTTATAGCAGCCTAAGCTACGTCAACAGTGCCTGTGTCATTCACCTAACTTCATCTCTTCACTTCAGCATCATCTCATAACATCACAAGAAGGGTGAGTATAGTACAAAAAGATATTTTGAGAGAGAGAGACCACATTTATATAACTTTTATTATAGTACATTATTATAATTGTTATAATTATTTATTATTATTTATTATTGTTAATCTCTTACTGTGCCTCCTTATCAATTAAACTTTGTCATAAGTGTGTATGTACGTGAAAAAACATAGGATTTGGTCCTATATCCCAGGGGTCCCTGGCTCCCGTGCTGTGGACCATTATCCATACAGGGTTTGTTAGGAAGCAGGCCACACAGCAGGAGGTGAGTGGCTGGTGAGCGAAGGAAGCTTCATCTGTATTTGCAGCTGCTCCCCAGCGCTAATATCACCTCCTCAGCTCCACCTCAGATGATCAAGCATTAGATTCTCATATGAGCGCATCCCTGGTGCCAAAAAAGATTGGGGACCACTGCTATATGTGGTTCCAGGCATCCACTGGGGGTCTTGAAATAGACCTCTGTAAATAAAGGGGGAATACTATATTTTGTAAATCTCATGCATGCAGATTGCATCTCTAAAGCACATCCCTTTCCTCCCAAAAGGTAGAACAGGCTGTATCACTGTGATCTATATATTAACCAGGTAACTGCTATTGAAAAACATTATCTCTCCAAATCTCTGTGGCTTAAACAAAAAATTCCTATCTCACTGATAATATAGTGAGCAATTCTCTGGCACTGGAGGGGTGGGAGTTTCCAAGTCATAAGTCAGGAACTCAAGTGGGTTTGACTTGTGTGTGGCTAAGGCATATGGGTCATGCACATCCAAGATCATGGTGGAGTAGAGAGCCTAAGAGATTGTGCAAGAGATTTTGAAAGCTGAGCCTGGAAGGGCATACACCACACCCACTCCCTCTCCACTGGCCAGAGTTAGTCACACTGTTAGGAAATGAGCCACCCTCTATGTCCAGGAGGAAAAAGAAATGGTTTGGTGTACATGTAGCATTGTTTCTGCCACACTGCATAAATTAATTTGCTCCTCCCAAACAAATCCATGATATAAAAGTATCATTTTCATAGAAAATACTGATTGTGACTGGGTGGAGGGAGATATTTCCACGACAATGTATGTAAATGAACAAAAGAGTTAATAGTGACTTTTACCCCCTCACCCTGTCAGCTTTTAAATGTGTGGGTCTTGTTAACACAGAAACATCTGAAGGGGAGACTGGCAGTTGCATGGTTAATGCAGGTATTTGGAAAGGATACTAGGCCAAAACTTGGTAATTTGGGTTGTAGATCCCCTAAAATGTCCTCTTGGTTGTCTGTATACCTTAAATTAAACAAATAATTGCTATGTTTTCTCTTTACTTTGTGTCCAGTAAGTCCAGACTTAAATCACAGAATAGAGAAAGTAAAGATTTTTCCCAAATGCCAGTATATGTTTTGGAACTATTTTTCTAATAAATCATTTAGAATTGATCCAAACACTTCACTTCAATAGAAATTATTTCTTTGGAAAGAGAAACTTAAAAAAACAAACAAACAAAAAGGAAACAATTTCATTACATGTACGATCTTGTTCATTTATTATTTCTTTTAATAATAGTATCTATAACATAAATAATTTACTCATGATTGGTTATTTTAAGCTCCCAAAAAGACTTGCTTAACTTTTCTATATTTTTAATAATAAACATGTATTAAAACATAGTGTGCAATACTATAAATACATATTGTGAGTCATTCATTTTGATTATTTCTGAACGAAATTATTGGTCTGGATAGATTAAAACCAATTCTACTTTTTGTCTGACTTACATCTAAACATTTTTAATATATACTTATATCTTGATTTATTGACTCATTGAATAGCATTTTCTGCACTATTATTGAGTATCAAATCCAGTGAAAGACAATGTGAGAAAACAAGAAAAGTAGTTTCTGTCTTAAGAGGCTTCATTTCAGAAAACCCTAGAACTAAGTGCTCAGAACTAAAAAAGCCTCAGCTGCAGTCCCAAATTACTTGTTATTCTAGAATGTTGATTGGCACAATAGAGTAAAAATACTCGATTCCTAGTCCAAATTTGGGATACTTCAGGTGCATTAACTTTGGAAACTTTGTCTTAAACAATGTAATTCACCCAATTATGTCCAGGAGCATTCAAAATAAGCAGCAGAACAAAACTTAAAAATCCCCAACAAGGCAAAAAAAAAAAAAAAAAAAAAAACAGTTTCTACTTTGTTATAAGAATTTCCACATTGCTAGAAACCATTTGCGATAAAAAGCTCCTGCAACTATCAGGAATCCATTCACTTAGGCTATTTCACTCATGTAAAAGCTATTTCTGGTTTACACTTCAAAATATATACTTTCCAGTACCATTTTAAAAATGAAAATAATTCTGTATTTATGGCCATATCCTGGCAAATACAAAAGTACTATAGAGTGAGATGACAGTGACCTCTGAAAAAACTATTGTGAAAATTAACCACTGGTTATTATTTACCACAATTGGCAAATTAATATATTTTTGCCGAGACAAATTATTTTGTTACAAACCTAATGTTTGGTGATGTCAGGTTAAGATAGCACAGTAAATTCAAGTGTTGAGGTAGCTGCTTGTGCACCAAACACATAGCAATGATAGATAAATTTTGAAAAAGACAGTAAGAATGCATAGGCGAGCTCAGAAAGAAGACCAGCATTACTGTGGACCAGAAATAGAACAATGACCAAGTAAAGAGCAGATAAGCCATATGTCTGTCGGGTTCCAAGACTGAAAACAAGAAATAACAACCAAGAGTTCAGTCAGCGTTGATTAAAAAGGACCAAAACTCCAAGTAAGAGGAGGACAGAGCCAGATTCACTTCATATCTTTGAACTCTGTATCTTTGATGATGCCCTAATTTCTTAAAATTTTCTAGGAATGTGGTGTTGATTTTATTCTTTTGATAAGGAGAAACAGTTTTAATGTCTTCTTGGTCCTTCTTCCCAGAATAGCCATTTCTCTGCAGGTCTAGGAACTGAAATGAGCATTCTGCTGGTAGCTGGGTAGGTCTACTCCAGTTATGCATTCAGACACTGAGGAAATAAGCTTGTGTGGATTCACAACCCTCTGGCAGACCCAGGTCAAAAATCTGTTTGTTACTTCACTTCAATGATGGACCATTATGTTTGGACTCTTAAGAATTAACAGCAGTTCAGGGCCAGTATCCAGTGTTTCCTGAAAATCTGAAAATATCCATTATTCCAAAGACAAGTCACCCTGGTAAATAACTACAGCTCACTTTAGGAAAGGAGAGGAGGAGGATTCATGATATTAATTTCTAGGAATGCAACTGAGTCCTTCTTCAAGCCAACTCTGCCTTCCCCTCATTCAAAGGCTTCTGGGTCTGTGAAATGGCTCAGATTTGAGAACTGAGATCATGGTTTCTATTGTGGTGATGCAGAATCGTTTTCTATTTGCCAGGCTTAAAGTCTTCATCACTTATTAATATTACATAAGGCTTGCTTAGGTTGTCCACCCAAGTCAATCATAGAGACACCAAACCAATTAACCACTACCAAAGCTCTATATGAATCAAACTATTCTGATTGCTACTCCATCCCTACTAACCATTAGAGTAATCATGCACACTTTGTTTCTGGTGGCTAATTGCTGCTGGTTTCATTGAAGAAAAGATCCAATTATCCTCAACGAATTCAGGAGGACTTTTAAATATTGGCATCTGCCACTGTCATCCATGGCCTGCAGAGAAGGGTCACTAAAGAGCCATCAAAGATCTCAGTTCTCCTTTCACTAGTGTATTTTTTAAAGCTTTGGTGAAAGAAATGGACCAATTAGAAAACAGAGTTAAGGGGTGGATGTCTAAATTGTGCTTAATAACTTTTCAGCATTCTTGCCTTCATATGCCTTTGGTTTTCTTCCTTTATAGTTTATCAAGGAAGTTGTAGCATGTCATCTTTATTTATTTAACACAGGCCATCATCAATTCTAGGTTTCAATCAACCAAGCAAGCAATCCGTTAGAGAGTAGGTCTGAAAGCAGTAAAAGGTGGTGTGAGGTCTTGAGAACAATCAGCTTTCCCCTGCAAGAAAATTTCTCCAGTCGGTGTCAATATTCTTTCAATAAGAGGGAGCTGATGATCTCAGTCAGGAGAGGAAAAGCTCTCCTAGTGAGAAGGAATGTTGGTGAGATTTGGTGATTTAAGCTACACAGATTCATTAATATCTACCCAACAATTCTCAGAGTTCCACCATATCTGGAACTATATCCGCTTTAACATAAGAGGCATAGCAAGGTTGTAAATTCATTGGTGTTGTATTAGGCCACTTTAGTGTACAAGGCCTTAGTCATTAGCAATCTCAGCTATGAAGCTACAAGAAAGAAGGGTTTTTTTCACAGAAATTACAGAAGCTGTCTAGTTTTTCTGACTACTTTAAGTTGTATATTTAAATAACTAAACTTATCTTTTTATATTTCATGTTCTACAGTATAGTCATAAATAGCCAGTCTACTCCACAGTCCTACATTTCATTTTATCCATATTATTCTATTAAAATGCTGCATGATTTCTCAAATTCTTTAATAACTAGACTCTGACAATTGCTGAGGAAAGGTTTTTAATGTAAGAGTTTTATAACATATAAAAAGTACACAAATCATAAAGGACCATCTGGATGAATTGTTCCAAAATAAACATATCTTTGTTATCAAGAAACAGGACACTATCAAAATATCAGAAGACTCACATATCCTGTTTTAGTCAATCCAAAGATAAAAACTAACCTGATTTTTAAATTTATAGATTAGTTTTACCTTTTTTAAAACTCTATATACATTAAGTATGCACATCTTAAAATCACCTTATATTCTTAGAATAAACACTAGTTTGATTTGCTAATTTTCAAATATGATTTTCGTATCTATGTTCATGAGAAAGACTGGTTTCTACCTTTCCTATACTTTACTGTCCCTCTGAAGTTTCGGCATCAAGATTATGCTGGACCTATAAAATGAATTGGGGAATATTCATTTTCTCTTTCTAGTATCTGCAAGAATTTTGATCAGACTGGTGTTATCCTTTTTCTGAAATATCTCAAAGAATTCACTAGTGAAGCAATTTGATCCTGGAGTTTTCTTTGTGAGATTTTTGTTAATAGATTCAGGTAATTTAAAAGATATAGAGTGTATTATTTCCTGTGGCTATATAACAAATTAGCATAAACTTTATGGTATGAAATAACAGAAATTTATTCTCTCACAATTCTGGAGGCCAGAAAGTGCGAAATCAGTGTGTCATCATGGCCACATTTTCTCTAAAGACTCTAGTGGGCAATGCTTCCTTGTTTTTGTCATTAAATTTATGGCTCACTCAGATAATCCAGTATGACCTCATCTTGAGATCCTAAACTTAATTGCATCCATAAAGAATTTATTTGGAAAATAAGGTCGTACTCACAGGTTCCTGGTGGGCATATCTTTTAGGAGGGGGGCATCATTCTATCTACTATATAGGTCTGTTCATATTTTCTATTTATTCACATAACTTTACAGATTTGTCTCTTGATTCTTACTTCTTTAGTAAGTTGTGTTTTTCAGGAAAAATTCCATTTTTCTAAGAGTTCAAAATACATTGAACTCAGTACAAATTTTGCAAAGTTTGTACTGATGTTAACTTCTTATTCCTGTTCTTGCTAATTTATGTTTCCTCTCTCTCTCTCTCTTTTTTTTATTAATCTTGCTAAGGGTTTATCAATTTTATTAATCTCTTTAAAGTATCAACTGCTGTCTTTATTGATTCTCTTTCTGAACTTTGCTTCCGATTTCATTGATTTCTTACTATTGTTCTCTTTTCTTGATATTTCATTTTTCTTTCTTCTAACTTTATGAGATAAAGCATAAATCATTGATTTTAGCATTTTAAAACTTTCTAATATATACACTTAGACTAAGTATTTGCCTTAAGAAACTCATTTGATACTCCTCCTCTAACTTCGAAATTAATCATCTTTGATCTAAGCCATTTTAAATTTGCATCGTGGTTTCTTCTTAGATCATGTGTTATTTAGATATACATTATTTAACATTTGAGATTTTGGAGATTTTCTAGTTATTTATTTGTAGCTTGATTCTATTATATTCAGAGAATATACTCTGAATGATTTCTTTCAGATTTTTCTTCTGTCTAAAAATTTCCCTTTCTTCTCCTGCATGTTTACTAATGACAAATTCTATTTTTGTTTGTCTAAAAGTATTTTTATTTTACTTTTATTATAGAAGAATATTTGTCCTGGATGTAGAATTTTAGATTTGAGATTATTTGCTTTCACTGTTTTAAGGGTGTCATCTCACTGCCTTCTATTTTTCTATTTTTTTTTCAAGTCAGTTCTCAGTTTAGTGTTGCTTCTTTGAAGATAATATGGGGCTTTGTTTCTGGTCGCACTTAAGACTCTTCATCTTTGGTTCTCAACAATCTCATTATGACATATAATGGTATCTTATACCATTATAAATCCTGTTTGATTTATTCAGTTTAAGATTGAGTTGAGATATTACAGAAGTTTTAGAAAATTATTGTCCATTATCTATGCAAATATTATTTCTTCTCTGGCCTCTCCATTTTGTTTGTTTGTTTGTTTTGGAACTCTAGTTATGTATATTTGACTTTTTCATCTTAGTCCACATCTCTACTATCCTTTCCTATATTTTTCGTTATTTTTTTCTCCATGTACTTCCATTTGGACATTTTTTATTAAGCTTTCTGCCAGTTCACTAATCCTTTCTTATCTGTCTAATCTGCAGCTAAGCTTATCTAATGATTTAGATAAGTTTTAATTTAGACATTGTATTTTTCAGTTCTAGAATGTCCATTTGATTCTTTTGAGATTGTATTTCCATTCTTTGGTTACTTTTATCTTTCCATATATTTTATTCATGTTTTCTTCTATTTTCTTGAACATATTAATCATAGTTATTTGAAATCCTTCTTAGATGACTCCAATATTTGGATCACCTTTGGTTTGGTTATTATTGTTTGTTTTTCTAGTTTTTCAGTTATGAAATTCTGTTTTGTTGACAAGTAGCTGAATTTTATTTGAATACCAGCAGTATATATGCAAAATTGCAGATATTTCATATAATAGAGTCACCCTTCTCTCTGGCTGGTCTATCTACTGGTGATTGAGCCTCTCTATAAAATTAAGGATAGTGTAAATCAAAATTAAATTGCAGACATGGTAATAGTCAGTTCACATTTGGTGTGCTCCTGGACATTTTGAATGATCAACTGAGAGCCTGAGGTGCTAAATTCTAATATTTAGCTTTTGATGCTGTTGAAAGCTCTGCTCTGCCTTAGAGATGGTTTCCACTTTGACAAATGTACTTAGGGGAGTAATTGCTATTGAGTTTGAAGTCCCTCAATTTTCTTCTGGTCGTGTGCCATATATTAAGGTAGTGTTGCTCGGCTTTAAACCCATTCTTATGTGTTATTCTTGTGACATTGAGGACTCTCCACATTTCTTTTTTGCTACCTGGAAACTTGTTAACTGTTTCCAACAGAGCCAATAGAAGGTGCTATGAATCTAGGGAAGCAAACTCTCTGAATGAATCTAGAGATATAAATCTAAAAGATAACATTAGAGGAGGAAAGGAGACTTGCTTAGTCCTATTGGCTTTATGTGAACTTCCTATTTGCTTTTTAGTACTGTCAGTAGCTCCCCAGGCTCATTTCTTGACACCAACTGTGGCAGTTCATTCCAATAACAGTAGCTAAATCCAATTTGCAGTTTTTCCAACATTTGAAAGAACTTGCTTCTTTGTGACCCCTCAGACACACCAGAAACAGCCAGCTGGGACTCTCTACTGAGAGGTTGGGATTATAGTCCCTGGAAACCCTTCTTACACTCAGAGACATTAACACCAATTGAGCAGCATTCCATTCTCAGAGGTCTGAATTTTAACATCCTGAGGTCCATCCTCTAAGCTTTTACATTTTCTAATTCTAACCTCTTCTGTTCATTCCCCAAAGCCTTGAGTGTGGTAGCTGTTTCTGCTATTATTTTCTGTATCATATATTAGTGTTCTCTTTTTTTGCCTTTTTAGATCTTCAATACATATATACATGTACATATGTGTATACATATGTATGTGTGTATACACACGCACACACACACACGCACACACACACACGCATATACTCTCTGTTAAAATAATTGTTATGGTTTCTGTTTCCTGACTCTACTATGAATGATATAGAACATTTGTTTATATAATTGTATACTTAGAGAATCCTAAGAAATCTACAGAGAAGCAACTATAATCATTAAGTGAATTTAACAAGTTCATACTATATCAGCTCAAAGTACAAAAATCATTTTATTTTTATATACTAGCAATAAAAAAATAAGGGGACAAGGTAAAACAGAAAGCATTTACAGCAGCCTTAAAAAACTAAAATACTGAGACATAAATGTAAGTCTATACACTGAAACTTAACATTGCAGAGAGAAATTAAAGATCAAAATAAACAGAGAGACATATCTTTGTGCTTTTAAAATATGTCTGTTTTATTGATATGCGTCTCTTCAAGAAGTGGGTTCTAATTTCTCTCCCCTTGAGTGTGGGCTGTACTTGTGAGAATATTGCCATGAGGGTACTCAAGGCTTGAAAAAGAATGTAAGGAGGTTTATGAAGGGTTAATAATCTGTTTTTGATATGGCTGCTGGGAATGGATTGTTCGGTTTTTGAAAAATCAGCAGACTGTACACTTATGATGTACACTTTTCTGTATATACGTTATATTTTCATTAAGGTAAAAATAAATATATGAATAAAAATCTATAGCAGATACGTTTATAGGTGAAATCAGATATTGTGAGACAAGGATGCTCCTCATCACTGCTTAATTCAACATTGTACTAGAAGTCTTAGACAACACAGGAAAAGAAATAATAGTAGTTATTAGTATTAGGAAGAATTAGAACTGTAATTATTTGCAAACAACATGATTGCATATGCAGAAAATGCAAAATAATCTCAGATAATTCATTAGCATAAATAAATAAATTTAAAATTTCTATATATTAGAAAGTTATATAACAAAAATGTTAAAACAATACCTTATAATATCAAAACACCAATTACATAGGAATAAATCTAATAAAAATGTGTAAGACCACTAAAAAGAAAACTGTAAATATTACTAAGAAAAAATTTAAAAGAACTTACTATAGGAAGAAATACACCATGTTTATGGATTAAAATACTCAATATTGTAAAGATATAAATTTTCATAAAGTGGATCTTTAGATTCATAGCAATTCTAATCAAAATCTCAGCAGGTCAGTAATGACTTAGATTTCTCACTTTGAAAGTTAGCTGTATGATTATGGTATCTGCTGCCATTAGAATAGGTGATCTACAGATTTTAAGATGTTATTGAGGAAGTGAGTTTTTCTCTTGCACGAGATCATGGCTTCTGAGCCTAGTTCTATACAATGCCACTGGCATGAATGACTGCTCAGCTAACTTAACAATTTAGCATAATTTATAATCAATGGCTAATAACTACAAACAAATTAATTGTTCAAGAACACATGCTAGAATTAATTAATTTCAAAAAAGTCTGAAATATAGGTATTCCCACTAGTTCGATGTTTATTTACCAGTAAACTGTTTTTAGAATATACATGATAATTATATTGTGACTTTGTGACAAAGAACAGAAGATAAAAACCTTTGGATTTTCAGTGTATTGTATTCAAGGAGACTTTTTGAAAAAAGACATCCTTGAAGAAGATAAAAATGGTTTCAGGTCACTTTGAACATTATGATAATTATCAAAACACTACTATGATTTTCTTTGGTTTAATTCTGATTTATTTTAACTGTGATATCATCCACCAGAAGTACATTCAAATGTTCCCCATCAACCTGAGATTCAGAAAAAGAAAAAAAAATTTCTCTTTCAAAGCAATTAAAAAAGCAATGATGTCCTCTTCCTGCCCCATCTCTGGAATATTGCTTCATTATTTCCTCTCCCTTGTTCTTTTCTATAGCCTTTCTTTCACTCTACAAACAGGTTCATTCTTCTTCCATCCAAAAACAAAAAGTTTTTAAAGAAAATTTAAACTCTTCTTGCTACAGCCCTATTTATCTGTTTTCCTCTTCAACCAAGCTTCTTCAGAGAATAATATACATGCAAGTTGATGCATCCTTGCTTTCTAAATGGTCCTTAACTTTGGAATTTCTTATCTAACCCAATCATTCCGCTTACTAATATCTTCCTAATTGTTTTATATGATGGACTATATTCATTCTTATTTGATTTTTCTATAGTCTTCAACATTATTTTCACCACTCCTTCCTCCTTGAAATTCTTTCTCTCCTAGGTATCTACTACATACTGCCTTTTCTCCCATCTCTTTATGTTATCTTAGTTTTATTCACTAATTTTACTTTCTTACTCATCACTTAAATGTAAGTTTTCACCAAGACTTATCTTTAAGACTTTTCTTTTCTCAACCTATATCTCTTCTTAGATGATCTCATCCATCTTGCTTCAATTTTTACCTATTTCATGATAAATCTCCAAATTGTGTTTCTAAAACCTGGCCTGAAAATCAAATTGTCTAATAAAAATTTTCACCTAAATGTCTCATGAGCAGTCAAATTCAACATGTCGTAAATAAGTCATTATCTTCCTGCCCCCGCCACCCTGCTATTTTATCCAATTTTCTTGAACCTCATTGGCAGTGCAACATCCATCCAGTCTCCCAAGACTGACACTCAAAGATATTTTGTGTCATAGATTTTCTATGTCTTTCCATCTCTTACATGCACTTTTCTGTTTATTTCCTGACCATCCTGTCTCCAATCTTCTCCCTCTCCAGGCTTTTATTTATTTATTTTTAATCTACTAGGTGAATCTTGTTAAAATGTAAATCTGACATATCTCTACTTTCAACCCTGTTAGCGTTCCCCACTGCTCATGCCCAATCTCAAGTTCCTTACATTGGCATTCCAGGCCCTTGCTGCTCTGGCCCATGAATGTCTCTTCAGTTTTCTCTAGCAATAGTGGACTACCTCTTCCCTGAGCTTGCTGTTTCATTTATTCCTTTCTTTGCACATGCTGTTTCTTCTACTGTGCTTTCCTCAATTTGTTCACCTGGTAGATTCCTACCTATATTTTAAAACTGCTTCTGGGAAGCCCTTCCCTGACAGAGTCAAAGATTAATTCCTTTGTTCTAGTTGTTTACTATCTCCATGCTTCTATTACTACAGCTACCACAGTGGCTAGTAATTATTTACATTCTGCTTCAGACACTACATTGTGAGTTCCTTGAGCACAGTTGTCATGGCTTATATATTTTCTAGCATCTAGCACAGTGCCTGGCACACAGTAGATGCTCTAAAGTATTTATTGAATTGAATCCAATCTATGTAGAACTCTAGCAAGAACATGATATTTCACAAATGAACGACAGATCAAACTGACTAACTCAAGAAAACCTCATTGTCAGGCATTTGCCAACTGTGCTGGCTTCCGAGGATAAGAATAAGTGAGAAATTATAGTCTTTGCCCACACGGAGCATAGAATCCATGATTATCAGTGTCTTCCTCTCCACCCTGCTGAGGCCATGGCTTCCTGCTCTCCAGGTTGCCCTGCTTTCTTTCTTTCTTTCTTGTGGTTTGTTTGAATTTTGTGCTAAATTCCTCAGGAACACCTTCCATCACCTGCTCACTGATCCATGACCTGTTTTTTTGACTGAATTGCATTTTAAAGGTCCCTGGCTTGACTTTGCTGGTATTAATGCTGACTGCCGTGAAATGACCTCCATCCCCAGTGACTATCATTCATGTTTTCCAAAAAAAAATACAATGTACCTACAGTGTTAACGCAAATAAGCCCTATGTCATATTAGCAAATATGGTAAATTCAAGACCAGTAGACCAGAAATAACCTGCCTCTTGTTATCTTATGCGGTCATGTGCACCAAGTTGGAATATTTCTTTTCTCAAAGGTGGGAACTGAGTCAGAAGCCATCTGTGTGGCCCTTGCTCACCAGTCCTGAGTGACTAATAATTAATTTAGGCCTAATGTAATTACTCCCTTGTTAACAGTAGTTTTTCTGCACTTTCCTCAGTTGGCTCTGGAGACACACTACTGAGTGTGATGTATGACTCCTGGCACAGAGTGAAATTCGAACCCTATGAAAGGACACAGACGGGGAAGCTGCTCTGTGCCTTGCTAATGAATTTATGAGCTCAACACTCTTATCTGAAGTATAGCAAAGAGGTGTTCTCAAAGAGCATGAGTCTAGGCTCAAAGAAACAGAACAGGAGAAGCTTTACTTTCTTTAACTTTTCGAATCCTGTCATCTTGGTTTGTACTTTAAAACAATTTAATTTGCATTGCTCTAAGGGAAATGGAGCAGTGTTTGTTGAAGAAAGGGGAGAACCTAAGGGAGGACGGTTATTCATACAGAACTGAAAAAATTTATTTTTGTTAAAAGTTGTAAAATCAAGCCGATTGAAAATATTTCCATATATAAAATTTTCTTTTAAATGGTGAAAGATTATTCAGTTACTCTGTTACCAAGTTACTATATTGCATATTTTTATGATCCTTTTCTTATCTACCTTGCATACAAATTTATGAAATGGGCAATGCTTTTGTCCTGAAGACAAAAATTGACTGTGTTTCATTAGCATTAATTCTCTGCACTGTAAGGGCATATAAAGAAAAGGAAAAGGGAAAGATGTGGGAAAAGGATGTCGGGGGATGGAGGGAGAGAGAAAAGGAAGGAAAAATAGAGAAAAGAAATAAGGAGGAAAGGAAGGAAGGAAAGAAAGAGGAAGGGAAGGAAGAAGGAGACAGAGGTGGGAAAGAGGAAGGTAATTTTTACTGTACACCTACTATGTACCAAAGTTAGGTAAACGGTCATCTGCATATCCCCAGCCCCCAACACAAACTTCCACATTAGGACCACGAACAGCCAGGCCAATCCTTTCTCGCCTAAAGAATATTGGGTGCAGCCTCTTGGACTTCCAAACAGTCTATGTGGGCTCACTCTCGTCCTCATGCTCATCTTTGCCCACATGTTTGTTGGGGCACATTCCACAGAAGTCTCGACAAAGGTAATATGGTTAATATGAAGACCTGGTTCTCTTTTTTGTAAAGAGTTATAAGAAACAAATTTTCATTAACATATCATAAATTGATTAGAAGATTTCTAACACGGGGTTGTGAATTTCTCACACAATATAACTACTGAAAATTATTTTCTAACCTAAAGTGAAACTGTTTTAAAACATGTTTTAAAAGCTAAGGTCTTGTTCATGTTAGTGCCCTTTAGCCCAGACCACCAGAGACACACTTGGAGTCGAATAAGCTGCAATTATTGACTTGTTGCAGTGAGGGAGAACATGCATCACGGAGATGGTGAGTGTCTCGGCAAGAGGGTGTTAGAAATTATTAGAGGATTTGAGCTTGCATTTGGTGACTTGGGGGAGAGTTCGTAGAGGCAGGGCTTTGCTTTGGATTGGAAAATGTCAGGAAATAGAGGTAATTTAGTAATTGAGTATCTTAATAAATCCTATCTAATAGGAGGAAAGACTAGAGTAGGAAAGGCTACAATTGGTAAAGAAGCAGCAGTCACTATATAGCCCGGACAGGGGAACATTTGGTCATCTTTGTGGTTTGGAAATATTTATCTTTATGTCTTTGTTCAGACAAGATCAAGAAATGCTCTTATTTTATTTTTTTTATTTACTTATTTTTTTTGTCTTGATCCATCCATGGACACAGTGTGCCTAGGCTGATATTGGTGTTTTTTGAAATTGTTAATGTTCAAGAGGAGAAAGCCAAGGCCTAACTGGTAGTGCCAATTTTCAGATGTTAGGGACAGCTTTTCTTCTCTTCACGTGGAAGCTACAATTCACTGAAGTAGAGGCAAAATGGTAGAATTTTGGTTTATTAATTAGAAGTCAAAGAGGCACATTTATTTCATTTTCCTAAGGCATATAAAGGGAACCTAGTTTTTAAAGTTAAATGGATGTGGCATTTAGAGCAGCTGGTTATCTTGAGATATATCTATTAACCACCCCCCGCCAAAAAAATCTAATTGTTGTCTAGCTTTTTTGGACATGCTGGGAATGGTTCTGCCTGTTTACATTTTTTATATTATTTCTACATCTTTAACCTGTGATGATAATTAGCATATTCTATTTTAAAAAACAAAGTTATTGAAAAGTTAGGATTTTACATAAATACTTCTGTGTAGATCTTGCATTTGGAATGACATGAAATATATACATCTACTGAAAATATAAAACCTTATATAGTATAAGGAATTTTAAATGAGACCAAGTTTGCTATAGGATTCCAGGATTTAGAACAGGTCTATTTAGCAAAGGCTGGGTCAAAACATGAACCAAAAGTTGAGAACTTAGACAATCAGAGAAGATTTGTCAACAATTCAAAAAAATTAGTAACATGAAAAAATAGTTTTTCTTTGAACTTTTCCTCAAATGTACCTTATTTTTCAACTTCAATTTGCTACTATACACCTGGCTTTAGTTTTGTAAACATATGGGAAAAAATGTTTGAAAGATAGTTAGAGACTAGAACAGAGATAAGACACAAAGCATAAAAATAAAGCAAATTGAAAAACCCAAGTGAATACTGTGAATACTCCTAGACTAAACGGATCAAGTGAATGAGTTTGGAACACATTCGATATTACATTTAAAACTGACATGTTACTTTTTAAATGTTTATATTTGGATTTGAAGGAGTTCCTCAAAGATTTCTAAAATTACTTAAGTCTTCATGAATAGAACAAATTGTTATTCCTGAGAATTTCGAAGTGCTTGACAATGAAGAGTTAGAAAATATTTCCAAACTCTTTCTAAATAATTCAATTTTTGAACTTGGCAGAGTATGTCATCTTTGTGGAGCAAGAAATTATTGTTCTTTATATATTGAAGTCTTCCTTCATAGGACAATCATACAGTTATTCTGAAGTAAATGTATTCATCTTTGGGGACTTTTTACTTCAAAAATGACTTCAAATATGAACAATTTACCCTATTTTTCTTCTATCAGAAGGCCACAGTCATGCAAGAAAAGGCAGTTTGCCTAAGCAGGTTCAGGAGAAATACCGACATCTATTCTTTGAAGAAAGATCATGAAAGGAAGACTGACTCAAGTTAAGTTGAACTACTTTTGGAACAAATATGTAACATGTTCCTTTCCCAGGCCTGAGGTGAAAATAAGTGGGATGTTGTGGTAACCCTGGCAGAAAAACTGTTTTCAAAATCTCTGCACACTGTACAAATACTATTGGCAGGGAAGATTGTATGTGCATTTATGTAATGGTGGCATTTATATAAAAAGAATTATATGGGCATAATACTATATATCATCAGAATGATTTGACTTTCATTTTAAAGGGAATTCTAAAGCCATAGAGTGAATTGCTGCAAATCTAGAAAATGGAAACACAGAGACATCCTCGATATCCCACATTTGAGAAAATACTGACATTAGTGGATCTAAGTGCCAATCTGAACCTCGACTGGTCAAATTTCCTCTGCAACCTTTCTTGAAGTTCAGGGAAGGTACTTTCTAATCTTGTTGAAATTGAAGAACCCTCCCATATCTTTTCTAACCTACAGCTATAGCTACATGAGAGCGACAGGTAGGGAAGACCCTCAGGTAATGAAAAAGAAGTTCTATTTCAAGAACCATTAATGATGCCTTTTGAAAATGTGTAGTTATTTGAATTAAATAATAATTAAAGTTTTTATTTAACAAGCACTTTCATTGTACCAGTCACTCTTCTCAGTATTTTATCAATATTAAGTTGTTTACTATTCACAACAACTTTATATTTCCTCACTTTACATATGTAGATATCAAGGTACAGAGAAGTATTTTGCCCAAAGTTCCATACCTCATAAATGTTGGAGTCAGAATTCACCCAGGCATTCTGGCTCCAGGGTTTGAACTCTTAACTATTCTACACACACAGTTTTTTTATCATTTGCACAAAATTCTGCACCAGGTGGTTAGTCTGCTCTGGAGCTACAGCGTGCCAAACAGAGCAGGTACTTCCTTACACTCTAGTTAAATGAATAAATGGAGAGACCTGTTGAGAATGGAAGTTATAACTTACTAGGTATTGCTCCCAGTACTTAGCAAATATTTTAGCAGGCCTGTGTTCCCTTTCTTGTGATGTTTCTTTGATTTCAGGTAAAATCAAATATCGATTTGGATAGTGATTCAGAATTCCCATAAATATCTGTACTCTGGATTAAAGCATTCAGATTTTAGGTGAGAAAGAACAGACTTGATAGAATGAGGAAGCATGAATGGAAGTAGGTAATTTGGAAGAGTGTATTTCAAACAATTTTGGTAGCTGGAAAGAACAGGATGATGCTGATACATTGGAGATGGAAGTTATAGACTATGTTACAAGTTGGTCTGTATTCTAAGTCTATGCATGGTAGCTTATTATACATAACTGACATTTGACTGAGGAAATTGTCCACTAAACTTGGAACGAGGCTATCATTTGAGTTAATGGCTGACACACAGTAGGACTTTTTAAATTATTTCTAAAATCCTGAGGTATTTAGGTTTAATAGAACTAATTTTAAAGTAAATGTTGAAAATTAGATTTTTATAACAAAAGATCAAAGTCCATTTTATTCATTTAATTAACTTCAAGGAAATTAGGTGAATAGGTGTTTATATTTTAAAATTATACCTTTAAATACTTACTCAAAAGCAAAGTCCCAAGCATCCTAGGTAAACCGGATATCTTCTCAACAGTGTGGCAATATGAAATTAAAGTTTTCTTCCATCTAATAGAATCTCTGTGGGAACTCAAAGGGCAGATGTAATGGTATAAACATTGACAGGAAAACGTTTTCTCTTTCCTTTCAGTGTAGATAATGGTGTGGGCATTAGCAGTGGAACTGGGCAAGTGGAGAGGTTGTGGCTCAGGAGCCAACAGAAGTTTCTAGAACATCATGTGCCTGAGTGCATAGATTCTTCCTCCAGAAGACAACAGATGGCCCCTGTAGTCCTTTCTCTAGGCAACAAACAGCCTTCATAATCCTTTGAAAGTAAATCTGATCATTTTATTCCTCCATGTCAACATTCTCTTCACTCTTCTGTTAATCTCAGAAATCTTTAGGAAGACCTCTGGGGCCCAGCATGACCTGGCCTCTCTCTTCCTTTCTACTTCATTGCTCACCACCTTGCCTCTGCACTTTGTTCCAAGCATGTCTGTAGATTTAATTCCTTGACTCATGAATGTTCTCTTTTGTCTCTGAGAACTTTTCACCTCTGACTTAAACACTCATTTCTTCCATGGCTGCTTTTCACCTCTATGTATAACTCAGATTTATAATTTTAGCTCATATTTCTCCTCGGAACTATGACCCATAATATATCCAATTGCTACATTAACTTCTGCACATCAATGCTTTAAATTTATTTCCAACTCAGCAAATCCAGTACTAACCTCATGATCATTCCCGCTAGACCTAGTCCTCTTTCAGTGTACAGATCTTAGAGTGCAAAGTTCTCCTTTCCACCAGGGTGTGCAAGTCAGAAGTTTAGGACTCATCTCATGCCCTCCTTCTTCTTTTCCATATCTGTTCTATCACCAATATGTATGCCTTTACCCTTTACCCTTTTTGAACCCATTTCCTTCTATCCATCCATCTACTTCCAGTTTGGTTTAAGTCAGAACTTTACCATGTGTATGAATGAACCACTTGGGGAGCTTGGTAAACTGTGGACTCTCATTTAGCAGGTTTGCATTTCTAACATTTGTGTTGTTGGTCTGCAGGCACACTTTTTGACTAGTGAGATTCTAAGCCACCTGCAGTTCTTTCTTGGATAATTACATATCATTCTAAAATGTATAAATAACCCTTGCCCTTCCATCACCCCCACCGCAGTCAGAGTCATCTTTACCAAGTGTGATTCTTCATAGGCCTCTCATTGCTACTGGGACCAAGACCAAGAGCCTTGGCTTATAAAGCCTTCCATTAACATCACCCTAGGCCGAGCCTGCTCCTGCTTTCTGCCCTCCGGCCACATTAGCATACCTTTATTAAGTTTCACTGTATAAAATGCCATCTTTTAAGTTAGTTATCAGCAACTCTTTTACTGTTCAGTTTTTAACTTTATGAAATGCCATCGTTTAAGTATCAGCATTTTTTTACTATTCAACCTAATAGTTTTGAATGAGCTGAGCTCCTTCCCTACATAAGGCCTTTTTAAAAAGAAGACATGCTCTGTTCTTCCTCTCCACCCTATCATCTTCCATTCATCCTTCAGATCTCAGCTAAATGGTTTCTTCCTCAAGGAAGCCTTCCAGACCTACCTAATCAAGGAAAATCTTCCTCTAAGTGCATATTATACCGTGTCCTTCTCCTTCTTTGCACTGATCATAGTTGCGATTTTTGGATGATTATTTGATAATTATCTCTTTCCTTCACTCAGATGCAAGTTCCAAGAGGTCAGAGACCATTTCTGTTTTGTACATCGTTCTATCCCTAGCCTCAGATTCAGTGTCAGCACATAGCCGGCATTTAAATGTTTGCTCAGTCAACTTAACTGAGGCAGAAGCAATATAAGTATAGTCTACCTCACTTGAACTTTAGAGTGGGCTTGGGGAAGAACTCAAGTTCCAGGAGGAGCTGATCAGGGGATCAAGTTGTTCATTCCCTTCTGTAAATGTGATCCTTTTGTACAGGCTTTTCAAGTCCAAGTTGGTTTATACCTACTATATTAAATTAATCCAAACTAAATATAAAGATCACCTTCAGAAAGCTAATCATTACCATTTTTGCATAGTGCTTTAAAATTGATAAAGCCCTTTCACACACATTATTTTATGTGAACATCCTAACAATCCTGTTGCTGATAGCAAGGCAAGCATCATTATCATCTCTTTTTTTGCAGACAGGCAACTGAGAGTCCTAGGATTTGAATTGAGTTGAAAAACTCACACAACTGCTGAGCAGGTACTTAGACCTTCTTCTGTCAAACCAGGGGCCCCTGAAATCAGGGTGAAATGCACCTTCCTCCTGAGTCCTGCTTTCTGAGGCAGGAGGCAGAGCAACACTGCGCTGACACTGGCAGCAGGAGGGATTAGGTCATAAGTATTAAACATCTGTTTGGGACTCTGGTTGATGGCTGATATATCACATAATCATTTTATTTTTAGATCATCCTGGATTTCCCCACATTCCAAACTGTTAAGAGCAAAGATTTCTTAAACATGGTAATGCCTATACCAATTCACACATGTTTTGTATAGCTCATATAATCCTTTTCCTTTTGTCATAATATTGTATATCATTTACATTGAAAATGACTGTTTCAGAGGGAACTAATGATGGCCACTTTCCCATTCATTTTCCATATGTTTTTCAGTCACTGATGGGTAGACTTGTTAATTCTTTAAGTCAGTTCAGTATCACTAATGAGGGACTTAGAGACCACAAAGAGTGAGAACAGCGTTGACTACCTCACATCAGAGCAGCAAAGTGGACCTTCATCCTTTAGATAAAGTAAAAGATTTTGAATTTACCCTACTTACTAATGACACAAAGAAGCATTTGGGTTTTCTAATCCTGGAAAAATTTGAATAATGTGATCATTAAAATCCTCATTACATTCACACCATTTCTTTCAAATGAGAATTTCTAACACAGAAAAAACAAACAAAAGAAAACGTCTTCCTTCACCTGCATTAGAAGCTGATATCTGAAAAGAGCGCCACTTTCACGCTGGAGAAATTCTAGATCTTCAAGAAGCTGAATTAAGAAAGCATGTGATCTCTTGAGAGGAAGATGGATTAATCTTAGATTCTTGGGATAAAGTTTAAGCACCTTATGAGAATAAGTCAGTCATTTCAGTAAAACATGGAAACACTGGAGGGAAGGTCAAGGGAACCCCCACAGTCCACTTCCCTGTTATTACCTTTTTGCTCAAGGATTGAGACTGCCTGAGCTGTAGTTCCGTTGACTGTCTTTCGGTAGAGCTGACAGCCTGGTAAAACCTTCTCCAGGAAAGTTCTTATGACTGTTTATCCACTCCCCTCCTTTTCTCCTGAAGGTCACATTTTTGTTCCAGAAACCTATAGCTGCTCAACCAAGCACAAGTGAGGAATGCCATCCAACTGGATCCAAGGCAATTGTCTAGAAAGAAAGTAGAGAATAGACTCTGTTGTTTCTAGAAGCGCAACTATTTTGAGCACTGGGGAGGCAATCTCTCTGGATGGCTTAATGAGAGTTTTTTACATCTCACATTTGATATCTGTGACCAGGTGGATGCTGTCCAAACCTATAGTCTGGGCCTTCACATGGTTTCAGTGACATCAACATTCTGACTCCTGTTTTAAGATGTGTGCTTTTTTGAAATGATAAGTACATTTAAACTTACATTTAGTTTCATCTAAGGGCTGCACTTATACCCTTAGTCATGGGGGCGAAAGCCTAGATTACTGAGAAAGTCTCCAATCAACTTTAAAATCTACACTCTATAGTATCACCAGATTGTTAATCGCAAAATTTGGTATTCATCATCTAGATCCCAGCTCAAAAATTTTTAATGACTACACTTAACTTATAAAATAAGTTATGACGACTTTCCAATATGATGGCCCAACACTTTCCAATGCAAACTCTTTTGTATACCTAAGAATCAGTCCATTTGTGGTTATTATTTATTTATTCATTGAAAACAGTTATTTGGTCCCTACTATGGTCTAGGCATTATTCAAGGCACTGAGAATTATATTATAAAGTTCATGACCTTAGGGGTTTGTACTCTAGTGGGGAGAGACACAGTAAACAAGCAAATAAATGTTTAATGAGATCCAGTGGCGGGAAGAGCTATCATGATAAAGCATTGAGGGACATAGATGCATTTTACATGGGAGGTATTTTACATTGGGGGGTGGGGTTGACAGTCATGTGGCGATAGTCATGGAAGTCTCTGATGAGGTGACACTTGTAGGTCATGTGGACAGACAAGTAAAGAGCTTTCCAAGCCAAGGAAACAGCACATGCCAAGTCCTTACAGTAAGAATGTGCTTGGTGTATTCTAGGAGAACAAGAAGGCCAGTATGACTTGGGTGGAGTGAGAAGAAGGAAGTGGTAGGAGATAAGCAAAGAAATAACGGGGAGGGTGAGCTCAGGTAGAATTCATTAAGCCATGATAAGAACCTTGGCTTTTCTGATGAGACAGATAGAAAGCTATGAGATGGTTTAGCAAAAAGGGAACATGACCTGATGTTCTAAGAGGAATATCCTGGTTTGGTGTGAGAGTAACCTATGAGAGGGTTAAGGGTAAAAGGAAATGACCAATTATGAAATTATTACAATCATCTCAGTGAGAGGGAATGACAGTTTAGTCTAGGATAGTGGTATCAGGGGTAATGAGAAGTGGTCAGATTCTAGATATATTTTAAAGAGGAGTAGGAAGGATTGTTTATGGGTTAGATGCAGAATAAGATAAAAAAAGAGTTTGGCATGATTAAAATTTTTTGGTATGAGCAACTGAAAGAATAGAATTTTCATTAAATAATTTGGGAAGCAGTTTTCAGAGGCAAGAGCTAGAAAATCAGAAGTTCAATTTGGGGCATATTTTGTATAGTTTTAACATGCTATTAGACACACAAATAAAGATGTTGAATAAGTAATTGGCTATCTAAGCCAGGTGTGTGCTCTGGGTTGGAGATAAAAATTAGGGAGTTATCAGTACACAAATGATATTTAAATCAATGGAACTTAGGGTATAAAGTATGAGCCTGAAGGTTGAGACTTTGGAGGTCATGAAGAGAAAGAGGAAGCAGCAAAGGAGAAGGAGAAACCAGTGAGGTGACAGGACAACCACCTTGATTGCTTCCTGTTTGCCTTATCTCTTGTCAGTCTCTTGACCAGAAATGCCTAGAAATATCCTCCTTAATCCCTTCCATTTATTCACATCCTACCCACCTATCACGGTCAGCCTCTTAGTTCTGTGTTGTATGTGACTTCTCTTGTGTTTTATTTGCCAATTTAATTCGTTTTAGCTCTTTCTAGATGAATTATGTTTTCTTAATCAATCAATATACCTTTTCATCCCAGTGCTGTCCTTTGCTTTAATTGTGTTAGTTGGTTCCTCTCTGAGTGTGTCTAGGCAAGTGCATCTTTTTATCACTTCCCAGCCAATCCAGACCCCAAATATAAATACTCAGTAGCATGTAGGATCATCAGTCAAAATAAATCAATAGATTCATGTGTTCAGTAAAATACAGCACAAGGATATAGAAATATACGGAAAATAATGCCTGCTCTCAAAGAGTTCTCTCTACAAAACAAGCAAATAAGCTAGGGAAAAAAGCAACAATTTAAAAAATAAATTGTGAGTTTAAAAGAGCAGTAGAAAAAACTTCAGATTTTAAAACTAGGATTATTAGTTTCAAGATATTATTTATAAATGGCATAAAGCTACTATATTTGTTAGTATCATTAATGATACCAAAGTGTCTGGTAGCAAGGAGAGAGAAAGGTGACATCTTGTCTATCAAAATAAAAGGTAACCCCTGGGCCAGGCCTGGTCTAGCACAAGGCCAACTCAGAGTTGGCAGGAGGCAAACACATATGGGATGCATTGAAAACTGACTCTGATCACCACTGTGTGAAAATAAGGAGAACGAGTATGCCCCTCAGCTGACCAAGCACACTCTCTGAAAGCAAGAGCAGACTGGAAGCAGTGACATCTGCAGACCTGCTTCCCGTCTCTCCCCAGAGACATGCTATCATTCTATGGAGTTTAATTTGGGTTTGAACTAATAACCGAGAGAAAATTATTATAGACATTTGGGTTCTGGTACATGAATTTAGCACACAAATTTAAAATAATGCTTTTCCCCAAGATTGGCACTTTAGAGGGCAAAATGATTTTGAATCTGTGCTTGTGATAACTGAAAGTCATTTGACATGTACTAATCATAGTACATAGGCTTAGAGAATCTGGGATAAGTCTGAGGTCTTTTTGTTAGGTGATGTTCCTGGCATTGCCATATAATGAAGGCCAACAGGAAGCAAGATGACATGGGCTTACTTCATTCAGAATAGTCAGGGTGAGCAGGTTCACAGTGATCTTATTCTAATGCTATAAAACAAAAAACAAAACAAACAAACAAAAAACCCACATAAATTCAGCAATGATGGACTAAGCCTTTAAGTAGCAAAAGATGGGACTTTTTTTTTTTTCGGCTTAAAGCCAGGGAGTTAATGCTCTCCTTTAATGAACATTCAGCTTAAAGTTACCTAGGATTTTTTTTTTAATAAAAGTTTTAAAAAATCTAATAATGTTGCTCTGTGGAGTTAATATCTCATAGTTAATCCAACTTTACTAAGTCACAAACAAAGCAGTAAAGATTAATTGAGAAATTAAAGCAAAATTTCCTTTCAACTGTGGCTGTGCAGATGGTAGCATTGGTAGATAATCCTGTATGTGGGAAAAATACTAGAGGTAATAGACTATAATTACCAACCAATATATTCACAAAAACAAATTTTAGACAATATTGTTAAAAACGGAAGAGTTATCTTCTTTGGTAAAAATCAATTTATTTACATTTGTCGCTATACCTCTATTACACAGAATTGTAAACTTATTCTGAAACCATAGAGTTACCGTTTATTTTACTTAAGTGTAGTAAATTATTTACATCTTTATTTTGTTCGTTGGGTTAATTACATTCTGGAAATATTTGTTGTTTATTTTCAAAGGAACATAGTCCCTTTAGTGAATGGAAATTTAAATTTAAATAGAGTCATCAAATTCAGGATGTTTTTAAGAAAAATTGAAAACCCAGACTAGCTTTAAAAGTGTTATCACTCTAATTTTTTAATTTTCCTTTTTCTTGTTCATGAGAGCTAGATACCAGATAAATCACCTTGCTTACTTACTGGTAATGCCTTATTTTAGTTTACTTTCTTGAAATTTTTTTTATTTAAATAAGTCTGTCTTAAAAGAGCATGTCATCAGTCAAAATAAATGCTATCACTTCTGAAAATATTTTCATTTTCTGACATGCACTGAGGTGCCATAAAGTAGTGTTGACAACTCCATCGTTAGCATTCCACAAATCTTATGGAGATATATCATTGGGAAACCACATAGTCTATATCCGGGCTTTGACAAAACTGAAACATGGCCTGCCAGCCACAGATAAGATTTTGAAATGTTAGTCACTGAAAAGGTGATAACAGAAACAAGGATCAAATGCATGTACACCTTCACCTTTGGACGCCTGTGGTTTTAAGCCATGCCACTTTGGTAAAAGATATTGCCATTGGCATCTTGGTAAAGTCAGTGGATATGCAGAGTGTTGCTACAGCATGAAAATACACGATGGACATGGTGTTAGATGTACTGCTGGGAGGGTGCTGGAATTAAGAGACACTGTGAAGCAATAACACAGCATTTCTAACAAATTGAAGAAGGAGGGACTCTGGGTTGGAGCAGCTTGCCACAGAGTTGGAAAGATCAAAGCAATATGCCATCTTGTGGCTGACAACAGTGGCTCAAATGGAAACTGTGAAACATTTCAAAGCAAGTGGAATCTTTCCTTTTTCTCCTCCTTCTTCCCCTCCTCCTTTTTTCCCCTTTTAAACCTAAAGTTTGAGGATTTCAGGTTGTTCTCAATTTTATATGGAAAGTTTCAATAGATAGGAGGTGACGAAAACTCATTACACCAGACCTAGACACGAAATATCAACCCAAAGGATTTTTTTTTAAAATCCTTTTTAAAAATATAACTAGAATGACCATGAATACTACTTTTAAGACAGAATTTATAATCATTTACTTCTTAATGGTTCCACCCCATGCCATCCATTTTCAAACAAAGCGAAGTTTATGGCCATCATACAAGATTACATTCCCGTGCAGTTGCAGTATTTCTTCTATAATGATTTATTTAAAAAGGCTTCACCATGATAGCTCTCCAACTTTGTTCCTTCCTGTATATCACTGTTCAGGGTCAAAAGCTGGGAAAAGGGCTGGTCCCTAAGGCCTAACATATTTCACCAGTGGAGACTCTGGCTTTTCACTTCTCCTTCTCTCCTCATCACTTTATGCTTAAGGAAGAACAGATGTGGAAACGTTTAGAAAAAGACTAATTGAATTTCACATAACACAATTTAGCATTGTTTGAGGAAGTACCTAAATCAACAGCACATTTTCCAAAGTCCCGGCCTCGCCTAATTAGAACACCAAACGTGTGACTAATTGGCCACACTTCCACCAAAGGCTCTGCTGCAGATGAGCTGTCGCCCACTCCCCTGGCCCCAGCTGAAGCCAGTGGTTTGGCTGCGAGGTAAGGCGGTTGCTCTAAATGAGCTGGCCTGAGCATAATGGGGACACTTTGTGATGGCTGGAGAACAAATCCACGTGAAGCAGGAGAGAAACTGGAATGTTTACGCAGTGGCAGCACCCGGAGAATTACCAAGAGATTATCAGTACATAAATTAAGAGATACTTGGGGCTCTGTAATAGGGACAGTTAATAGCCTGCTCTTTATCATTTCGGCTTCATGGTCTTAGAACTTGACATCTAATTAAAGCATAATCTGATATCATCAGTGAAGGCTCCATTTAACCCAACTCTTTACCACTGGCAGATCTGTTTTTTGCATGCAACAGGAGGTTTCCTTTCTTCCTCATTTTATTTTCTAATGGTGTGCAGGAGAGTGCGTGGGAAAGAAAGGATGTAATTAGAGCAAAGGGAGAGGATGATTCTGGGCCTGTTTATAGGTAAAACCCTGAGCATTTTGCTTTAGGGAATTTGTCTTTCCAACTTTTTCCTAGGCATAAAACCCACAGAAATAGAAGTGACTTTAAAAGTCATTTAGTGAAACTTTCACATTTTATAGACGAGCATTCTGAGGGCAAGAGATATAATTTGCCTAGGGCTGCACATCTCTTCTGTGGCAGAATTAGGACTGGACATCAAATATCTGACTCCTACCTTTAGTACCATTTGTATTTCTCTTTCATGCTCCAGTTGATATTGAAAGAGTAACATTTGTGCAGGATTTCACAGTTACCTGCTGACTGTAGTATTTGCTCAATCCCAATCATTTAAATAACAAAACAATCTATTAGGTTATAAATTTGCTAGAGAAATTTATGCAATATTTTAATTTGTTAGCATGGATCCTGACTTCTGGGTAAAAATCCAAATATTGGCTTTAATTAAATATTGTTATTTTCTTTATTTTTATGCTGAGAAATGATAGTGAATTAATTTTTCTTTAAGAGGAATACTTCTCCAAAAGAACAGATGGTTTCTCTAGACTTAAGCAAAATAGAAATGTGATTTATATTGATTTTGTGTCTGTCAAATTTATACTTCACACTCATTTAAAAAAAGAAACAATCTGGTTTTAAAGTACAAAAATATTTAGAAAAATCAGTGTTCTATTGAGTTTCACTGATTATCAATATGTAGTATGTTGAGGGAATGTTTAAGCTTTTCCCTTGCTACCCAGATTGTGATTTTTATACTTCTTTCTTCACAATTTGTTGATGAAAAGTCAGAGGATAAAAATTAATGTAGCATCTTCATAAGAAAATTATGATTATTAAAGAAAACATTAATATTTCCTTGATCATCTACTATTTAGCATAATCCTTGCTCCTGTGTTTCTCCATGAATAAAGACAAACTGGAGTTGAATATAATTATTTAGAAGTAATCTCCAAATTCCACATGCTAATAAAAAGAAAGCCATAGAACTCCTCTTTCTTAAGTTTTAATCAAAGTTTTAGAAAGCTGGAAATGAAGTTAATAAAAGAAATCAAGATCAGATGTTAGCAAAACTTTTCATGCATTAGCAATCTTTAAAGTTCCTTATTGATAAATAACTTAGTTCAGATAGAAGAATACTGACCTGGAATTTTTGTTTTTCTTTGATGAGAATATGTATAGAAGAGGGATCGTGACACCGAGGGGCTACTGAGGGACTGACCAGATGATAAAATCAGGTAAAGATGTATTGACTCTAATAATAAAATAGGATTGTCCATGGAGTAGTTTAATCAACTGTGTGATGTGGACAAACAGATTAAGAAGAGAATATATCATTTACAAGGAATCGGCCTTGGGAAAGTTACTTCAACTCCATTTGCCCCAGACTTTAAGTACAAATGAACAAATGGACTGTGGCATGATTGTGTGTCAGCATGGTGGGATTTGGCCATTTCTCTTCTTTCCCCTGTGTTCACCACAGCCAAATGGACTATTGGGTGGTCAGAATTTGTCATGAAGACAGACGCCACTGGAAAATGGCATTGATGGTTCTTCCGGGCTGTGATCTAATGCTTTGCTTCATGTAGAGGAGTGCTTCATGTCACTATAAATAATGTGATGGCTATAAAATTTTTCTTCCTTCCTCCCTCCCTTGCTCCATCTCTTCCTTCCTTCCTTCCTTCCTTCCTTCCCTTTTCCTTCCTTTCCCTTTTTCCTTCCTTTTTCCTTCCTTCCTTCCTTCCTTTTCCTTCCCTTCTCCCTTTTCTCCTCCTCCCACCTCCCCCCCCACTCTCTTCTCTCTTGTTTTTCTCTTTCTTTCTTTCTTTCTCTTTCATTTCATTGACATAACCTGAAACATATAAAAGTTAGGAAAGGATTTTAACCTCTTAAGAAGAAAGACTGTTTAAACACAAGCATTTATTGATCCATTTCCCCCATCAAGCAGAAATCATCGATGACTACTTTTAACATTGATGAAGTAGGTTGATTTTAAAATTATTCTTAGGCAATAAAGAAGCTATCCTTTATATTTACCAAACATTACAAAATTACATTTTAAAGAATTAAATAAGCCTTCTGAATTAATCAATGTGAAGTATACTCCTTAAATAATATATAAACCTTCGGTATTTTTAATGAATTATTTGTATAATGAGTTGAAGTGATACTAATGGATCAAACATGTAAATATAATAAAACATTTTTTCTACAGAGTACTAGGCCCGCAAAGCACCAAATAATTAGATGAAAATGGAGGAAAAATCGCGATGTTCTATCTGTAAGATGTAGAACGCCTAGACTTCTTTTTCTTCAAGTCTATTTTCTCTCTCCATCTTCCTTACCCTTATCAATTCAATTTTGTGGCTTTTCTGGTAATTATTCAGTTCTTTCAAGAAATACACCCCTCTATGTTGGAATAATGAGAAAAAAAACATCTCCTAGATATGAATTAATAGAATTTCCCTTGTTTCTTTTGAATAAACACATCAAAAATATGTATTCTGAAAGTTTTATATCAAAGTAAAGTATTTTTAATTAAAGTTTGAGTCTCCTCTGAACTATGAAGACTAGACCAGACCAAAGACTGCCACATCATTTTTCTCCTCATTATCACCTCGTTAAGATCCCAGAACATGCCTCAGAGGCAGGGGGTTGCTTAACAAGGTGATAATGAGGAGAAAATGTCTCCAGCTTCTTTGGGGCACAGCCCATGCCAGGTTGGATGATGGCAGACCCAGTTGGACTAGAGCAGAACACACTTTAGTTATTAACATGTTGTTCTATGAATGGGTTGGACTATTTTAAGGTATATTGTGTTTTTTTTCCTATTGCCATTGGTAATTCAAGATGAAAAAATAAATGAAGGCTTGGGCCTAACACTTTGGGGTAGAGACTACAAGCTGCTTCCTAAATTCGTTCATCTGTTTAGACTTAGTAATATGAAACTTGATACATAGCCAACCATTGCCATCTTGCTTATATTCCCTGCTGTTCAAAGAGTATGGAAACACCACGTGACTATGTGTTGGCTACTCATATTTAAATGGATGCTGTGTTTAAATCCAACACAAGTGCAAATCCTTTTATTCTTAACTCTTAGCTGTCACGAAAGCCAGAATACCTGAGAGCAGTAGTATACTAGAACCAGCTCATACCTACTTACACAAGCCAGTTTTCTAATATTCTGCATTTTGCAAGCCAGTTGTTAAATAAAACTACCATTTGAATTTAAACTATATAAAATTATAATTAATAAATTATGCTAAAACCAAAAGTAATAACTACTTGAAAATCACTATTTCCTAATGGTTTTACTATTTTCTATGTTCACGTTTATATTGTACCTGAATGTTGGAAATATCAGAGGTGTTACTGTGCATTACTTCCCAACTCCCTGTATAGCAACATGACATAGGTAGCTTTAAATCGGCCGTAGTGGGAATATTTTCATCATGGAAATTGTTGAATGCTAGAAATCAGAACTTGATGTTTGTTTTGTTGATTGTCTAGGCTTAATAAAGTGATGGAGAAAATATTAATAATGCAAGTTAAACTTAAAAGTGTGCTGTGTGTAGTGCTGAAGCTCAGAGCTTTCTTTTCAGTGAATATTACTTGTATGAGAGTGAGAAATACTTTAGTAGTATGCCACCTATCAGATTTATTGAAACTAATTTTATTGGGTCAAGAGTTAGCAGATTGCGATACAGCCTCATCTGTCAAACAGTGGTCGAATTGCAACCATAGGTTGGTCACAGATGCAAGTGTGCAGCAAAAGTTAAGGAAAGCATTCTGTAAGGATCAATTGGCCATAAGGAATTTACAGTAAAAAAATAGTGTACATTTTATTATTATTTGTAAATTATGTACAACACAGACTTTGTATCAATAAAATTTTAATAATCTTATGTACTTATATATATATATGTATACTTTTTTATTTTCAGAGAGCTATTTACAAGCACATCACTGTCTGAGAACCATCTAATATTTCTCCACTTTCCTTACTCCACAAATTCAACTGATAACAAAATCCTCTAAATTTTAATTCAGAGATGCCACTTGAATCTAACTAAATATTTCTATCCACCCCATGGATAATGCTGTAGTTTGGATCTTCATCAGTTCTCTGTCTGCTTCCATTTTTGTCTTATCCTCCAGTTTGTATTCTACATTATTGCAATGAAGATTCTTTGACAGGGCAGATGTACTCCTGCCACTTCCAAGTCATTCAGTGGCTCCAGTGGCCTAGAAGATAACATTTAATTGTCTCTGCATGGTCCAAGCTCATGGCACCTTCTGAACTTCCTTTGTTCCACCATCAAGCCAACTACACTGGACTTGGCAAACTGTATTACAATCTTTTGTTTGCAGTTCTCTCTTCATGTAATAATGATGATAGTTTAATTATTGATTGTATTCTAAACACTTAGTACATGAGACTGGCACATATTAGGGATTCAAGAAATATTTGTGAATTAAATGAAACAAAAATCCACCCGAACTGCCTATCGGTTCTCCAAAGTACCTTTGCCATTTTACATATCCTCCATCAGTGTATGAGGGTTATAATTTCTCCACCTACTTGCCAACACTTGTTATTACTTGTCTTTTTAATTATAGCCATCTTAGTGGTGTAAGCAATCTCTTGCTGTGGTTTTGAATTTCATTTCCTATTGGCTAATGATGTTGAACATCTATACAAAAGTTCATTAGCCATTTGTATGTTTTCTTTGAAGAAAAGGAAGAAACCCAACTTCATTCTTTTGCATGTAGATATCTAATGTACAGGACCATTGTCAAGAATAATATTCCCCATTGAATTTTTTTGACATCTTTTTAGAAAATCAATTGACCATAAATGTAAGAGTTGTTTTTGTATTCTCAAATCTACTCCATTGATCTATATGTTTATTCTTATATCATCGCCACCTTATCTTGATTACCGAGACTTTTGAAATTGGGAAGTGAGCCCAACTTGGTCTTTTTTCAAGATTATTTTGACTATTCTGGGTTCCTTGCATTTCTGTATGAATTTTAGAATCAGCTTGTCGACTTATGCAAAAAAGCCAGCTGGGATTTTGACATGGATTGTGCGAACTTATAGATCAATTTGGAGAGTACTGTTATCTTAACAATATTAAATTTTCTGATCCATGAACATGGAATATATTTTCATTTACTTAAGTCTTCTTTATTTCAACAATATTTTATAATTTTCGATGTAAAAATCTTATATTTCTTTTGTTGAATATATTCCTAAGTATTTTGTTCTTTTCAATTCTATTATAAGTAGTATAGTTTTCTTAATTTCTTTTTTGGATTGTTCATCATTAGGGCATAGAAGCACAATTGATTTTTTGTGTTGATCTTATATCCTGCAACCTTGCTAAACTTGTTAAAGTTTTTTCCAGCAGATTTCTTAGAATTTTCTAGATACAAGATCATATCACCTGAGAATAGAAATAGTGTTACATCTTCCTTTCCAATCTAGGTGCCTTTTATTTATTTATCTTACCTCATTTCCTTCAGTGCAAAGCTGAATAGAAGTGCTGACAGCAGATATCCTTATCTTTTTCCTCATGTAAGAAGAAATCACTCAGTCTTCCACCATTAAGTATGATATAATATTGGCATTTCTTAGATGCCCTTTATCAATTTGAGGACATTCCTTCCTATGTCTTGTTTGTTGAGTGTTGTTTGTTGTTGTTGTTGTTGTTGTTTTTATCATGAAAGAGTTTTGGATTTTGTCAAATGCTTTTTCCGTATCTATTGAGATGATTTATGGTTTTTGTCCATTCTATTATTGTGGTATATTGCATTAATTGATTTTAATATGTTAAATCAATCTTGTACTCATGGAACACATTGCTTGAATCAGTTTGCTAGTATTTTGTTGAAGATTTTTGAGTATATACTCATAAGGGATATTGGTGTGTTGTGTTCTTTTTTGATGATATCTTTGTCCGGCTTGGGGATCAGGGTAGTATTAGCTTCACAAAATGTATGGGGAAGTGTTTCCCTTTATTCCATTTTTTTTTTTTTTGCTAGAGTTTATGAAGAGTTGTATTAATTCTTCCTTGAATGTTGTTTTAGGAATTCACTGCTGAAGCCATCTGCACCTGGTTTTTTTTTTCTTTGTTAGGAAGTTCAAATTAGTTAGTTTCTCGTTATAGGTTTATTCATATTTCTATTTCTTCTTGAGTCAGTTTCGGCAATTTTTGTTTTTCTAAGAAGTTGTCAATTTCATCTAGGCTATCTAATTGGTTGGCATACATTTTTTTATAGTATTCCAATAGTAATCCCTTTTATTTCTGTAAGATTAGAAGTGATGTCTTCTCTTTCATTCCCAATTTTAGTAATTGAATCTTCTCTGTTTCTTTTGGTCAGTCTAGATAAAGATATGTCAGTATGTCAGTTTTGTTAATCTTTTAGAGAACCAACCTTTGATTTGCTTGATTTTCTGTATTGTTTGTATATTCCATATTTCATCACTTTCTGGCATTAACGTTATTATTTTTTTATGCTTGTTTTGGGTTTATCTTACTCTTCTGGTTTAATTAGGTGGAAGATTAAGTTACTTATTTGAGATCTTCTTTTTTCAATGAGGCATTTATCTATAATTTTCTCTCTGAGCCTTGCTTTAGTCACATGCCATAAGTTTTGGTATATTGTGTTTTTATTTTAAGTTACCTCAATGTATTGTCTAATTTTGTGATCTCTTCTTTGACCCATAAGTTGTTAGGGAGTGTGTTATTTAATTTACAAATGTTTATAAATTTCTTTCTGTTATTGATTTCTAATATTTTTTTTATTGTAAGTGAAGAACAAATGTTGCATAACTTCAATACTCAAATTTACTGAGGCATTTTTAGGGCCTAACATATGTACTATCCTGGAGAACATTTTACACATACTTGAGAAATGTGTGTATTATGCTGCTATTGGATACTGTTCTATAAGTGTCTGTTAGGTCTTATTGGTTTATACTGTTCAGTCCTTCTGTTTTCTTGCTGATATTCTCCTACTTTTTTTATCCATTCTTGAAAATGGGGTATTGAAACTTCCAACTATTATTCAAGAATTTTCTTTTTCTCTTTTAAATGCTGTCAGTTTTTGCCTCATATATTTTGGGCTTTTTTTGTTAGTGCATATAGTTTATCAATTTCATATCTTACTAATGGGATGAACTTTTGTTATGAAATGTCACTCTATATGTCTAATAATATTTCTTACTGTTTTAAGACAATTTTTTTGAATGTCAGTATAGCCATTCCACCTCTTTTATCATGTTGTTTGTATATTATATCTTTTGAAATTTTTAACTTTCAACCTATTCATATCTTTGAATCTAAAGCATATAGTTGGATCTTTTTCTCTTCAGCTTTATTGAGCTTTAATTGGCAAAATTGTAAGATATTTGAAGTATACAACATGATGATTTAATATATGTTGTATTTACCATATTTGTTATTTATTATTTATTTATTTAATATGTAATAAATATTACATACTTATTATTATTATTATTATTATTATTATTTGTGAGGACATCGAAGTTCTACTCTTGGCAAAATTTAATTATATGGTAGTGTTATCAACTATGGTCACATTAGATCCTCAGAAGTTATTCATCTTAAAAGTAAGTTTGTACCCTTTTTCAACCTCCAGCTATTTCCTCCACTCTTTTGGCAACCCCCCACACGCCGTTTTTTTTTTAGATTCCACATAAATGCAGTACCATGGACTATTTTCTTTCTCTGCCTGGCTTATTTAACTTAGCATAATGCCCTTCAGATTCCTCCATTTTGTCATTGAAAGGATTTCCTTCTTTTTTTTTTGAGCCTGAATAACAAGTCCATTGGGTATATATCTATACAGAATATTTTTTTTGATCCATTCACCCATCGATGGATACTATGGTTGTTTCCATACCTTGGCTATTGTGAATAATGCTGCGATGAACATGAAACCACAGATATCTCTTAATTTCCTTTGGATATGTACCCATAAATGGGATTGCTGGATCATATGGTAGTTCTATTTTTAATTTCTTGAGGGACCTCCATACTGTTTTCCATCGTGGTTGTACCAGTTTATATTCCCATCAACACTGTACCAGCATTCCTTTTTCTTCACATCTTAGCCAGCATTTGTTATCCTTTGTCCTTTGGAAATAGCCATCCTAAAAGTTATGAAGTGATATTGTGGTTTTGATTTGCTTTTCCCGGATGATGTTAGGCACCTTTCTATGTACCTGTTGTCCATTTGTACATCTTCTTTGAAAAAAATATCTATTCAGGTTCTTTGCTCATTTTTTTAATTGCGTTATTTGCTTTTTGGTTATTGAGTTATATGAGTTCCTTATATATTTTAAATCTTAACCCCTTATTGAAAATGTGGTTTGCAAATATTTTCTCCCATTTCATAAGTTGCCTTTTTATTTTGTTACTAGTTTCCTTAGCTGTGCAGAAGCTTTTTAGTTTGATGTAGTCCCACTTCCTGAGTTTCACTTTTGTTGCTTGTGCTTTTGGTGTCAGATACAAAAATCATCGTCAAGACCAATGTCATGGAGCGTATCACCTATGTTTTCTTCTAAGAGTCTTACAGTTACAGGTCTTACATTAAGTCTTTAATCCATTTTGACTTGATTTTTGTGTATGGAATAATATATAAGTCCAGTTTCATTCTTTTTTAGGTGAATATCCAGTTTTCCCAACACTATTTCTTGAAGAAACTATCCGGTCTCCACTGTATATTTTTGACACCTTTGTCATAAATCCATTGACGATATATGCATGTTTATTTCTGGGCTCTCGATTCTATTCCATTGATCTGTGTCTAGTTTTATGTCAATACCATACTGTTTTGATTACTAGAGCTTTGTAATATAGTTTGAAATCAGAAAGTGATATTCTAGTTTGTTCTTCTTTCTTGAGATTGTTTTGACTATTCAGGGTCTTTTGTAGTTTCATACAATTTGGGGGTATTTTTAATATTTCTGTGAAAATACATTAGCTTTTGATAGAGATTTTGTTGAATTTGCAGTTTGCTTTCAGTAGTATGGACATTTTAACAACATTATTTCCTTCAATCTGTGAGCATGGAATATCTTTCTATTTATTTGTGTCTTCAATTTTGTTTTCATCAATGTCTTACAGTTTTCAGTGTATAGATCTTTCATCTTCTTAAACTTTTTCTTAGGTATTTTATTCTTTTTGAATAAAAAGTGTTGGAAATAAGTTTGATTTTTTAATTTCTCTTTCTGATAGTTTATTGTTAGTGTATAGTAATGCAACTGATTTTTGTATATTGATTTTGTATCTTGCAACTTTACTTAATTTATTTACTAATTCTAACTGTTTTGGGGTAGAGTCTTTAAGGTTTTCTATATATTATATTATGTCATCTGCAAATAGAGACAATTTTACTTCTTTCTTTTCAATTTGAATGACTTTTATTTATTTTTCTTGCCTAACTATTCTGGATAGGACTTTCAATATATGTTGAATAAAAGTGACAATACTGGGAATTCCTGTCTTGTTCCCAATCCTAGAGGAAAAACTTTCAGTTTTTCACCATTGAATAAGATGTTAGCTGTAGGCTTGTCATATATGGCCTTAATTATGTTGAGGTACATTCTCTCTATATTTGCTTTGTTGAAATTTTATCAGAAATGGATGTTGAATTTTTTCATATGCTTTTTCTGCATCTATTGAGATAATCATGTGATTTTTAGTTTTTATCTTATTAATGTGGTATTATCACATTAATGGATTTATGGGTGTTGAATCTATCTTGTATTCCTGGAATTAATCCCACTTGATCATGATGTATCATTTTTTAATGCATTATTGAATTTGGTTTGCTAATGTTTGTTAAGGATTTTTGTGTTTATGTCCATCAGGAATATTGGCCTGTAATTTTCTTTTCCTATGGTGTCCTCTTTTGGTTTTGATATTAGAGTAATACTGGCCTTGTAAAATGAGTTTGGAAGTATTTTCTCCTCTTCTATTTTTAGAAGAGTTTGAGAGTTTGGTATTAATTATTTTTTAATGTTTGTTAGAATTCACCAGTGAAGCCATCTGGTATTGGGCTTTTATTTGTTGGGAGGTTTCGAGTACTGTTTCAATCTCCTCACTAGTAATTGGTCTGTTCAGATTTTCTATTTCTTTATGAATCAGCCTTGGTAAGTTTTGTATTTCTAGGAATTTATCCATTTCTTCTAGGTTGTTCAATTCATTGACATAAAATTATTCATGGTAGTCTCTTATGATCCTCTGTGGTATCGGCTGTATCATCTTCTCTTTCATTTTTGGTTTTATTTGAGTACTCTCTTTTTCTTGGTGAGTCTAACTAAAGGTTTGTCAATTTTGTTCATCTTTTTTTTTTTTTAAAAAAAAAAAACAGCTTAGTTTCATTGATCTTTTCTATTGTCTTTTCAGTCTCCATTTCATTTATTTCTGCTATGGTCTGTTATTTCCTTTCTTCTGCTGACTTTGGATGCTTGCCCTCTCAGTCCTCAGGAAAGGTTAACAGTCCACCCTTAGCTATATGTTTAATTAGCAGCCTGCCCCACAGGCCACAGCTATGAAGATAAGTTAACAGGCCTTTTTCACAGAAAGACTGGGTATGCCTTGGTCTGTTGCCTCTCTGCTGTTCCCTGGGAGTGGTAGCCAGTTAAGAAATATTTCTCTGTTTTTTTATAGTTCTGTAGAACTTGCAAGCATAAGCCCCACTGGCCACCAGAGCTAGTCTATCTAGAGGTGTCTCCTAGGTAGCAGCCACAAAAATCAGGGCACCAGACGAGTGTACGAGCTCTTTTCTAGGAGACACCAGTGATCTGGTGTGAGACAGAAGGAGAGTGCCAAGGTGGCACCTGCTAGCCTCTGTCTTTGGAGAGTATTTCAGTAGGCCTCCAGACGTATGTTAAATTAGATGCCTACCCTTCAGGCCAACATTTAAAAATAAGCAAATAAGCCTCTTTCAAGAATGTCTGGGTGCTTTTCAGTTTGCTGTCTCTGTCCTGGGCCTTGGCGTGGATGAGTCTATGCAAACAAACCTTTTAAGAACTGCTTCTCAGTTTGCAATAGCCTTACAGGTCTTGTGGAAAGAAGCCTTGCTGACTTTCAAAGCTAGATGTTTCAGGAGTTAGTCTCTCAGGTTCAGGACTTGAAAGTTGTGGTGCCATACATAGGGTTCAAGCCCTTTGTTACTCATGAAGAAGCTTGGGGTTGTCAGTTTTTTCTCAATTGTGAGTTACCACACCAGGAATGGGATTTATGGCAAGATTGTGGCTCAACTTCACCTACCTGTTTCAGTGTGGGTTTTTTAACCCTTCATTTATCCAATGTATAAGATTTTCTCAGCTAGGTTTTTTTCGTTTGTTTTATTTTGTTTTTGTTTTGTTTTGTTTTCAGAAGAAATTGTTTTGTATATAGCTATAGATTCATTGTGTCCATTGGAGTAAGTGAGTTCAGGTTCCTTTATGTCACCATCTTGGAATGGAACTCTAATGTTATTATTCATAGAGTTGGAGTTGTATCTGCCACGTTGGCTTCGATTTTCTATATGTCTCAAACTTTTATTTCCCCTTGATTCCTTTTTTATTGCTTTCTTTTGAATTATGCAGATATTTTCAAGCATAACGTTTAATTTCCTGCAGTGCTTTTTCAATTTTATTTTTTGAATTATTTTCTTAGTTCTTGCTCTTGGGATTTCAATGTATAAGTTAACTTAATGTGCTTCAGATTTATACTGCCTTAGTTTCAGTGAAATATAAAAATTTTACTACTATATAGCTACATCCCCTCCTTCCTCCAATTTTGTACTATTATTGTTATACCTATTATGTTTACATGTTATATACTAAACAATAATTAATATAATTATTATTTTATATAATCTTATGTCTTTTAAAGAAGCTTAAAGGAAAAAAATAAGTATATATTTACTAAGTTTGCGGTATTAACTTTTTTATTTATTCTTCCTGGTTCTTTTTGTTTTTTTCCCATGGATTCTAGTTACAGTCTGGTACCATCCCATTACTCCAATACAGCTTTGTTCTCCTCATCCTCCTTGTTGTTATTGTCAAATATATTGCATGTATATATGTTATCAGACCAGCAATACAGTTACATGCATACTGTCTTGTGTAACTATTTTTTAAATTAGTTAAAACAAGGAGAAGAAATATGCAATTATTCTGTCACAATCACCTGAATAATTATTTTTACTAGATCTTCTGGTTTTTTCATAGATTCAAAATACTGTCTGTTGTCACTTGCTTCAGCTTTAATAACTACATTTAATATTTATTGTAAGGGAGGTCTGCTAGCTATAAATTCTCTGTTTTGTTTATCTTGGGAGACTTTATTTCACATTCTTCTTTATAGGTAATTTGCTTGATATAGGATTCTTAGTTGACTTTCTTTTTTCATTTAGCACTTTAAATATGTCATTCCACTTCCTTCTGGTTTGCACTGTTTATTGACAAATCAGCTGTTATTCTTATTGGGGTCTCCCACATATGTTGTATCATTTTCCTCTTTCTCTTTTCAAGATATTCTCTTTATCTTTGATTTAAGCCATTTTGCTGTGGTTTATTTGGGTGCAGTTCTCTTTGCTTTTGTCATTTTTGGAGTTCCCTGAGCTTCTTAGTTGTGTGGATTAATGTTTTCCATCAAATTTGGGAAGTTTTCAACCATTATTTTTTTAAATAATTTTTCTGTCCATTTCTCTCTCTTCTTTTTGGTACTTATATCACAAGAATCTTGGCGCACTTCATATTATTCCATATATTTTATGAGGTTCTGTTCATTTTTATTCTTTCTTTTTTCTCTCTAGATTAACTTTTATCTCTATTGACTTATCTTCAAGTTTGTGATTGATTCTTTTGCCAGCTCAAACATACTGTTGAGCACCATTAGTAAACTATTCAGTTTGGTTATCATACTTTTCAACTCCAGAGTTGAGGCTTATTCTTTTTATAATTTTACTTTTTTATAATTTCTATTTTTCTTATTGTTCTCTATTTTATGACGTTATAATAATACATTTATTTTTTAATTATGAATTCATTTAGCTTTTTAAACATAAATAATTGATAATAGCCACTTTTAAGTCTTTCTGCTAAGTCCATTATTTGGGCCCTTTCAGAGGTTGTTTCTATTGCCTATTTTTATTTTCCCTGTAAAAAGATCATAGTTCTCTGTTTCTTTATGTGTTTTATGTTTTATGTTAAAGGCTTCACCTTTTAGATACTTTCTTATAGCAACTGTGGATGTTGATTCTCTTCCTACCCCACAAGAGTCATTGTCATTTGCTTGGTCATAGCTAAAGACAAATTCTACCCCACCCCCATTTCAAAAGTTGAAACCAAATCCCCAGTGTGATAATATTTGGAGGTGGGGCCTTTGGGAGGTGACTGAGTCATGAAGATAAAGCCACCATGAATGGTAGTGCCTTTACAAAAGAGACCCTAGAGAGTTTCCGTACTCCTTCTTCATATAAGCACACAATGAGAAGGTGGTCATATATGAACCGGAAAGTGGGTTGTCACCAGATATCAAATCTTCCAGTGCCTTATTCTTAAACTTTTTCGATGTGGTGAAAAACCTACACTGACTTTTGAAATGGCAAATCAAGGTATACTTTGGCAATTTTACATTTGTGTTAAGTATGTGTTACTAGCTTAAGAGTATTCTAACGAGTGTGCCAAAATCTTCAAATTATCTTCATTAATGTTATGATTACTAAGAAGGAATTAGGATTTAATTAGGAAGTCAGGGGCATCTGTCTCTAGTAGTGTGATGTGAGAAAAGAAATATGTGTAGAAAGTAAGATGAGTCAAACATTTTAGAAAAAAAGTGAAATGAGAACTCTAGATTGAGTGCCTTCAACAAATGACATTCTGTTGAGGACTCTCAGAAGATGTGGCTGAATTTGACTGCTACCTCTTTCCCCAGCTCCTGCTAAGTACCCTCTCAATATCCCCACAGGACTAGTCAAAAGCCCATCAGGTACCATCAATTTGAATTACAGGGCATTTGCCCAGTTCGATGTGTTTACTTTGTTTATTTTTATATAGAGAGAGTGCCAGTGTACTAGATATTGAACAAAATTTGTAGACAAATTAAAAGGATGCCTAAATCCATAGTTGGGGACCAAGTTGGCCTAAGCAAGGTTGAAGAATTTGAAATCAACTACCAATGAGAAAAGAGAGATTGAAAACAAAGGTGTGGGAGGAGGGGGTGTCAAAGAAGTCTAGAAGCTGAGGAGAGAAGGGTAGGGTATGGGTTTGGTGAGCAAGAGGCAAAAGAAGCAATGATTTCTCAAAAATTAAAAATAGAACTACTATATAATCCAGCAATTCCACTTCTGGGTATTTACCCAAAGAAAACAAAAACATTAACTTGAAAAGATACATGCATCATTATGTTCATTACAGCATTACTAGTGATAGCCAAGATATGAAAGCAACTTAGATTTCCATCAACAGATAAATGGATAAAGAACACACACATACACAATGGAATATTATTCAGCAATAAAAAAGGAATGAAATATTGCCAGTTACAACAACATGAATGGACCTAGAGGGAATTATGCTAAGTGAAGTAAGTCAGAGAAAGACAAATACTGTATGATTTCACTTATATGTGGAATCTAAAGAAACAAAACAAATAAATTAAAAAAAAAAAACATATGTACCCATAGATAATGAGAGCAAGCTGACAGTAGCAAAAAGGCAAGGGGTAGGGAATAGGGGAATTAAAGAAAAAAAAATCAAAGATCAATATAAGCTTTGGACAAACACAGTCAGGTCCACAGAAACTCTTTTTTCTTAATTCAAAGCTGTTTCATGTCACAAAGGGGACGTATGGCAGCAGAGATTTCTGATAGATTTATTCCACTTCTCCCTGACCTTAAGAAGCTGTTGATTTATCAGTTCAGAATATAATCTGACTCAAGAATATTTTTGACAATTTTTATAATGTTATTAAATCTACTAACTACTTCTAAAAGTAGTTATAGTGAGAAAAACTTTTATAGCTTAAGATCTTGGCCCTAGTGACCCCATTTGTATCTGAAATAATTAAGCGATCTGAAAGAATTAAGAATGTTCATTTAGACAAAAGGATAAATAATACAGAAACAAACATATATGTTAGGAAAAATGAGAAAGAAGATATTATTTAAGGTTAATTGCCCTTATAGGACCAGCCTGGCCATCAGCAGAGATCTGAGAAGAAGAAATATTAATTCCAGTAGTTACCCAAACCAACTTCCTTGAGGACGTCCGTCTTCTATTCACAATAACCATGGCCTATAGCAGCAGTCCCCAACCTTTTTGGCACCAGGGACCAGTGCTCCTATGAGGATCTAATGCCTGATGATTTGAGATGGAGTTGTATTTGAAGCTGCAAATACAGATGAAGCTTCACTTGCTAGCCAGCCTCTCACCTCCTGCTATGCAGCCCAATTCCTACCAGGCCACAGACCAGTAATGGTCCTTGGCCCAGGGGTTTGGGACCCCTGGCCTATAGGACATATGACAAATTACCAACTACCTTATATTTGGTGATTAAGTAGGAGGTTATAAAAAGACCAAAAACAGATTTGCTACTTGTTCAAGCTAAGATAGAATCCAAAGATGTTTCTAGTAAACAGGCCCAAATTTCCTTCTAATAAAAATAAGATACTTCTGCTTCAAAATAATCTGATCTTGATTTGGGTTTATTCATGAATTCATTCATTTACTCAACAAATAGTTATTGGTAACTTTCTGTGAGCCAGCGCTTACTTTGATACTGAGATACAGGGGTCAACAAAACACAGTATCTTTGCTCTCTTGTGGTTTATGGGTGTAGTGGAAGGAGCTAAACAGGGAATCTGCAATACAGTTTCCCATTCTGATACTGATTGTTCTCTGAAATGCTGTCACAGGCCAGCTATTAGACAGTTTTGCTTTGGAAAAGAAAAACAGGTGATTTGCCCAGCCAACACATGTGTCTAATTGCATATTAGGATAAGTCAAATTCGGCTGATGATGGAAATGATCAAAAGTGACTGAGCAACAGGAGAGCAAGCCCTGTCTCTCTCTGACTCAAAAGTCAGTGACCACATCCTTCTGCCTGAGAAATCAGTCCCAACTTCTCTGTGTGGCTTCCAAGATTCCTCACGCTTCTGCTTCTGCCTACCTCACTAACCTCATTTCCCACTGATTACTTTCCTCCTGTTTCCCATGGGTAATATTCTTCTCTCTGCAAATATTCTTCTCTCTGCAAATATTCTTCTCTCAGCCCGGAATATAAGTCCCTGACACTGATCATATGAAGAAGTCATATGCATAAAAGAGGACTCTTTCCCAGTGCAACTTTCTCTCTGACCCTGGCCCTGGCCTTTTTACTCAGTTAATGAGTAAAAATATCACAGTGACCTTTGAATTATTTATTATTTTATATCACAATTATTCACCTCCCTCGGCAAGGCTGGGAGCTCTTGAACGAAGAGTTCATAGTATTTGCTTGTGTTTCCCAAGGGCCTACACGAATGCTTAGAGCTTAATAGGCATTTAATAATTATTTATTGAATGAATAAATGGATAAATGAATAAAAGGATGAATAAATGAATAAAAAAAGGCAGGAGAATATTTTAAATGGAGACAAGAAATTGCAAATCATTCTGTATCAGTCATTTAATTTTATTGTAAATGTGTTATTGTATCGAACATCAAGGAAATTTATAAAGGCAGCAAAAAAAAAACCAAATGACCCCTGACCTCATGGAACATTCAGTTTACAGTATTTAAGAGAACAAGGTTAATAAAAACAGTAAGCAATGCAAATAAATGGAACATTAACTCACAAATCTAACCCAATCCCTGCAGGCAGACCTGCAGGCTGGAAGAGTGATTTTAAAGATGGTCAGCTCTTTCCACAAAGTAAATGAATCTTACGCAGAATTTCAAAAAGTAGTTCCTGTTGAGTCAAAATGGGAAAGTATTTTAGTGGCAACATAATTAGTGTAAGGAAAGATAGGGGGAAAGGGAATATGTCTGCATTGGAGCTGGTTTGATATTCTGCAATCTTCTTTTATAATACTGACCTCTTGGTAAAGGATGATTTCTGGGGCTGCTGCAGTGACTTCAGTGGCTTTCAGGGTCACTTGAATTAGCCATAAAATGAACTCAGCTGGCTGAAAAGTGTCTCAAGGGTGATGCTGAAATGAATCTCATTTGTTTCTAGAAGTCAATCAGATTCCCAAGTCCAAATTAAGTCATGCTTGTGAGTCAAGTCAGAGCAGTGAAGTGGTGAGTGCATGGGAGGTGGGGCATGGCTACCCTCATACTTGTTAACAGCATGAGGGCTTAACAACCCCAATTTGGGATGGCCATTGATAGAAAGCCCTTTTCAGATCTGAAAAGATCTGGCAAAGTATGCATTTACTCTTTTTACTGTAGCTTAATAGATTGGTCAGTGAAAATCCATTTATTTTTAAAGGAAATTAGTGATTTTTAATGAGACATTTCCCTGCAAAAATTTGTTTTGGATGGAAAAGGATATAAATTTTGGCTGAATGCCCTCTCCATGCCAAGAATATTTGAGCTCCAAAACCATCCTGCAATGTAGTATCACACCCACTTTATAGGTGAAGAGACTCAGAAGTGACTTTCTAGAAGGCACAAGCACTAAGATTCAAATCTTGGATGGACTGACTCCAAAGCCCAGTCTGTTTCCACTGAATCTCCATTGCACCTGCTGTGTACAGGAAACTCCTTCTCCCCTCCCCTCCCCACCAACCACCACACACACACACACACACACACACACACACACACACACACGCAGAGTTTTAAGAGTTAGCAATTGTAGACGTGTCAAAATGAACAAAAATTTTATTTTTTATAGCATTAATATTTAATAGGTAGAAAGAACTTTTTAAAGGATCTATCTAGATGTTTAAATATGTTTAAAAATGTGTCTAAGAATTTAGACCTAGGCAAGGGAGCAAAATGCTCTCGTCTTCCACCTAGTGGAAGGTCAGGATGAAACAAGATGAAGAGAACCAATTTCACAAAAATGTGTGCAGCCGAGCTGCCTACACAGTGAGATCTGAGGGATAAAAAAGGTTCCACCTGCTCTCAAATCTTTTTTACTTTGACTTGTTAAGATGTATAGGTTCATATCAGTAAAAAATTCCCAGGGTAAAACATTCTTCGCAGGAAATCTATGTTAAGGTGTACAGATTGTTTTTCAGAATTATTTCAGCTAGAATGCCAGACATGTGTATTTGACTGGAGGCTGGAGAAGGTGAGAGATGGAAATTCTAATGGGGAACCACAGTGCCGGGAAAGGCCAGCCATGCCACACTATCCTGAGCCTCTAGAGAAAGGCAGCAGTGGCAAACTTGAGAACACTATAACTCAACACAAAATTGTTATTTAGCTTTGCCTGGGGCTTCCATTCTGGCAGTTACAAAGATTGTGGGAGTTCAGAAAGCCAATGTGTGTTATAGTCAGAGCTCAGCACAAGCAGAAAAGACCACTCTGTAAGGTGGTGTGCTCCCTGACACTGGAGATATTTAAGGAGGTTTAATATACCCATGGAAGGGATGGATGTTGTAGGAGGCTGGATTAGACTATCTTTAAAGTCCCTTCAAATTACAAAATTCTGTGAGGATTCTATGAATAATTTTGCTATATTTTAGAGATTCTTTAGCACCATTTTAGTGTCATTTTAGTTAATTAATTAATTCATCATTCAATAAACACTGATTTAATTATTAAATACATTCCATTAGATAGGCATTGTTGAAGAAACTAACTACATAACCCCAAAGTTCTCAGTGATCCAGGTAAGGGGATAAAACCAATAGGATCTGCAGAAAGAACAGTAATCGAAGAACATTAAATCATTGGTGCCACTGGTATTTCTCTGCACTTTGTATTCTAGTGTCAGACCATGGAGTTTCACATTGTGAGATATTTTGCTCTTGCTCTGGGAGATTGGCATGGTAGAGTTTTAAATCACACTTCTGTTTTGAAAACTATAAACTACTCTATAGAAATCAACACCGGTCCTAATGTTATAATGGAAAAATGTATTTACTTGAGACTGATTGTGGCCAAATGCAGAAGTAACTTTCTGTCTTTTGTGGGGTAGGGACCACTGCCGCCCATGCCCTCTTGCTGCTACCATAGCCGTAAACAAGCAGGACTCCCTGGCCTTGGGCCTCCCTTTCTTTTTGTCTGTTTCTCCAGGCCTGACATTTTCCAAATTGAACTCTGCAGTTGTTCCTGCATAGAAAATTGTTTGGAAGTTTTGGTAAAAGTTACAGATGTGTGACTACAGTATAGAATTGAGATCGACAAGTTTATTTTACATATAAAATTAACCATTCCTGAATAAATAAATATAGCTTATTTTAATATTCAATAGCTGAAAGAGTGGTAAATAATCTGAATTTCTCTTTTATAAACTACAGATTAGGACGACTGACCCAATCTGACTCTGACCTTGAGTTTATCTATAATATGGATAAAGAAGTATATATGATGCCAATCCTATAGATATTTCTTTGTGAATAAAACTCTGAAGGCTGTAGTTTCTAGTTTACAGTAAACATTACGTAATATTAGCTGAGGGTGGATGTATCAATCAGCATAGGCTAAGTTATGTACTACAGTCACAAATCTACCCTGAAACCTCAGTGACTTAACACAACAGAAGTTTGCTTGCTTTTTTCTCCATGTTCAATATAAATTGGTAGGGAGTTGTGCTCTCTTTAGTCACTCCAAGACATGGAAGACATGATACAAGGGGTGATTTAGAAAGATTGAACAGGATCAAAAAAAGGAGATACCAAAATTAGAACGGGTAGTCCAAAATGCAGTTATTTTAAAAAGTTTCATTTAAATGAGTTCAGCATATCATCCAAGAATAATTAAAGGTAAGGATGATAATAAAAACATGTAGCAATGGATATTGTATAAACATCGCCCAATTTGGTGTGGCTTAGGCACCATAAACACCTGATCAGTTTCGGCCTGTGCTTACCTGCTGGATATCAGCCTTCCCTAAAGGGAAAAAGAGCCTGCTAATGAAGATGATTGCAAAGCCGGTAGAGACCAGTGCTAGGCACACAGAATCAGCATTCCTTTGGATTAAATAAACACTGGAACTGGAAGATTAGTTCGTGTTCACCGTAATTCAGTAAGAGTGGATTAATCCATATCACAGCGCTCTCTTTACATCACCGGGTTTCTTTTCACACTGCCCATAGCCTCTCCTTTCCCTTACCCTGTCCCAGTGATTTGTTCCCCCTAATTGTGCATCCTCCCATCCTTTGTCGAGTGTTTTGATAAATGTGGACACTTCTTCTTTATTTTCTTCACATTCAGTGCCTCTCGTGAGTCATTTCTGAAGGCATTGAATCATTTTCATCATCGCTCAGCCTCCTCCTGTTTGAAGTGCTTGTCTGAAAATATGCTTATTCATCACCACTCTCTCTGCAGCCCACATGTGTCCGGCACACTGTTTACATTGGGCTTTAATCTGTTGTTAGTGGCCGACTCCAGTGTCCCCCTTCTTCCCCAAGAGGCCCATCCCTGTTCCTCCTGCCTGTACAGCTCCCAGTGGGAGAGAGAGCATAAAGAGCAGGAGTTCTGGCCCCTAACCTTGGCGTATGGACTCTTGCCCACATCTTCATTCCAGAACTTCCTTTTTCGCTTGTCCTCTACAGGAGCTTCTTCATCAGCGTTGTCTATGCAGAATGGTCTATACAGAGGCAGAAATGAGGACCCCTCTGAGATTGCCTCAGAGACCATCCTGGGATGACTATGATGAGAGCTCACATGTTCTTTCTTCCACCTGCCTTCTAATATGTTTTCTTCCTGCTACAAATGCCAGTGTTTTTTGTTTTGTTTTATTTTGTTTTGCTTAAAAACTTTAAAGCATAAGTTCTCTAGTGCTCACTGGTCACTGGAATGCACCATTTTATGACCTCAAACACTGGGATTTTGCATGAATGCATCGATATTTAGTAATTGGTAATAGATCTCGACATTTCAACAGGTTATAATGGGTTATCCTCTGTTCTCCTTTTTCCTTCCCCTAGCCAAGTTGCTCTGGAATTGATTTATGAAAATAGCTTGCTTTTTACTTATTTTATTCCTCATTATTCATATTTAATGTTACCCACACTTGACCTTGTGACTCTAATTCCTTAAACTGAATAATGTACACACATTGACTTTGTTCTTCTTGACAGGTCTTATCATTTTTTATCTTTGCCATCCCTCTTTCAGCCTTTTAAAGATCTAGGGCTCTCTGAATCTCTTATCTGTTTACATTCTTCTTCATTATTTAGTATTAATGTTCTTCTTTCAGCCATTATTCTCTAGGTTGTTATTTTCCTTCGTTTCCTGATTTAAGTCTTTCTGTCACTGAGCCAGATCTCTCACTGCCACATTTAAGAGGTCGACTATAGCTTCACCCGTGAAACTAATTCAGATGTTATAAAGAAAAAACATTCAACCAGGAATTCAGCTACAGTTTAAGTGGATATTGCATGAGACTTTTAGTGTCTTTTAGAAACATCAGATGTGAGTTTTTGCTAAAAGTATATGTTTAATCAGAGTTGGAAGATCATTTGGCAGTTAAAGCATAGGATATAAATTTTGCCCCTGAGTAATTCTTAGGCCACCAATACACAGAACACTTATATGGCCATAATTTGTTCAGCAGTGTTTCATAGGAAGAGTATGCTGTACTTTGGGAATGTTTTCCACAAAGATGTGAACTGGCAATTAACCATTAATGTCAATCCAATGATTTAAGTACATATGATATTTTTTTCCTAACTTCTTATAAAGTGTTCTAACGATGGTTAGCAGAAAATCAAGTATAACTTAGGGGTTCTGCATATATACTTTTAACATAGATGTTTTGATTTGCTCAGTTATTATGACTTTTTTTTTTTTTTTTTTGGCTAAAGCCAAGTGTGAGCCAGTTAGTTTCATATGATCTCCTTGGCTAGGAGAAGACTTACAAGTGTCTCCCAACTGCATGTTATAAAGGGAATTAAGATGAACTGCTTCATTGGTCTTAAACCAGTCCATTACCCGCCCAGAAAAATTGTTAAATTTTTGAGATATAGGTAGTGAATTGGGGCCATGCTTTTGAGGTGAAAGTATACCTTTATTATTCCTATGATATCATTATTATTTTTACCATGACATGTCACATATTAGGTTTAGTGTAGACTATTCAAAGACATTTAGTTCTCATTCTGGCTTAAAGTTTTGTTAATACTAGTGTGTGGACCAGTACTGTGTTTTAATTGGCTTGTAAGACACTACTATGATACAAAAAAGATTATGGAGTCATCTGGGAACTAGTAATAAATATGTGCAGAAAAAGAAGTTAGAGATTTATAGAAGAGCTCTTCAGTCCTCTGTGGTATCAAATGGCTGTCATGTATGTTAGACTTGGCAGTATTGTGTTCTGTCCCAGGATCTCTGAAAGGCATTCTTATCACAAAAGCAAGGACAACATCAGCAAGCGATCTCTATCTGTATGGTCCTCAGTTTTTCTTCCTTCATCTGTTTGTCCTCCTAACAATAAAAGATAAATAATAAGCAAATGCCACAAAATTTTCAGTGTATACCAAAAATTGTCTTTTATTTTTGACCTACTAATTCTATTCTGCTACAAATCACAGTGATTGACCAGAGCCATTTGAATTAGGTCAACTCTTTCAAATTATAAATATCTGTTAGTCATCCACAGCAAGATCCCTAATGCCTAGGTAGGATGTGACTGACTGCATAGTTAAGGTAAAGTTAAGTTGCTGCTGAAAATCAACTCCAAATGTAGTAGCTGAAAAACTATAGAAGTTCATTTCTTTTCTATGTTATAATCCATGGAGTAGATAGACTTCTTTTTCTCAAGGTCATCAGAGACTCAGGTCCCTTCTATGTTGCTGCTTTGCAGATTGCTAAGATTTTACCCTTGTCTACGTGGTTGAAGTAGGGTCACTACTCCAAACACAGCCTGTGGGAAAGGGGAAAGAGAGACATGAGAAGCAAGCAGCTTTCTTTCTAAGAACATGACCCAGAAGTTACACACACCATTTGTGCTCCCATTGAGATGGCAAGAACTTAGTCACTTGGTCATATCTGGCTATAAAGGGGGTCATAGGAGTTCTCTGGCTAAATGTCTACAAGCCCCACTAGATCTGGAAGATGAGTGTTATCTAAAGAGGTAAAAGAGATAACAGATCCTGGGGACAGTGAGTGGTCTCTGCTACACTTATTATTGGGATAATGTTATTTTTGTATATTTAAATCTTCGGAGAAATGCAAGTGTGTGTCAGTGTGTGTAATATGCATATGTATTCACACTCAGAGACTCCTCACACATTCACTAATAGCAAATATTTCCTCTGTATGTTTAATGAAGGAGAAATTGAACATGGGAGGGAATTTCAGGTACTCTATTTACACTTATCAAGTAATTATAGAAAAGTGTCTTGATATCCCAAATTCTATTCTACTTAGTCAGATCTCCTACTTTTCTGTTATTCATTAGAACAGATGAAAGTGCCACCCTTTGAATTTTACTTACGTCTTTTCTATTTCAATTCCTCATAGTTCCTGGCTTAAATTAAATTTAAGTTGTTGGAATACTCTTTGAATCAACTTTTTCTGTTTTCATTTTCTGTTGAAAATTAGGGTTGTACATGGCACTGGTTTTAGTAAACAGTGACAAAAACAATGAAGTTTTGGGGTTTACTCCCATTGATTGGAACCTGCTTTAAATGCTATGTTTTCCTTTCATCACTCTGTGAAAAAGGTATCCTCCTATAGATGAGGGAGTTGAGACTTAGCACATTAAGTCACTAGCCCAAAGTAGCTTGGCTAGTGTGCTTTACATTACAACTTGAGCTCTAAAGCACAACGTTTTACCTCTACAGGAACATTCAAATAATTGAGACATGAAGCTAAATTCTACTTACATAAATGTCTCAGTGCAATCTGGGCAACACACAATCTCCAATACTCAGAGTGGCCTGGATTCAATACCTTTGAAATCACAGTATTCTGAAAAAAGATGTCAAAATAGACATGTGCTTTTCTTAGTTCTTGTTTATTCTTCAAAAATCATTACCCTTCAGTGCAATAGTAAAATTAATAAGTTAGAGAATTCCTTTTTAACAGTTTCATAAAAATGAAAGTACTTTTGATCCTTTCTCTATTGCCAAGTACACAGGCACCATCCAGCCTGTTTTCTTACTGGTAAATGACTAAAAATACAGCCCTCCATCTCTCAGCAGTGATAGATAAGAAGTACTGAAACAGCATTAATAATTAATGGGCAGACAAGATGAAACTCCAGTTGCTCAGACTGCTGTCTCCACATAATCTGTATTTTATACAAAAGGAGAAAGAACTCAATGGAATTTCAGCTGTGACCGGATAAAAACTGCCAACAAAATGTGATAAGGAAAGTCTAATGTGTATATTAATCATGTTTATAGCTTCTCATTTGTTGATATATTAGCCTAAACTCCCTGTAAAAATACATTTTTGATCACCAGTATATTCATTTAATACAACCAAACCTCAAATAGGGTCCAATTAAAGTTTCTAATTTTTATTAATCAAAAATAATTAATCTATCCCATAAATCATGGAACAAATGGGTTAAGAATTTTAGTGCAAGATGAGAAGCATTAAGAAAAGAAATCTAGAAAAGTTTGATGCATGATGTAAATATGCCATTGTATGTTTATAGCTTGAGTTAACATTTGGCACTTTTATTATCCAAATTGTTTTTTTAGATATAACGAACATATAATATGACTCAAAGTGAGACACAGTTTACCCTTGAATAGTGCAGGCTTCAAACATGATGCATTTTTATTTTCTCTAGATGAGTCATAACGAAACAGATTAAAGAGTTAGGGTGGAAAATGGAGTGTTTCTAGAAATGTCTATATTTTTGTAGTTAAAAAGACTAAGAAAATAAGGCCCAGTATAATCTAAAAGAAAACGAGTTTCTATGTAAAACTTGGTAATTTTTTGACACTGAAAAAAAACATATAGAAACTAAAACTTAGGGGAAATTTGTTCAATCATACATGCTCAATAATCCTTGAAATTTGCACCTAGCTATAGTCATATTCCAAATTTGTCACAAAGATTGAATGGTAGATGGTGGCTGAGAGAGGGCAGGGGAAGATATATTAAATCTAGGAATGTGTCATATAGCCAAAATATGAAGGATGTTGAAGAGGCAGAAACTTTCCCAGGTACACCCAGATGTATGCTCACTGGTTGGAACAGTGTGTTCCAGATGTATTTAAATATTGAGTCTTATAATTTAGTTAATAATCTAAATATTTTTGTGGTAGTCATGCTAGTGAATGAAAGTCCATAAGTCTTGGAACTAAAACGAATTAGAATAAGCGCTAGAGAAATCAAACTGTGAAAAGTGAAGAAAAAAAACAAGTCATACAAATAAAAGAAAACCAAAGATATTAGGATAGTAACCCTTACAAGCCATATTTGCTAAAAGAAATAAAATTACATTAGTGTAACATGTCAACTCATGCAACCAGAGTATAGCATAGGAGCAATTTAGTTTGTATCTTATAAAGGCCAAATAAAGTTACATAGATGAATATAACTCCCCAGTTACAAATTCACCCCCAGCCATGGCCATATGTAATAACCTGGGCCATAGGACTCCACTGGGTGCAGGAGAGATGAAGCAGGAGGACCTGAGTTGAAGTCAATTCATCACCATTATTGGAAAAATAATCCACAGCTCTTCCTACCAGTGGCCAATCAGAATCATCACTAATCCCATAAAAAGGATAATGCATTATTAGAGAATTTAGCAAAATTTTACAGGCTGCTATGTTTTTGGAACCTTAGCTGCTAGGTCATCTAAAGCTTGGATGTTATGAATAAAGCACAAGATGTAGAGTTGCATGACCTAGGTAGGCAAACGTTTTAACCTCATAAATTTATTTATTCACTTGTAGTATGGGGATAATAATACATGATCTGCTTGGCTCACAGGAATCAAGTGAGGATTTTTCTTTAATGAGAAAAGGTGTGAAAAGGGGCCTGTGGAACTATAAAAAACACACAGATGTGAAGGGTAATTAATAAGCTATGGGGTATCTCACCTTTCTATAAGGATTCCTAAAAATCAAGGATTAAAACTGGAACCCTGGGTCTCCAAACCTAGTTCATCTCCTCTAAAAATTCTACCATTAGCCTGCAACTAGCATTTCCCCAAAGAAAGTCTGAAAAATATTAGTTCCATGGAAAATTAGCAAGTTTTATTTCAAAAAAGAGTCCTGTGGTGAAATCTGTTTGAGAAACACATATTAAATTAAACAGGTTTCTTGCAGGCAGGATTTCTCAGAACTTTTAATATTCATATTAGGAACTTCAAGAGGAGGGACACTGGAAGGAATACTCCCAAACTTATTTGACCATGGAAATTGTTTATTACAGATTGTCTTGTGGGACTGTTATTCTGTAGAAATTGCTCTGGGAAACACTGATGAAACCTTTTGCAATTTCTGAAAATGTACACACTGGTTTCTAATTCTCTTGAGGCTCACAGTGCTACCACTGAGACCAGCCATTCTCAAAATTTGGTCACTTAAGAAGCTTGTTTAAAAATGCAGATTCTAGAGTCTCATCTAGGACTTCAGGCAGAGTTGCAGGAATCTGCATTTTTACAAACTCTTTAGGTGATTCTGAACCAAGTGATCCTAGACCAAGTCTTGTGGTTTTAATGGCTCATTAGCACGAGATGTATCTATGATAGACCTGTGCTTCGTGAGCCTCAAAGAGGCACGTTAATTTTCGAAAATCTCTAGGTGGATCAATTCCTTCACTCACCAGTACCTGCTTCTCCTGATTGACCAGCAGCAGGCTATAAAGACCATTGTAAATGCACACAACACTCTCTTGATAACATATTCTGCCTTTCTTAAAAGGGGGGCATACTTCAATGAGTAAGAGCACAAGCATTTCCCAACATGAATATTTTTTGAAAATCCAAAAGTTGTATGTCTGGAAAAGGAGAAATGTAATAAAAAAAAAACTAGACACCTCTCTTAGAACTTGAACATAATAGAGTGAAGTACTGTCTAAAAATTGCTAATGGGTCTATACGACATTATAAACATGGCGAGCCCTACATAAGGACACATTTTGAAATTAATCTAGAAAATGAGTCTTAGGCTATTTTCGCTATAAAACCCACTGATCTCGTGGCACCATATTAAAGAACAGAAATGCTACATGTTAATATGAATGCAAGGAGAATTCTTGCATTTATCAATCTGTAGCACTAAAAAGTCTTTTGTGCAAGACTCTTTTTGTGTATTTGCCAAAGTACTGACACTGTTTTGTATCTGTGTGTACCCAAAAGGGAAAAAAAAATGTCCTTACTCAGCTGGCTCTGGGCAGTGTTTGTCACTGGCTCTTTGGTCCATCAAATTGCAACCTTTTAGTTCAGGTTCTCATCCCATTTATGCATCATGAAAGAAAGCATGGACTCTGGATTCAGTCTGCTTCAGTTTTAATCTTAGCTTTTCCCCTTACTCCGGTTCTTAAACTCTCTCAACTTCAGAGTTTTCACCTGTCACATAGAATAATAATAGCACATACCTCTCAGAATTGCTATGTAAGTCAAGTGAGAAAATGCACTGTGCCTGGCATATACTAACTGCTCAGAAATGCTAGTTGTTATTTTCCCACTCCCTTCAGGCCAGAGGGAATGTTATATAGCTCTTCTCCATCCATCACTGAGCCTAGAAAAGGACTTCATGTGCAGAGGGAAACCACTGAATGACTTTTGGAAGTTGAAAGAAGAAACATGTTGAATTGGGGACCTCTTAAAAAACCTCTGAATGTTTTCTTTGGACGTTAAGAACATTGTGAGACAATTCTGAGAAGACTACGACATATGGTGACATGGTTTTGCCTCAAATTCTGCTTCTTTATCCTGGACCCAGGAATCACAGTGGGCTTCCCAGGCCCATTGCCCCTCCTTAGCATCATGCCTTGTCTGTATGCTCCTTTGAAGATGTTTTTCAAAATGATCCTTCAGATAAAGATGTAGCTAATCTTCATAGGAAACTTAGAGGTGAAAACACTATCGAATAAAAATGATTTATTTGTGGAGTTGCCAGACTATAGTCTGCACTTTGGTCTTTAAGAAAGTATCATTTTGGTGCTACTCAAATAGCAAGAGGGTGAAATACTTCATCAGCTGAAAGCAAAATTGCTACTATGAAAAATGGGGTGTGTGCTGACAAATATCACTTACGTGCTGGTGTGTGGTGGAGATGTTGCTAGACAGTGCCAGGAAAAGCTACACTCGCTGATTGCACTTTTAACCCAGTGATAAGCGGGGCACTGAAAACATGGTAGAATAAGAACTACAAATATTTAAGCTATCACTTTACTCCTACATCTGATGATGGAAAGTTTTATCTTAGAGTTTGGAGAAAAGTGAAATGAGTTGCTTGTATCTACACATTAGAATCTGGCTAAAGCATAACAAGTATTTTTCCTTGTGACTGGTATAGCAGGACTTGGGATGTGGTGGTGGGGGTGACTGACTGACTCTCAGAGCTGGTATAAAATGCAAGAGTGACACTCCCTCCCTTCCTCCCTGGATACTGTCATGTCAGCCTATCAAACCTGTTGGACCACAATATACATCTTTTTACTCAGAGCTAAATATGACCTGGTCTGGTACTTTCCTAAATCTGAGCATTTAGGTTGAGACCCATTACTAGGTCATAATATCAATCTAGTGATTAGGAGCTAGTTCCAAAAACTAAGATAGGATGAAATGGCATGACATGTCATGGCATAGCAAAGCACAGCATAGAACAGAATTTTTAAAAAGCACAAAACACATAGTAAAGGTTTAATTTGTTTTGTGAAATTTTGTATTAGTATGTTTATGTGAAGATGTACATAGCAGGTCAAAATATAAACTGTACTTCTGACTTCGAGCCTCAGTTTAAAAATTCTGAAAGTCACTGGCGAAGAAGAAATGTCCTATGTCCATTTATGTTATAGGTTACCAAGTAGCAGGGAGAAATGTTTCCACTATGTCTCTTAGGCTGCTGGTCATTGTCTACACCCTTTCTGTGCACTTTACTGAGTTGCTCACTCAGTAGCTAATGCAGCTAACAGCTAACGTTTACTGACCAATTATCAGCTGTCAGAAAGTGTGCTAAGTGTTTCTTATGTGTTTTAATCCTCAAAACAGCTCTCCCAATAGCTACTATTTTATAATTACTCCAGTCGTATAGGTGAGGAAAGTGAGACCCAGAGAGGTTAAATCATTTGCTCAAATTTACACAGCTAGAAAGAGGGAGAGCTAGGATTTGAACCCAGGCAGCTTGGTTTCAGAGGATTCACACTTGACAACTATGAAGAGTCTAATTTGCCAACACTATTCCTTCCCTGCCCTGAATCAAGGACATCAACACTAGCACCTCCAGCTGTAATAACCCTGATTATCTCAATTTAACACAATATTTATTGGATTGGGCCACATGAAATTACCAATATTTGTCTGCGCTTGAATGATAAAAGCAGCAGTTTCATATGGTTCAATCTGTTAGCCCTTCCTATGTGCAAATGGGTAGTAAAGGATGAATAATGTATTGTCTCCAACCTTAATACATTCATAAACTAGGGACTGAGGAAAATGGACACTTAGAATTTTTTCTATTTAACTTTTCATTCCTTTCTAGTTGGGTTTTCACAGGAACATATTTGCTAGAAAACTTCATATAATAGGATCGCAGAATGTTAAAGCTGGGAAGGGCTTTATCAACTATTCAAACTGAACTTTTTTTTTTTTAACATATGAGGAGAATAAGACATTATAAGATTAAATGACCAATACCAAGAACAATTACTGGCAAAGCCAAGACTAGAGGCTTGCATGTTTTTTATTTCCCATCTTGAAGACTTTTGACTACATCAAAATAATCACCTATAGATCGAAACATCCTAGGATGTGTGAATCCTGTAAATACCATTTCACCTTTGGTTGCCAAGAAGCTCAGAGCCAAATATAAAACCCACTAATAGTTAGTTACAGTTCAACCTTTATTTTCCCTTTGCTTTTATTTATTTATTTTTATTTTTTGCCTTAAAGTCTTTATCTTTTTAAATCTTCCTATGTTGTGTGATTTAGGGAGCTGCCTCATTTGTTTTATTTTGAATGAGGGAAGGTTAAAATTTAAAAATGTTCCAATAATATGAAAGGATTCAACTATATCCATCTGAATGATCAAATGGGCTGTGAGAGGTGAGAAAGGATGAGGGATGAGGCCAGCAAGGAGAGATAATGGGGAGTGGTGGAGGAAGAAGGATTCAGGGCATAGAGGAGAGGTTAAGAAGCCATGAAAGTTCTGCCATGAAGGAGCAGCATGCGTACAAGGACAAGCAACAGGGATGCTGCAGGGTGGCACTGCTGCTGAGCATGACTCTGAAGTAGAGAGTAGAACTCGTTTGATTTGTAACTACAACATGGCCTCAGCTGGTGCTTCTTTTCACCACTCTCCTACAGAAAATTCTTACTACAGCAAGCCTGGGTCCCTATACAGTTGCCACCACTTACTGTGGAATCTCAGCCACCAGTTTTGGTTTGTGCTATAGTCATCTGCTCACCTCTAAATTCATTCATCTTTCAAGGAATACATCCTTCATTATAAAATCTTCCTGACCATTGAACCCCCAAATAATCTCTTCTTTATCTTACGGTCTATACAAAAGTTAGTTATCAAAATGCTAATATTTTACAACCATATTTTAGATCTTGAGCTTCGTAAGGAATGTGTTGTATGTGTTCCCAAAACATGCATCAATACTTTACAAATGGGAGATGACCATAATGTATCTTAAATAAAAAGAGACCAGAATTTGATGAATCCTCTATTGCTACATAACATATTCAGGAATAAAAAGATGGAAAAAAAGATGGAACATTTAACCAACGCTTTGTTGCTCTAACTTTTGATTTCCCACAGCCATTAGAAAAGTTCTTATACTGACAGAGACAAACAAATATCAAAACCATTTCGAATATTTCTTGGATCTTTACTGAGCAATAAGCAGTAAGTGTTTGCTTTCATCATTTACAAAAAGTTTAATTTTATGTAACTTGAGCTGTATCTAGTTAATTCTTCCAAAATCCATTTAAAATCTAGTGGCATTTCACACTATTGGAATGCTTTTATTTGTTTCTTCATGATCTTCTTATTCTGTCACTGACATGGAAAGAGCACTGATACTTAAGAGAACGTGTTACCATATCATACTGCTTATTCTGTCATCAGGAGATTGTGAAATGAAAGTAAGATGGCTCCCAGAAGTTTCCTTTGATAGCTGTTACTTCAGTGACCCAGAACTATGTAACTTTTCAAGTGATAACTCCCTAATTAGTTGAAACTTTAGTATCCTCTGTCTACATCTTGTCCTCAGCCCAAATGTTCACTTATCTAAACCAAAGTGCTACATGACATTTTTGTTGCTTTAGGAACGCAGTTACCATTCCCAGGCTGCCCACACACTATCTCAGATACGTGTTATATGACACATCTTCAAATTCAGGGAAGTATGTTGGAAAAAAAAAATCTTACTAGTTTAATTTTTTTTTTTTGGCTAACAATTTAAAATAACCAGTTTTTAAAATAGATTTTTACTCTACATGTGGCTGGGTTTCAGATTATGTATAGTCCTAAAATATGCAAGTGCAGTGAGAAATCAAAAGGTTCAAAAGGGAGTCTTTTAGCAACAACAATGTAAATATAAGTTGTAGTTTCCACCTGCAAAATATAAGCATTTTGTCTCTTATCTTAAAATTGTGACAGATAAAAGACATTTTGGAAAAGGAAATAAGAAAATATCATACAGAAAGGGAACTGCGATCGAGAAAGTATCAAACTGATAATATCTGATAAAAATTATTGAGGGCTATTAATAGCTCCCTCCAGTAAATTAGAAGGAATTAAAAGCTCCAAAAGTTAGAAACGAATAAATAAATGCAGAGGGTAAGGGCTGTAGTAAACATAAGCCAGGATGGTTCATATAGTTGAGCTCAGGATGATAGTTAAAGGGGTGAGCAAGATCGAAAGAAGTGACCAGTAACATCATTAATGTGATGGTCCCTAATTCTCATATGGAGGCTCTGAGAAGGCCTAGACATCCAAGTCCTTTTCAACTATTTTTTTTATTTATATTATTTTTTTTTATGGTGACATCGGTTAACGAAATCCAATAAATTTCAGCTGTACACTTTAACAGTAAGGCATATATATGTTTACACTGTGTGTTCACCTCTCATAGTCATATTTCTTTCTGTCACCACATAATTGACTCCCATTACTTTGTCTACCTCCCCCCTCTCTCTACCCTCTGGTAACCACTAGTCTATTGTACAGGACCATGAGTCTGTGTTTGTTTGTCCTGTTCATTTGTTGCTTTTAGGTTTATATCCCACAGATAAGTGATATCATGTGATTTTCAACTTTTTCTCTCTGGCTTATTTCACTTAGTATGATTATCTCAAGGTCCATCCATGTTGTCGCAAATGGCAGTATTTCATCTCTTCTTATGACTGAGTAATATTCCATTGTATATATGTACCACAGCTTCTTTATCCAATCATCTATCATAGGACACTTTGGTTGCTTCCATGCAAGTCCTATTCTTAAGAGCAGGGACCAAAGTGGAAACAAAGAGTGGAAACCAGAAAGGAACACAGCCTAGCACATGAGATAACATGGGGAAACTGAACTTGGGGTAAATTAAAAGAGGTAATAATTATATATATAATCTCCTATTGGTTTTGTTTCTCTGGTGAACCCTGACTAATACTTATCCAGGCCCATAGGCCCTTACCCAGGAAAATGATATAAATTCATAGAACTTGTTCCTGAGGAAGTCCAGATATTGGTTTTTCTAGACAAATACTTTAAATCAGCTATTTCAAATATGTTCGAGGAACCAAAAGCATCTGTGTCCAAAGAATAAAATAAAAAATTGAAAACAATGTCATACTAAATAGAGAATATCAACAAAGAAGGAGAAATTATTTAAAAAGAAATTGTAGAGTTGAAAAGTACAAAAGCTCAAATGAAACATCCAATAGAAGAACTCAACAGCACATTTGAGTTGGCAAAAGAAAAAAAAATCTGAATTAAGACAGGTCAATTAATATTATATAGTCTTAGAAATAGAAGAAGGAGAACAACAAAAAGAATAGAGCCTCAGAGACTTGTGGGACATCATCAAGTGCACCAATGTATGCATAATGGAAGGCCCAGAAGGAGAAGTGATAAAAGGAAAAAAAGGAATATTTTTTAAAAATAATAGTTTAAACCAATCCCAAATATGGTGAAAACTATTAATCTATACATCCAAGAAGCCCAACAAGTTCTATGTGGGATAATCTCAAAGATATACAAACCTAGACACATCATAATCAACCGGTGAGAAGAAAGACAGAAAGAATCTTGAAAGCAAGAAGAGAATATTTCATCATGTACAAATGATCTCAATAAAATTATTAGCTGACTTTTCATAAGAAACCATGAGGTCAGCAAGCAATGGAATGAAATATTTAATAATGTCAAATAATAATTTTATATCCAGTGAAACTATTCTTCAAAAAATAAAGGAGAAACTAATACACACCCAGATAAACAGAAACTGAGAGTCTACTGCTAGCACAAGAAATGGTCAAGATAATTCTTCAATATGAATTGAAAGGACCCTAGACATTAACTTGAATCTATGTGAAGAAACAAGGAGAATTAGAAAAGTAACTACATAAATAAATGTAAAAGACAGCAGAAATTTATTTTCTGTTTTTAACTCTCTTTTTTTTTGTAATCCTACTTGATTTAAAAGGCAACTTTAAAAAAGCAATAATTATAAATCTGTACTAACGGGCAAGCAATATATGAAGATCTAATTTGTATGCAATAAGAGTATAAAGGAACAAGGCAGAAATGGAGCTATATGGAGGTGTAGCTTTTGTATACTATTGAACTAGGTTGGTATTAATCTGAACTAGAGTGTTTAAATTTAGGTATAAACCATAATCCCCAGGGAAGCCAATAAAATAATAAATAATATAGTAAAAGAAACAATAAGAAAATTAATATGGTGCACTAGAAAAAGGAAAGCAGTAAAGAAAAAATAGAGGAAAAAAAGACATGAACAAATAGAAAGCAAATAAAATGGCAGATTTAAATCCTACCTTATCAGTAAGTATGTTATGTAGATGGTTTAAACACTCTAATCAAAAAGCAAAAAGTTATTTCCATAACTGCCATTCTAGCAGGCACTTCCTCTGCTTTGGCTGCTGCTCAGTAGCTCAGTCTTACAAATATATCACAGAAAATTATAGTGAAATCCACTTTGCAGCCGACCAGCTTTCTCAGACCCAGATATTTCTTAATTCCCAGAGGACGACAAGAAGACCTGATAAAGTTCGGTTTTGGCCAAATGTTGCTCTTTAACTCTTTAACTATTAGCCTTCTGGTATTGCTCTGAGCCACAGAATCTATTAAGTTGTTTATTTTAATTAAGAATGTGTAACATGGAAGTACAGGGGGCAGTATAACCTTAGTAGCATCCAGGGCTGAGCACAGTAAAACATCTACTAGAGCACTTTTATAGTTATATTCAGAACTGTCTGCAATAACCTTCAGTAGGAGGCAAGAAATGGGATGGTGGCATAGAAAGATCCTTGTACTTACACCATTCCCAGACGAACCCCCTCCTAGCAGCATGTGGAGCCTCCACATTGTAACGCAGCCTAGAGGTGTGTTAAGCATTAACGCAGCAAGGATTAATCTGCAGGGGGGACACCCTCACACTGAAGGCTGAACGCTGGGGAAATTGCTTATGAGCTCCAGCTGGAAAACACATATGGGAGACGAACAGGTTTATCTTTACAAACTCTGTTTACAAACAAGGTGCATTTGTTCTTCACACAGTTTGTCTTTGCCACTGGCACTTGAGGAATCCAGTTTCAACTTAAGAACCACAACTTTGGATTACTCCAAAAGGCATCTGATAATACTTAGAAACCAATAATGTTGGCACAAGACAGATAATGCCATGAAAGGAGTTATCAGCAATAATATCAAAAGAGTGTATGGAAGAATCAAAAAGTCTTAATGAAAGCAATAGCTCATGAGCTGGGCTTGAAAAGATGAACACAATTACAACTGAGCAGAACCAGAGTCCAGGGAAAGTCGATGGAACAAATGATAAAAGCATTGAAAAACAGGAAAGTAGAGGAAGTGTGAGGGGGAAAACAAGTCATTCAGTTTGACTAAGATATGGGGTACTAATAGAGTGTGAGGGAGAGATATCAAGAAAAGTAGGCTGGGATCAAATCAGATAGGTCCTGAATGGCAAGCAATGGAGGTCATAACAGTAACCACTGGAGATACAAGAGTGAGCAAAACAGGCACAATTCCCAGCTCTCACAAGTGCTTACATTCTAGTGGGGGTAGGTGGTGTCTCAGAGATGAAGAGCATAGATAACAATAGAGGTCGGTGCCTACTGTGTGACAGGCACAATGTCAAACATTTTTTTGTATGGTATGCCAAATCCTTGCAAAGTTTTTTAAATCACAGTATTCAAATAAGGAAACAGAGGCTCAGGGATGCTGGTCATTTACCCAAAAAATGTTCTGGTGCCTGGACCAGAGCCCAAATCCATGCCTCTTTGGCACTAAAGCCCATGTCATTCTTCTCCAGGATGGACTGGGACGTGGCAGGGCAAGGAAGAAAAGGGAAGAAATGGGAAAGGAAAGAAAGAGAAAGGAAGGGAAGGGAAGGGAAGGGAAGGGAAAGGAAGCTGAGAGAGCAGTTAAAATTCTGTAAGAATCCAGGAGAATATTGAAGAGTTTAACTAAATCGACCTCAGAGGAAATAGAAAAGGAAGGCTTGGCTGTGATTGATGTGGTGGAAGTAGATTGATAAGATTTAGTGACTAATTGAATTTTGGGGGGAAATAAGAAAGAAGAGTCAGAGATGAACTTATGAGAGTGATCCTTGGAAAATGGGAGAAGAGGAATTGAATAGAATCATGGGAGAAATGAGAATTGTTTAAAGATTTGAGAGTCGAGGGGGTTCAACAAGTTCATTCAACTAATATTTATTATTCATTCGCTTATTTAATACATACGTATGGAGCAGCCATGTACCAAGCACTGGATGAGCAGTAAGGATCTGATCCAAAGTACTGGAATTTATGGTCTGGTGAGAGAGAAGTGTACTAAAACTGTAATCCCATTGAAGAGTGCAAAAATGACAAACTGAGACAAGGATGGACGGCAATGATTTCTTGCACATCGGATTCACCTGATAACCATTTCCCACCTCCCCAGAGTTTATGATTTAAATGATCTAGGTATATCCTCAGCTTTGGAAGTTTCAGAAGCTCCCCAGGTGATTTTAATATGAAGACAATTTTAGGAACCACTGCTCTAAAGTGAAGGTTATCAACTATGGCCCTCAGGCCAAATCCAGCTCATTGCCTGCTTTTGTAAATACAATTTTATTGGGACACAGCCGCACCTAATCACTTCTGTATTGTCTCTTGCATTCACACTACAAGAGCAGAACTGAATATTTGCCGGCTGAGACCACGAAGCCACCAAAGCTGAAAATATTTACTAACACTTTACAGAAGAAGTTTGCTATTCCTCTTCTAAAAGAAAGGAATAGGTTTCAGATTGCACATGACAAAGCAACATGACCTAGCATCGTGGAGGGGCTTGGGGATGCAGTTGCAGAGACTCCTTTGATATCTGCTTATGTAGAGAAGATGCATAGGAAACAGGAAAGTAAAAGCAATGCAGACAGAAAAACAGCAGGAGCAAAAGCTCTGTTTCAATACCCACTGCCAATGTAATGATCACTCCCAAAATTCAGTGGCTCAAACCAACAATCATTTTGTCGCTACCTTTCATAGTTTCAGTCACTGACTGGGCTCAGCAAGGCAATTGATCCTCCGGGTCTCTCATTTAGTGGTGGTCAGGCAGCGGCTGGGGCCGGAGTCATCTAGGATACTTCTGCACTCATTGCCTGGTGGGATTTTAGCTGTCATCTGGGTCCTCAGCTTGGGTGTAGAATGAAACACCTTCCTACAAAAGACTCCATGTGAGCTCTCTGTTTCCTTACCACACTGGGACTGGTTTTTAGCATCCCAGGAGTAACAACCTTCCTTAGAAGCGATATCAGATGACATCGCTTCTGCTACAACCACAAGCCCAGCCAGATTCAAGGGAGAAGGGGGCACAGACCCCATGTCTTCTGTATCTTCAATGTCACATTTTAAGAACTGTGTGTGAATTAGAATATATCTTAGTGGCCATCTTTGGAAAATACAATCTACGAGCAGGAGGGAGTGTGTACAACTTTATCATCTCAAAGAAAGAGCGAGTGAGAGAGATGAGGCTGGAGAGGTAGTGGTAATTCCAGACCAAGAATTTGAGTCCTGTTAAGAATTTGTGTCCTTCAAATAGCTGGTCCCACCCCATGGGGCGCGGATGCATGCCCTGCAGAGTGAAGAGACTGTGGCTGCACGTCAGCCCTGGGGTCCAGCGCAGAAAGTCCCTTGTCAGGAGAAATGGCAGGGACAGAAAGGGGGCCGCCCCATCATCACACAACGCACGTTGGTGGGGAACCTAAACAAACACACAAGAACCCCGTCTCTTTATTATAAGAAAGCCATCGCAGCTTAATGGATTTTAGAAAGAGCACTGCTAGTGTTCAATATACTGGAGTAGTTAGAACCACAAACTTGAGCTAGGCTATTGGCTTCAAATCCCCATTCTATCATATGTTTGCTGTGTGATGTTGAGAAAGTTATTTAACTTCTCTGTACCTTGATATTCTCATCTTTAAAAGGAGAGAAATTGTTATTTTCTATAGTACCTACCTTGTTGGGCGACTGAGAAGAATAAATGGTTTGGTATAAGTAAGCAATTAGAACAGTGCCTGGCCCTTAGTAAACACTATAAAATGGTTAACTAATATTATTAATCAGTACTTGCTAAATAGTTAATGCCCCATCTCTCTGTGTTTAAGGGGAACCTTAGCTTTCAGAGTAAACTCAGTGCCTTTCCTACACACTCTACTCAGGGGCTGCAGGCGACTAGATCATTTTTTTCCCTCTGACTTAGATTTTTTAAACTGATGATCAAGCAGCTGAGCAGAAGCTCTATGGGGACATAGCAGCTTCTGGCTTAGAACTCAGTGTGGCTCCTGCAGAGGGAGCCCTGCTGGCTAACTTTGACATTCAGCATTACCAAGTGGGCTGGGCAGATGAGGTTTCCCATCTACCCTGGCTCCCTGCATCTTCCCCAGATCCCCTACACGCTCCCCAGACTTCCATACCTTTCTAGCTCCCCACACCTTCTTAAGCTCTCCACACTTCCCCAGCCTGTAAATAAAAGCCCTTCCTTTAACCAGTTTCCCCAATTAAGTCTCTTCATTTTAGGTATGAAATGAAGTGGAGCTCCCTGCCCGAAATCACCTTTCTGCCTGGCTAACTCCTTCTTATGCTTCAAGATTAAACTCAAGCAGGACTTCTAAGATTTTTTTTTTTAGCCATCCCCCTGCCCCATCCCATAGCATACCACTTGCATTTCTGTCAAAGCCAGCACCTGCTACATAATTTGTGGGGCCCAGGGAAAGATGAAAAGCAGGGTTGCCTTTTTAAAAAATTAGCAAGAATTTAAAAATGGCAACAGCAACGTATTAACCTTAGAAGGGCATAGGGCCCTTCTAAGTGCAGGGTCCTGCAGGTCGCAGGGAGCTGGCCCTCGTTGAAGCATTTATTCGGCTATAATCTTAACTTGTCTGCACCTCTGTCTGGTTCTGCCACTAAACTATGAGTCACTTGAGGGCAAGTACAGAATCTTTGTTAGATAGATAGATAGATAGATAGATAGAATAATCGATAGAATACACGTATAGAAAATAAATCTTGAAAAAAATACACTAATACCCTAACTGATAGCTGATGCTAAAAATATACTAACTAATAACAAAGAAATTAGAAAGGAGCATAAAAGAGAGACCAGACTCGCTCGAATCTCCTGTAAACCTGCGAATGAATGGATACAAGCAGGGACTTTGGAATCAAACATTGTGCTTGGTGCTCACTCACTTAGCCCTCTTGAGACCTTGGGCAAGTTCCTAATGTTCACCAATCCTCAGTCACCGCATCTGTAAAATGGACAAAACCATAGAGCCTGCCTCTTAGAACTGCCTGGGGATTATATGAGATAATACATCTTCAGATATGGCTTGCACATAAAAATTAGCTTATTAATAATTACCATTAATGAACAGGAGTGGTTAAACTTAGAATGGATTTAAACTTTCTACTTTTCAAAGTACTTTCATATTCATTATCTCATCTGATTTAAAATTTACTATTTTTAATTTAAAGATGGGGAAAAGAAAATAGGCTTTGCATTATCTATCCAGAAGTAAGGGGTAGAATAAGTCAGGTTTAGATCTCTTTACCCTAATCCAAATTCTTTCAATTGTACCAGGGTTGTTATCATTTTCAATGAAATGAAACTATAAATTTTTTTCTGCATTCCTGGTCCTTTTAATTATATAATTAAAATATTCTTTTGACCGCAATGCATTGTAAATAGCTTTCATATGATTTCATATACTTGCAATTAAGGAACTAGTTGAGGTGATTTTCATTTTACAAATTGCTACTGGCTCCTTGAGTGCAGTGAGGCAATCACTGAGACATTCACTCTTTAATTTGGTGCCACTTTAAGGATTCACTCCTTTTGCTGCTGCTGATGGGAATGAAATACAGGTCCAGAAACAGTTGTCATAGAGGAGGAGTAGGCTTCAACTAAAGATAAAAGCTTCACTGGGATCTGTCTCTCTCAATCGGTGGGATGTTCCCTAAATCTTACCGTCTTGACTTCTTGCTGACTGATAAGGCACTGGTAGTTTTTCCAGAGAGGTCGAAATATTTAAAAAGAATATGAAAGCTCTCATGTTTGAGCGACAGTGAAGGGGCTGGGAGAAAACGAAACTTTCAGAAATAGTTGTTATATAGAAACTCTAATTTTTTCCTTTGAAAAGGTAAAAGTCCTGTAAAAAGAAATAAATAAAACGACCTCAAGCAGATTTTATTTTTTTTTAAAAATCTCAGACTTAAAATACTATCCAGTATTGTAGCCTAAGTCTATTTCAAATTTTACTCATTGAACCAAACCTAGAAAGCACAAACCTTAGAAGAGCATAACTCAGTGGGAATTGTGTATTTAAATTATTTTATGGACGTGTAAGATAAAGGGCATTTTTGTGTTGAAAGAAGTATTGGCTTAGGCATTTTTCAGACATTCAGCATTTTACACCAGCTCTCCCTCCCCCTAATAGCTCTCCCTCCCCCTAGTCCCAGATCTCAAATCTTCAGTTTTGTCACCTGTAAAATGGAAATAAGGAGGACATTGTCCTTCTCAAAGATATAGGGAAGCATCTGAAGAGTTAATATTTGTGAATGCAAATGTTATTATAGAAGGAATTTTATTCGAATGCAAGTGATTTTACAAATACTTCAATTTTATTCATATACTTGTCCAAAAAAATACAGGAGAAATATTTTTTAAAACACCTGCTTACTGATCCTCTAGACATATTATCATTTCATTATATTTTCTCAAATCATTTATTTTTTAAAATACAAAATACATGATTGATACAGTTTAAATCCTGGTTTTTCCCTTCTCCAGCAACATCCCCATCTCTCTCCAGGAGCTATCAATATCATGAATTTGTTGATATTTTTTGAGTCCTCCGTTTATACCATTAACACATGTGTTTCTTAAAATGTTTTAAAATGGTGTCTTACTCTATGTATTATTCTGTAGCTTCTTTTTTTTGGCAAAGCATTATTGTTAAGAGCTATCTCATATTTAGACAATTATACCTACTGTGTGCGATATTTCATCCTATTTACTTTATCCACATTTATTTCATCCATTCCACTATTGATGGACATTTAGGATATTTCATTTCTTTTTTTTTTTACTAACAAACAATGAACATCGGGTACAAATACCAGCGTCTAGACACATTCCTAACTGTCTTCATTTGCAGAAAATATTCTCTATTTACATGTACATTACAGATCTATAATCCATGTGTGGTGGTATATTTTTATATGGCTTCTTTATTAGTTTTCCATATATTCCTAAAGATGACTTTTCTGAATTGGTAAGAGAATTTCTCAGTGGATTGTAATTCTGCAGGAAACATGTGTGCTCTGCTTCCTGACACATCAACATACCATCTTTTTCCCATTCCTGTTAGCATCTTCTACAAATTCATAGAAGCCTCTGAGCACCTAGTTCATGTCCAGCACCTCTCTCCATTCAGTACCTCATTCTAACATCTTATTGAAGATCCTCATAACTCATTTATTTCCTTAACTCCAATAACCTTTATTTTCACTCTGTTTTAGCCACTCAAAATAGCTATGCCTGGGATCTAGAATTGACCTATCTTCCTAACACCTCAAGCTTCTGTCTCATTGATTGTGATAGCCACCTGACTTCCAATCCCTTTATCCCAAATTCCCTCTGACTTTATGTGTCCCCTACCAACTTGGACCTCACTGTAATCTTTCTACAATTCTCTAGCAAATCCATAGAGTTACATATCCCTTTTACATTCATAATATCCTCTTTGTCAGTCTGGTGAAAGCCCACTTCTCTTTTTCTGGTAAAGAAAAAAGTTACATTTTCTGCTATTGAATTCTTTCCTAAACCAAGCATCCATCTTTAAGGGAGAGCAGTGTAATCAGGGGAACCTCACTGCTGCCAACCAAGCCTTTTATTCTTCTCTGCTAGGATCCACCGAAGCTGCCATGAATGTTTACCTTCTTTTCAGATCTCCAAATTTTTCCATTTGACTCTTAGCAGGTGGCTTCACCTCCTACTAGCATAAGCTAGATCACCTAATCCAGTAGTTCTAAACTTTGGCTGCTATTGTGATCACTTTAGAAGCTTTAAAAATGCTGTTGCTTGGGTCCACTTTAGAAAATCTGTTTTAATTGGCCTGATAATTTTTAAATTAAGGCCATCGAGAATTTTAAAATCTCTCCAGATGATTCTAAGTATAGTCAAAGTTGAGAATCATTATTCTAATCTGATCGGTTTTTCTCTCTAAATTTATTATAGTCTTAGCGAATCATGAATCCTCTATTCTTCTTCCTTCTTTTCATGGTTATAGTCTCACTGTGACCTTGAGCCTATCCCTTCCTTTCTTAAAAAGGAATTAACCATCCTTGGCTGATCGAGCACATGCTCTTGCGCTCTCTCTCTACTCTCTCAATACACACACACACACACACATTATTGTTCAAGGAGACTGAACATTGAACTTAATGATGCCGTCACCATTAAAAATAAGTCTTCCTTATTTAGGGGCATACTCCATACCCCTTTTTATATATTTATTTAGTTATTAATTCATATTAATTGTATGCTGAAAATGTTCTCTCTCCATCCTTTAAATGCTATTCTTAAACCATCCACAGAATCTCTAGGCATTGTGTTTATATAAAGATGTTAGCATTTCTAGGCCTGCTTCTACTCTTCCTTCAGATTTCCTTTCTCAAGTTTTTCTCAACTTCCAACATACTATTTTTGCTGCTATATTTTTAAGGTAAATAATCTTTATATCGTACTTTATACTTATAGTTAAGTCCTATATATTTGCATATAACTTGAGTGTAAAAGTAAAAAGCAAATCAACAGCATTTATAATTTTAGAATTATGCAAGTATTATAATTACCATATCAAGTAACATGTTATGAGTGTATTTCATTTCTAATAACTTATTTTTGTTTTCCTTAGAATTTCTAGTATCCTTTACTCCCTATCCCTTGCATTGTATACCTTTATTATATTCTTACATTTTTCTTACATCTCCAGCATGTTCTCTAAATTTAGACTTTACCTTGTTTTTCCTCCAGAGACATCTATTGTTCTATCCTCTTACTAACTAACTGCCTTCTAATTCTTGCTAAGATTAACTCATGCTAAGGACTAATTGCCTTCTAGTTATTCTGTGTAGTGGTCAGATATCTCCAGACTTCATTGCCTAAATGGGTAGAATCAGCTATTTACTGGTGCTCATGTTTTCCCCTTAACTGGTTTACTAACAGCCTCATAAAGGGGTCTTAAGAGGTAAACTTTCTTAGTTCTGCAAATCTTTATTCTAGCTTCACAATTAACTGATATTTTGGCTGGGCTTTCTGGATTGAAAATAGCTTTTCCTCAAAACTTTAAAGGAATTGCTTCTAGCATTCACTGATGGTTACGGGAAATCTGATAACAGCCTGATTCCTATCCTTTGTAAGGTAGCCTGGTTGTTTCTCCCTTAAGCTATAAGAAATTTCTTTTTTTAATTTTTCAATTACAGTTGACATTCAACATTATTTTATATTAGTTTCAGGTGTACAGCATAGTGGTTAGACATTTATATAATTTGGAAAGTGATCCTCTTGAAGAAATTTCTATTATTATTTCTCCATTCTGTCAATTCCGTACTGAAAATACTATTCTTCAAATGTTGGACCTCATGAATTATTCCTCTCTATCAGTATTTTCTCTCATGTTTTCACCTCATTCTAGTGAGGTCTTCTGTAGGCACCCCAAAATTCTACACCCCATATAACTAATCTCCCTTTCCTGGTTTGTTTTACTCCTAAGCAATCATCTCTTTCTAATTTACTCTATTAGCAAAGTTCAAAAAATATATATCCATCTTATTTTTTCTCCTATTTCCTAGCGCACCCTGTGTGTGCCCCTTGTGGAACATCCACCTTTGAACAAAAAGACATGGTATCTGCAATCTCTACCCCACCCAGCTACAAATGCACCTCCAATATACAATGATGAGGCAAAGATAGTTGACCTATAGTAAAAAATCCCATTTGGAAAAGGGAGAAAAAATCTGGAATATACACATATAGCAGTCACTGGTCCACAGCGGCGATAAATCCTGCTAGGGAGAAATTAAGAAGGGGTTGCAGTTTTTGATAATGACAAGGTCACTAATGACCCAGAGCGTGAGGTAGAGCAGAGACAAGATCACTAGAAGAGAGAAATTGACGTAATTGAGAAACCCCAGTGCTGGAAGGATTATCCCCCTGGGTAATACTTTAGAAAACAAAATAAAAACACCAGCAAGCGAATTTTTTAAAAGAAGCTGCTTTCTTTTGCAGGTTAACCTATAGCCCAAGTGTATGTAGTGAGGCGCAACATTCAGAGTGCACGTGAGCATGTGTTCTCCAACTGATAGAAAAAAAGAAATTCCTCAAGGAAAATAAAAGCTCATGAATGCATGAATGTATTTATTCTTTTCTATTATAGTTTGTTACATTACAAAATTCTTCCCTGTCTTTGGACTTTAGATCTTTGAAGCAGAGACATGCCATATGCATGCCTTCTTCATTTTGGTATTCCCAGGCATAGTACAACAGTAGATATCCTGTGCTGAGAACTAAAATAAAAATCCACAACGAAGGGATATTTCTAGCAATCCTCATACCATCATTGTAAGAAACCTAGACCTAGATAATCTACCATGAGATCATGAGGATTTTAGAGAGAAAAAGTCAGATAGGACTATGCCACTACTAATAAATATGTGAAATGGAGAGCTCTCTACATTTACATTAATATGTTAACATATTTTCTTTGTATTTAGGACAGTTCTGAATCTTTCATTTTTCACAATAACCAGTAACTATGTTTTGAAATATCATGTGATCCCAACACATTTTACTCTTGACTCAAAATAAGAAGCGTTTGAAACTCCTTTATTTGCTGTTTTTATGAGGGATATGGTGTCTTTTGGCATCAGAGCTTTGTGTATATGAATGCTGCTAATTTCAACAATGCCCTGTTCAACCTGTGTGAATACTGAGGAAGTTAGGGCACTGCTCTGTTATGTGCATCTAGAATGTGGGCCATCACACACTGGCCAACTCTTCTTCCAGAACATTCTTCTTCTGCTCACCCAAGATGCTCCCGGTCTTTCCTGACTGCCTCAGTCATTCCATGATGGATTCCTGGCTTCTCTGTGACTTTACAATGGTTTCTACAAAGAAGAAAGATTTTGCAATGCCTAGTTTAAAAAAAAATAACTCTAGAAAACCTAGATCTTATTTGTAGTTTCATGGCCTCAATTATGTATTTTGACTGCCAATTATCCTCTTTACACTCTAAAATATCAATCTAGCTTAAAAGTCAAATGTTTTACTCATAGTATTCTTCAAGACATCTATAGGAGGAAGTTTTCCATTATTCCTAGTCTGTAGCCAAGTATGAGCCACTTTTCTAGGGTTATATAAGAATCACTGAGCTCAGCCTGACAAGGTGATTGGACCTTGGTGACCATCTAATTCACTCCTCCACTTAGCATATGAAGGAACCAAGACCCAAGAAAGATAACGGACTTGTCCTCCATTATGAAATTGGTGAGTACCAGAGTTGGACATTGTCATCCTACTTACTTAAGTAGACTCAAATATTAATGTTTGGTTGTCTATGTGAGCCCTCTTGAAACATGATGATGGTTCCTAATTATTTAAATGGCTTTACCATATTTCGTTGCTCACAACTACAGCCAAAGTCTTAAAACTCATCTATAGCTATCTAACCTGCAACATGCTTTCCAGGCCCCACTCTAAGGAGCAGGGGGAACTAGAGGAGGGCACTGCACAAATAAACAGAACAACACTGGCAGCCTTTGGAGCTCTGCCTTAAGCTAAGCACTGCCAGGAGTGAAAGTCATTAAAGGCCCTTTGCAAAGGTTGTTAAGAAATGTGTAAACAGCCGTATAAACAACACCAGGTCAGGTCATGGAAGGAGTCTGGCAACTGGGGAGGCCTGAGGAGAGCCTGCCAAAGTGTGAAATTCCCAGCAGGGAGAAGACATTTGGAAAAACAGCTCCATCAAGTTTTATCAACACAAATCATTTCCTAAGTGGTATATTTTATTTAGAGTATGTGTGGCCTAAATTTAACAAGGGAAGCTTTTATCAATCGTAGTTTTTATCGCTTCCAGATATCTCGGTTTCTGAATTACTGGCAACGTTTATGATGTGCTCATTTTTCTGGGCTTTCCTGTCTAAACACACCACGGGTGATGCTCTTGGTGTGGAAAGCGGCGATGCCCTACACACACGTTTCCTGTTGGCCGTGCTGTGTGGTTCAGGCCCTGCACAAACAAACGTGGGCCTGGAGTTCTAATTTTAAGGCTTAGAGGAAACAGACATTAATAATCACAGTGGTAGAGAAACACCCACAAATAGGCTACATTATGAAATGCCAGTTTCTCTGCCATAGTAAAGGCTTTGGTAATTTCTTTTTTAGGAGGTCGATGCTGGAAGAAAGTGATTTCACCAGTAACTTCCTGATCTCTCAGGAATAGCGTCAATGGCCACAAACATATTGAAGGCAGAAAAGTGGTTTGTTCATGTCCATGACTTTACCCACATGTTGAGAGCAACTACGTGAAAGTAAGAGAAGTTTTACATGGATAGCTACCACTAGCCTAAATTCTTCTGCTTTCCCATTCAGATTCTTTCCTCCCTGGCCATTCAAGAAACTATCAAATTGGCCTACCTTCTGTTCTTCTGCCGAAGTTTTCTTCCTCTGCCTCCCTTGTTCACCAACAAAGCCCATCTCTTCAGCCATCTTGTTCAGGTTTTACCCTAATTTAGGAAAGCTGACTCTCTGAGTGTGCTCACATGGACTCAGAGCCACAGACATATATAAAAATTTCTTCCATAGGAGTTTCCCTATTGTATATCACAATGAATAAAAATTTTTAATATTAATAAATTGTATGAAATTTCTGTGTCTCCTGAAAATAATTGGAGAAATTTGCACCAAATTTAGAGAGCATGTTTGAGGAACTCTGACTTAAAATATAGACTGCGTACCCTATGAGGAATTGCCTCGTGGATCTACCTCAAAGAGACATGCCATCACCCTCTAGGACAGCTGAAAACAGAGTTCATTGAGGGGCCAGGCTATTATGGATGCCCTTGAAAGAAATAAATCATGGTCAGGTCTTCACCATGAACCCCTGACTGAAAGTCACAATAGCAGATTTTCAGAAAAGAAGGCAATGCTTTGTAATCGAGCTGCTTCTCACAAGTACAACTCCATGTGGCTTTCACCAGAAGTATAGCGTTAGAAATTTATTTGTTTAGTAATGGCTTTTTAATTCACCTGAGTAATGCAGGGAGGGGCCAGCATTTTATAAGTATAACTCACATGGCTCATCCTGTTTTCTTTCCCTTCCCATTTGGCACAGGGACTGTTCACTCTTCCAGACACCCATATTACGTGTTGGCCAAGTACTGTATGAATTATTTCCTCTACAGAAAATTTAGTTATTTCTTCCTTTGTGTTTCTATTCTTAGTGATATAATGGTAGAATAGTCTCTTCCAATTAATGATAACAACAACTAGCAAATATTTGTCAGACATGATCAATCACTTATTTTATAATTTATGTTTCATTTAACCTGTTTGAAATATATGATTCAGTGCTTTTTCAGTACACACACAGAGTTGTGCAACCATCATTCCTATTTTAGAACATTTTCATCACCCCAAAAAGAAACCTTGTACCTGTTAGTAATTAGTGTACCTTAACTCACATCTCTAATGCTAGGCAACTATTAATTATCTTTGTGTTTCTGTGGGTTTGCCATTCTGGACACATCATACAAATGGAAACATGGAGTATGTGGCATTTAGTGTCTGGCTTCCTTCACTAAGGTTCATGCATGTTGTAGTTTGTATCAGTATTTTCTTATGGCTGAGTAATATTCTACTATATGGATACACATACCCATTAATCAATTGAATGTCATTTGGGTTGTTTCTACATCTTAATTATTTGGAATAGTGCTGTTATGAACATTTATGTACAAAATTTTGTGTGAACATATGTTTTCTCTTCTCTTAGATATATGTTGAGGAGTTGAACTATTGAATTATATAACACTATTTAACTTTTAAGAAACTGCAAATTTTCTTTCCAAAAATGCTGCACCATTTATAATCCACCAGCAATATATATGAGGGTTTCAATTTCCCCATACCTTCTACTTGTTTTGTCTATTTGACTATAGTCATTCTCATTTGTGTGAAGTGATATCGCATTGTGACTTTGATTTGCATTACCTAATGGCTAAAGATATTAAACATCTTTTCATGCGCTTATTGGCCATTTGTGTATTTTTTTTTTTTTTGAAAAATGTTTATTCAAAGCATTTCCCTAGATTTTAATTGGGTAAGTTTTTCTTTTTATTGTTGAGTCATAAGAGTTCCTTATGTATTTTGAAAATAATTTCTTTATCAGATATATGTTTTGCATATATATTCTCTCAATCCCGGGTTATCTTTTTACCGTCCTGATGGTGTCATTAACAGCACAAAAACTTTAATTTTAATAAACTACTTTATTTTTTTATTCCTTATGTTTTTGATGTCTAAGAAATCATTTCCTAATATAACATCAGAAATATTTTACTCTTATGTTTTCTTCTAAGAGCTTTATAGTTTTAACTCTTACATATTAGGTCTAATTTTGGTTAAACAAATCCATTTTAGATTAATTTTTGTGTATGGTGTGAAATAGAAATCCAACTTCTTTCTTTTACATGTGGATATCTAATTGTCTCAGCACTATTTATTTGAAAGACTGTTCTTTCCTCATTGAATTGTCTTGTGATCCTTGTTGAAAATCAATTGGCCATAATCGTGTTTATTTTATTCTCTTGATCTGTATATCTATCCTCATAGATAGACATATCTGAGAGTACCACACTGTCTTGATTACCATAGATTTTTATCTCCAGAAATGTCTTTTCCAACTTTGTTCCTTCTTTTCAAGATTGCTTTGGCCATTCTGGGCCCCTTGTGTATCTGTTTGAAATTTAGGACCAACTTATTGATTTCTGCATAAAATCAGCTGGGATTTTGATAGAAATTAAATTGAATCTGTAGATCAACTTTGTAAATATTATCATCTTAACAATATTAAGTCTTCTCATCCATATACATGGGATGTCTTTCCATTTACTTAGATATTCTTTGATTTCCTTAACAATACTTTATAGTTTTCAATGTACAAGTCTTGTGCTTCTCTTAAGTTTATTCTAAGTATTTTTTTGATGTGATTATAAATATAATTCTTACTTTCATTTTTGATTGTTCATTGTTAGTGTATTGAAATGCAATAGTCTTTCATATGTTGATCATCTATCTTGCAAACTTATTGATATTTTTTAACTCTAATAGTTTGTGTGTATGTGTTGTGTGTGTATTCCTTAGAATTTTCTATATACCAAGTTATTGTCATCTGTGAATAGAAAATATTTTTACGTCTGCATTTCCAATCTTGATGCCTTTTTTTTTTCTTGCCTAATTGCCCTGGCGAATACCTTCAGTACAATATTGAGTGGAAGTGACAGAGAGAATATCCTAGTGTTGTTCCTAATCTTAAAGGAAAAACTTTGGTCTTTCACCATTAAGTATGATGATAATGTGAGTTCTTGATAGAAACCACTTATCAAAATGAAGAAGTTCTGTTCCTTGTTTTGCTGAGAGTATTTATTTTGAGAGGGTGTTGGGATTTGTAAAGGCATTTTCTGTAACTATTGAGATGACCATGTAAGTTTTATATTTTATTTTTTTAATACGATGTATTACATCAATTGATTTTCAAAAGTTAAACAAACCTTATATTCTAAAAATAAATCCCACCTGGTTATAGGTGTATAATCTTTTTCATATGTTGTTGGATTTATTTGCTAGTATTATTTAGAAGATCTTTGCATCCTACTATTTGCACATTGGTGGGAGGGATTGACCCTTGGTCTGATTGGTTGCGAGGATTGGCCGATGAGGGGCCAACCTTATGGAGCAGGATTCACTTTAGCAGGACTCTGGTGCCTGCCCAGTCTTCCTTTCATGTGTGTCCTCCTCAGATATAGCCCTGGGTGGTGCTTCAGCTCTGGCACCAGTCGAAGCAGGCCACCAGGTACGCAGGCCCAAGGGCCTCTTGGGAGGGGCCGAACTGCAGCCTAAGTTTAGCCACAGCCTGCACACTGAACTTTCCAGGAGAGGCCACCTGGTAAGAGTCACCAAGCAATCCTAAGATGGCTTTAACCTGTGCTGGACTTATAGGTGCCTCAGGAGGCCAAGCCGGTAACAAAGGCCAGCTGCCACTAGTGCCAGGCATGGGCCTGCTCAGCAAGAGGTATGGGGCTCACTGAGGCCAAATGATGCTTCTTTGGGTTTTGTGAGCCTTTGAGAGATTTTAGGAAAATTCGCAACATGAGCCAAGAGAGGCCATTTGTATGGAAAAAAAATCACTGGAGGCAGCTTGAGTAGGCCCACAAATTAGGACAGGCAAGGTCTCAGGGAATCATCTGGATGAAGCGCCCTGTGTAAACCAGGTGGATAGAGACCCATCTATGGCAGCTGCCTGCATCCACATGCCAGAAGGTGGGAGGGCTCAACAAAGGAACAATGGATATTGCCAGCACTTCTGTCCCAGAGAAAGCTACCCCTCCAGCCCTCACTCCAAAGCCAGACAACTCAGTCCCTTCCAGTGTGTCCCTGGTATTCCTAGAGCAGCTGCCCCAGCGCTGGAGCTCAGAACGAGTGAGTCAATCATCAAGTAAGTCCAGGCGTGGGTCTTTTAAGAGGAATGTTTGCAACCTCTACAGCCCTCCATCTTACTCAGCCATGATCTCTGTTGATTTTCACAGCCAGAGATGTGGGAACTTCTCTTGCTGGCACTGGAACCCTGGGCTGGGGAGGCTAGTCTGGGGCTGGGACCCCTTGCTCCTCCAAGGGGACCTTTGCAGCCAAGATAACCCTCCCAATTCTTGACCTTCACATGTGGTTGTGGGACCAGCCCATTTTGCGTCTCTGCCCCCTCCTCCTAGTCTCGAGGTGACCTATTATGTATGTCCCCAGTTATAGGACTTTTGTTCCGCCAGGTCTCAGGCAACTCCCAGTGATGGTTGTCTTGTAGTTTCATTGTAATTTTGATGTGGTTGTGAGAGGAGGCAAGCACAGCATATACCTTCTGTGACATCTTGACTGGAATTCTTTTTTTAAATTTCTTAAGGCGGAAGATTAGGTTATAAATTAAAATCTTTCTTCTTTTTTAATATACACATTTATAGCTATACATTTCTCTCTAAGCACTGTTTCAGGTGTATCCCATAAATTTTGATATGTTCAGTTTTTATTTTCATTCAACTCAAAGTATTTTCTAAATCCACTTGTGTTTCTTCTTTGACTCATTTGTTATTTAGGTATGTTTTAATTTTCACATAGTTTGAATTTCCAAATTTTCTTCTAATTTCATTGCATGTGGTTAAAGAACACACTTTGTGTGATTCAGTCCTTTTAGATTTATTAAGACCTGTTTTATGGCTTAACATGTGATCTATCCTGGAGACTGTTCATGTGCACTTGGGATAAATGTGTATTTTGCTGCTGTTGGATAGAGTATTTTGTAGATGCTTGTTATGCCTAGTCAATTTATAGTGTTGTTAAAATCTTCTATTTACTTGTTGATCTTTTGTTTAGTTATTTAATCTATTAGTGGAAGCAGGTGTTGAAGTCTTTTATTGCTGATTATCTATTTCTCCCTTGAACTCTATCAATTTTTGCTTTATGAATTATGGAGCTTATTGTTTGGTATGTATATATTTATAGTCATTATATCTTCTCAATGTATTGTCCTTTTTATCATTATAAAATGTTCTCTCTAGTAATAATTTTTTGTCAAAGTTTATTTTGTCTATTATCTAGTCACTGCAACTGTCTTTTAGTTACTGTTTGCATGATATATACTTTTTATTTCTTTACTTTTAACTTGCTATATCTTTGAAGCAAAGGCAAATCTCTTACAGACAGCACATAGTTAGGTCTAATTTTTTATTTACTTTGACAATCTCTGCCTTATGATTTGAATGTCAATTAACATTTATATAATCAATGATAAGGTAGGATTTACATCTGCCATTTACAATTTGTTTTCCATATTTCTTATGTATTTTTTTCTATTTTTGTATTACTGCCTTCTTTGCCTTAAATATATATTTTCTAGTTTACCATTTTTATTTCCTTGTTATTATTTCACTACATTTTTGAGTAATTTTCTTAGTAGTTGTTCTAGTGGTTAATAACTTACTTTATAGCAGTCTATTTTAGATTAATAAAAACTTAATTTCAATAATGTTCAAAAACTTTACTTCTAAATAGCTTCCCCTTCCCTGGTGCTGTCATAGGTAAGCAAATTACATCTTTATATATTATGTTCCCATAAACACAGATTTATAATTATTGCTTTTTATGGTTGTCTTTTAAATTATGTAGGAGAAAAATAAGAGTTATAAACAAAAATTTAATTTCTGCTTTTATTTATATTTGCTTATATAGTTACCTCTACTCATGCTCTTTATTTCTTCTTGTGAGTTCAAGTTATTCTTTATTGTCCTTTCATATCAGCTTGAAAAACTCTGTTTAGTATTTCTTGTCAAACAGGTCTGCTAGCACTTATTTTATAAATATATTTATAAATATATAGCAGTGATATATATATAGCAGTGAGATATATATATGTGTGTGTATATATATGTACATATACATATATATATATACACATATATATAGTTTTTGTTTACCTTGGGGTCTTAATTTCTCTTTATTTTTGATAGCTAACTTTGCTGGATATAGAACTCTGGATTGCAGTCTTTTCCTTTCAGCAGTTTGAATATGTCTTCCCACTGCATTCTGGCTGTCATTGTTTGTGATAAGACATCACCTGTTAGTCTTATTGAGAAACTCATATACATGAAGAGTTACTTCTCTCTTGCTATTTTCAAGAATCTCTCTGTCTTTTGACAATTTGATTATGATGTGTCTAGGAGTTCATCTCTTTGAGATATCCTCCTTAGAGTTTTCTGAGCTTCTTAGATATAGGTTAACATATGTCATCAAATTTGGAGTGTTTCAGCCATTATTTCTTCAAATATTTTTTCTGCTTCTTTCCTTTCTTCCTGAAACTCCCATTATGTGTTTCATATTCTTGCCAGTGTCTCATAGAATGGTGTTCTATGGTTCACCATACACTCTGTTCATTTTTTTTCTTTTCGTTCCTCAGATTTGATCATCTCAATTAACCTATATTTAAGTTAATTGAGTCTTTCTTCTGCCAGTTCAAATCTGCTTTTAAGCCTTTCAGACGAATTTTTCATTTAAGTTATTGTTCTTTTCAATGTCACAATTTCTATTTGATTTGTTTTTATTTCTCGCTGTTTACTCATATTCTCTATTTGATGAGACATTATTTTTATGCTTTCTTTTTATTCTGAGGACATGATTTCCTTTAGTTCTTAAACATATTTAAGATACTTGATTTAAATATTTATCTCTCAAGTCCAACTTCTGGGCTTTCTTTAGGACAGTTTCTATTGACTGCTTCATTTTATTATTTGCAACTCTTTCTTGTTTTTGTTTTTGTTTTTGCATTTGAATTTTTTTGTTGTTGAAAACTATACATTTAAAATAATGTAATTTAGCAACTCTGAAAATCAAATCCTCTCTCTCCCAGGATTTGTTGTTGCTGCTGTTTGTTTATCTAGTGAATTTCCTGACTAATTATGTGAGTCTGTATTCTTTTTCTAATGTGGCTACTCAAATAGGTTAGTGGTCAGCTAATAATTGAATATTTTCTTAAATACCTGGAAACGGTAAGTCTACCAACTTTTGCTCAGGGCCTCAGTGTGTGTTTTGGGACACACATTCAATGCTCAGAAAGGCAGTTTGCAATTCCTCCTTGGCCCTCACTTCCTATTTATGGCACCTCAAGTAAGCCAGAAATGAGAGCTTAGGACTTTCTCAGATCTTTCCTGGGTATGTGCATAATTTATTTATGGATATGGATATATATATATATATATATCCTTCTAGAGTCCCAGTAATAGTCATACCTATTCAAATCCTCCTACGGACGTCTCATTCTCCAACTTTCCATACAATATTTTTTTGTCAGATTCTTGTTTGTTCTAACTATTATCACAGCCTCAGGTAGCTGCAGTATTAAACAATGGTTGCTGATTGTTTTTGATAAATAATCCCAAGGAAAGGTTGTTCACAAGGACTGAGAACAAGCCCTTTGAGTGGGGGTTTACAGGGAACTACCAGACAGGTCAAATAGTGACAGTTCTCTGAGATGGATGCTTTTGGGGAGCTCCAATTTTTCTGTTCTTTCCAGTGGCTGCTAGGCTGCTGATTTTCATAGCTACAGTAGTTCTGAGACTGCTGATTTTCAAGGCTATCTCAAAGTTTAAGAGAGGGCGATGGAAATAGTGTTAGTTTAAACATCACAAAGTCTACTGTTTTTAACCCAGATTCAGATTTTTTTAAATAAACTTTCTTTGGATTATTGCAAGTCTAGTTAATTTTCAGAGTTCTGAAAAAAGTTGTTTTAGACAATCTTTGTCAGTGTTTTCCTTGATTTCATAATGGAGCAGTACTTTGGAGGTCTTTACTCCCCCATTCCCACTAATGGCACTCTTCTTTGCCTTTAATGAAATATTCTAGCCCTAAAATTATTGTTCAGAAAGACCCTGACAATGAAGCTTTTAAATTATTTGTAAACAATTAAATGATTTGCATAATCATTTGATGTAACTGTATTACTCTCCTTGTCTGCCAATTTTTTCCCCCTTCAGAACATAAGTTTTCTTTTTCTCTCCAGCCTTTCCTGTGCATCGAAGGATGAAAAGAACAGTAATAACAAGAACTTATGACATTTGCTTTGTGCCAAACATTGTCTTAGACACTTCACAAATACCAAGTCAATCCTATGATATAGATGTTATTGTTACCCATGTTGCAGACATGAAAACACCCAGACACAGGAAGATTAAATAATGCATCGAAGGTCATACAGCTAGTATTAGGCAGAGCTTGGACTTGAACTGAAGCAGCCTTAGCTCTTAGCTCTTAACCAGGACACTATACTGAAAACAAATTATTCAGTCTGAAGGCTGACATTTAGATTTTTTTAAATACAATGCTATTAACTTTTGTTATTTTTAGGGCTGCAACAACTTTGGCTGAACAAAAGGAAACATACTTATTTGCTGTCTTTCACATTATAGACCTATAAAAATGTCCATTGTGGAAACTATAATGAAGGAGCAACATCAGTCCACTGATGTTATCTGAGATGTTATTGTGTTATGTGATATAGTATAAGCATATGCTATATACATTTTTTAAAAACAATAAGAAGTCAAAGGTACAGATACAAACTTTGGCATTTAAATCTTGAGTCTATTCCAAGTCTTTTCACTTTATAAAGATGTATACTGCCAGACCCATTCTGAAGCTGTGTGTAAAATTCTACATGCTGCAGTGAGATTAATATTTTTTAAAGAGTGATTTTATAGAAAGTTGGCACCAGAAAATAAGGTTCTGTTTCATTATTTTGACATATAAAAGTTTATTGAGGTCACAACGTATTCTCTTTTGGAAAAAAAAATCATTAGCACATGGTGAAATACACAATTTATTGGCAAAGTCACAGTAGCACTTTTTCTGCGTAAATTTCTCACAGCACATCCAAAATGTATTTGAGACTACTTCTAAATATGGCTAACTGATGAATAGATTAACATGAATAAAGATATTCATGCCAGTCTTTAAGTTTCTAGTTCTCAAATAACATTGCTAATCATTCAGTCACATAGGGCCTGCTTTATTTTTCAAATTCCTCTATATATGCTTGCAATCAACACTTCCCTTTCAAAAGCCTTGTTCTACCCTCTTTATTAAAATACCCTCTGTGTGATAGCTCATTGAGGGTTTTCCTACTTCCCAAGCCTTTTCAGAAGAGGGTCCACTGTACTTTTTCTTTTTCCATCAATACTAACAACATAATGGAGGTGTTGATGTTTTTCAAACATTAAAGTTGAGCAAGTCTTGAAATAACTGACCTACAGTTGATTTTGGCCTACTAAGTAATTTATAGCATACCTCTCTGGTTTGGTGTTAACTCACTGTAAACCTCAAGGATCTTCTGGGTCGAGAGGCAAACCTGGAAAAATATTTGCACTTACAGGTTAAGTTAAAATTTATACTCCCAGAGCCCCTCCCTTTGAGGAAACCTAGAATTATAGTACATTATACCTGAAAAGAACTTTATATCATCTAGCTCAAGCTCTATTGACAAATTAGGAAACTGAGGTCCAAGGAGGTGACTAACTTTCCCAAGTCTGCACAATTCAATCACCCTTGACATATGGTTCCCCAAGGCTGGCTTCCTAAGACACCTTTAGGATTGTTGAAGGCAATATTCCTTTGCTTTAATCATCTCAGAGTTAGGTACCAGGCAACTAGGGACCACCACTATAGCCCAAAGCCTACCAAAATTACTCAGACTAACTAATTTCAACCTGTTCACCCTGCCCTGTCTTGCGCTGCACATAGAAATCTCAGTAAAGGCCATGGCCTCCACTCTCCCCTCTCACCTGTCTTCTGTCTCTGGACCTCTCTGGAGTTTTTCCATGTGGCCCTGAGTGACATGCCATGTCTCCTGTCTCTAGGACCTAGGAGTAAAATGAACTTGGAATTTTGGTGAGCGTCTCCTCTGTCTCCTCTTGTGGCCATACCTGACTGAATACAAAACATAGTTCCTGTTTCTTAAAGATGGCAGTTACTGGAATCAGTGGTTACATAGCTTCCTTTCCTCATTCACTTCTCCCTTCCCTAAGTATCAGAAGGATAACAACATGCTCATGCTTTCTGGATCTAGTATCTAGGTCTCATTTGCCATAATCAGACTAGAAGTGAGAATGGAGTTTATCTCTTGGTAGAAGAGGCTACTCGCCTGCTAGATTGATGATCTTATGATAAATTGAGAGTGAACAAGTAAAGAAGCCCTGACTATAGTCAGAAATGATGACATCCATGTAACATAACTACAGAGCTAGCTATCATCCTCAGCAGTAAATACCCTCATCCCCCCCAGAACTCCCTCCCACACATACACACTGGGATTTGTCACTCAATGTCACATGAAGAGAAAATAGCATGTTACTACTCTTGACTGTGTCAACAGGAAGAGAACACTGCCTCTGAGACACAACTCTCCACCAACTTCTATTTTCCCCAAGGCTGCTGATGGGTTTCCTTTAACGAAAAATAATTATGCAGCCCTTAGCAAGTCAGCAGAATTATTCTTCTGGGGAGTCGATGGATAACTTTTTATGGTTTCTAGTGGGAGAGAGCTTCTTGCCTGTAGCATTCTTCTTGCCTGTAGCATTCTTGCCTGTAGCTTCTTGCCTGTAGCATTCTTCTAGCCTGTGTATGTAAGTAGAAAAAGTGTGGACATTGCAGACAGACAGACTTATTTACATCCAGCTGTGTGAACTTCATCAAATTGTTTAGACTCTCTGGCTTCAATTTCCTCATCTAAAAATAATATATTGTGAAGAATTACTATCTGGATTAAATGAAATGTCATACGGTTATATAAAATCTTATATAGAATGTTAACTATGTTATATGTTACATAGAATGTTAATATTGCCTGATATATAACAGGACATTAATATATGCTTATTCTTTTTTCATTCTGCTGGTCAGATAGACCACAGAGTTCCCTCCTATTGTGGGGGAGACTAAGGAAAGAGGGCAAAGGAACAGAACAAGAGGTTACTCCTTCTAAGGACAAATTGTTCCTATGACTTAAAGACATTGTTAGTCCCTTTTGCATTGGCAGTCTGAATGTAGACTAAAAGTACTAAAGCTGCTCCATCCCAATATGCACCAGGAAAATGAACTTTGGGAAATAAAAATATGCTATACATTATCATTATAGGAAACTAAAGTAGTAGGAATGGTAGCAGACTTACAACATAAACACTGAATTGTAATCAAATCCCTATTCCATAAATACACTAAAAATGACTCGTTTTATATATTTATGCCAAGCAGCGTAAGATAAGTGTTTATCTACCAGTCTATCTCCAAGTTACAGAATAGCAAATCATTTTCTCACATAGCTAGAGAATCAACTTCTCCTCATACTCCTGCAAAATCTTGAACTATTTTATAATAAAAGTACTTACACATTATTTAAATTTTTCTATTATTTATCCTTATTTTTAATTTAAAAAAGCAAAAATAATAAAATAGTAACCCCCCAAAATTATTTCATTATATAACTATTTTTCAGAGTATACTCTATATTATATTCTTACATGTAATGTAGATTTTACATGTCCCTAACTGCTATTCACATACTGTTTGGTCATAACTATCATATTAAAAAATTAATCCCTCTTTATTTGTATTTTTGGTTCTAAGAGTATTTATCTCAAGCTACTCTTTGACGGGGTAAAAGTAAAATTTTTTTGCTTTTATCATTTAGTTTATTTTAAAGACCTTTCCATATCAGTACGTAAAAAATTTCTTATTCCTTCTTACAGCTGCATAATATACTATTGTATGGATGTTCCATGATTTATTTAACAAGTCCCCCTTTTTAAAAAATAATTTAAAAAATTTTTCAATTACAATTGGCATATAATATTAGTTTCAGGTGTACAGCACAGTGATTAAATATTTATATAACTTATGAAGTGATCACCTTGATAAATCTAGTACCCATCTGATGCCATACATAGTTATTATAACATTATTTACTATATTCCTTATGCGATACTTTACATCCCCATGACCATTTTGTAACTACTAATTTGTACTTCTTAAACCTCTTCCCCTTTTCATGCCCTAACTCCCTCCCATCTAACCATCAAAATGCTCTCTGAATCTTTTTCTGTTTTGTTTATTTTGTTCTTTAGATTCCACATGTAAGTGAAATTATACGTCCTTTGTCTTTCTCTGTCTGACTTACTCCACTCAGCACAATACCCTCTAGGTCCATCCATCTTGTTGCAGACGGCAAAATTTCATTCTTTTTTATGGCTAAGTAAAATTCCATTGAATATATGTACCACCTCTTCTTTATCCATTCGTCTATTGATGGACACCCAGGTTGTCTCCATATCTTGGCTATTGTAAATAATGCTGCAATGAACATATGGTTTTACATGTCTCTTTGAAGTAGTGTTTTGAGTTTCTTCAAATAAATACCCAGAAACATGATTTCTGAGTCCTCCTTTGTCTCTTGTTATATAGCCTTTGTCTTAAAGTCTATCCTGTCTCATATAAATATTGCTACCCCAGCTTTTTTTTATTTGTTTTCATTTTCGTGGAATACCTTTTTCCATCTCTTTTCTTTCAGTTTGTGTTTCTTTCATGTGTTTTTTGATCTGAAGTGAGTTTCTTGTAAGCAGTATATGTAAGGGTCTTGTTTTTTTATTCATTCAGCCACCTTATTGTTTGATTGGAACATTTAATCTATTTATATTTAAAGCAATTGTTGATATGTATGTAGTTATTGCCATATTATCATTCATAATTTTTTCTTTTTTAAAGAAGTCTCACTAACATTTGTGTAATATTAGTTTGGTATTGATGAACTCCTTTAACTTTTTCTTGTCTGGGAAGCTCTTTATTTGTGCCCTTCAGTTCTAAATGATAGCTTTGCTGGGTAGAGTAATCTTGGTTGTAGATCCTTGCTTTACATCATTTTGAATATTTCATGCCAATCCCTTCTGGCCTGCAAAGTTTCTGTTGAGAAATCAGCTGACAATCCCTTTTAGGCAACTAACTCATTTTTCTTGCTGCTTTTAAGGTTCTCTCTTTGTCTTGAAGCTTTGGCATTGTAACTATGATGTGTCTTGGTATGAGCCTCTTTGGGTTCATCTTGTTTGGGATGCTCTGTACTTCCTAGGCTTCTATGTCTATTTCCTTCACCAGGTTGGAGAATTTCCCATTATTATTTCTTCAAATAGGTTTTCATTTCCTTATCTCTCTCTTCTATTTCTGGTACTCCTATATATGAATGTTGGTATGCTTAATGTTGTCTCAGCAGCCCCTTAAATTATCCTCATTTTTTTGGATTATTTTTTGATTGGGTATCTTCTGCTACTCTATCTTCTAAATTATAGATTCTATCCTCTGTTTTATCTAATTTACTGTTAATTCTTTCTAATGAATTCTTCATTTCATTATTGTAGTCTTCATTTCTGACTTGTTCTTTTTTATATTTTCTATCTCTTTATGGAAGTTCTCACTGAATTCAACTACTCTTCCCCTAAGTTCATTGAACATCCTTATAACCAGTGTTTTGAACTCTGCATCTGGTAGATTGCTTATCTCCATTTCATTTAGTTTTTTCTCTGGAGCTTTGTTCTGTTCTTTCATTTGGGATATGTTTCTTTATCTCTCTATTTTGGCCGCCTTCCTGTGTTTGTTTCTATGTTTTAGGTAGAGCAACTATGTCTCCCAGTCTTAGCAGAGTGGCCTTATGTAGTAGGTGTCCTGTGGGGCCCAGTGGCACAGTCTCCCTGGTCACCTGAGTTGGATGTATGTTCCTTGTATGGATTGTGTGTACCCTCCTATTGTAGTTGAGCCTTGGTTGCTGTTTGCACGTCAGTGGAAGTGATTGACTCTCAAGCTGATTGGTCATGAGGACTACCCAGTGACTACAGTGGAGGAGCTGTTGTGCAGGGGCTGACCCTACAAAGCAGGATTCACTTTAGTAGGGCCCTGGTTCCTGCCTATTCTGCCCTTTAAATGTGTCATCCTTGGATGTGGGCCCAAGTGGTGCTCTGGCTTCTTTCCAAGCCAGTCACTGGGTGTACCAGCCTCAGTGCCTCCTGGGAGGGACCTCGCTTCAGGCTAAGTTCAGCTGCAGCCTGTGCCCTGCCCGGGGCCACCTAGTGTAAGCCACCAAGCAATCAACAGATGGCCACCACTCATGCTGGGCTTGCAGATGCCTCAAGATGCCAAGCTGTGAACTGGCTACCACTAGTGCTGGGCTTGAGACTGCTCAGCAAAAGGTACAGGGGTATTCTGAGGCCAGATGCTGCTTGTTTGGGTCTTGTGAACCTTTGAGAGATTTTAGGAAAGGCTACAGCATGAGCCAAGATAGGCCATTTGTATGGAAAAGCCATTGGAATTGGCTTGGGTGGTGCGGGGGTGGGGAACTACAAAACGATTGAGGCAGGGTCTCAGGGGATCACCAGGGCAGAGCATCCAGTGTTAGCCAGGTTGATGGAGACTCAGATATGCGAGCTGCCTACATCTGCACATTGGGTGTGTGTGTGTGGAGGCGGGGTAGGTTCAACAAAGGAACAGTGGCCTCTGCCAGCACTTCTGTCTGGGAGAAAGCTGTTCTTCCAGCCCTAACCCTGAAGCCAGACAATTCAGTTTCTCTTTGTATATCCCAGGCACCACCCAACCTACCGCCCTGGTGTTAGAGCTTAGAGCAAGTGGGTTTGTCAGGGAGTAAGCCTACCATAGGCACTTTAAAGAAATGCTTGAAACTTCAGCCGCCCTTATCTCACTCAGCTACAATCTCTGCTGGTTTTCACAGCCAGAAGTTGTGGGGACTTGTCTTCCCAGCAATGGTGCTCTGGGATGATGAGCCTGGTGTGGGGCTGCGACCCTTCACTCCTCTGGGAGGACCTCCACAGCTGAGATAACCCTCCCAATTTTTAACTTCCACACAAGGGTGTGAAATCCACCTGTTCCAGGTCTTTGCCCCTACCACCAGTCTCAAGGTGACTTTTTCTGTGTCTCCTTAGTTATAGCATTACTGTTTATCTAGACTTCAGGCAATTCTCAATGATGGATATTCTGTAGTTTAGTTGTAATTTTGATGTGGCAGTGAAAGGAGGCAAGCAAAGCATCTATCTACTCTGCCATCTTGACTGGAAATCAAAAATGAGATTTTTTTTTCACCTAAATAACTCCCCAGTTCAGAACTCCTCTGTTGTTATTTTTTATCTTTATCCCTTTCAGGTCAGAATATAAGTTAATGTTTACCTCATTAAAACTGTCTACCTTGTTGTCAGCCACTGAGACTAGGAGGGACAGTGTTACGTTACCTCTAAAACACAGAAGCCAGCACCCTGACTAAGCGCTGCTAGAGGCAGGGGCCAGGCACAACATAGCCACACTGTTATACAGTGAGCATGGGTCAACCTTACCTAGGCCTGACAGAAAAGGTGATCAGAGTCTCCTCTGGAAATGATATCCTGATACCTGTCATTGACCAGAGGACACCAAGTTAGATAAATGATCAGAGCTGATGACTAAACTAAGCAGATTCAGGCCTAGCCCTGCAGCCATGCCCAAGTAGACACTGACTCAGGATTAAACACAATGGTGCAGTACCATAGAAACTCACTCTCTGCCCTCTTCATATGTTAACGTGCTTCAGTGCTTCTGTCAGGATAGTGGATCAGACAGGATGTTGCCCACACTCTGAATCACAAAGACTATATAATAGAGAGGGTTTACTGAAGAACCTATGAAAGTAAGCTAAATTTTTTTTAAGTCTTGTAAACCTTATCAGTTTGCTTATAGTTATTTTTTGTTGTTCTTGGTTGTTGTTGTTAATCCTGAAAATGTGAGGGAATCCTGAAAATGTGAAGAAATCCTGAAAGAGAAGTATCTTTATTGTGAACAAATGCCAGGTACAGGTTTTCTGAATCTCTACACTGTTAGTGATTCATTTCATTTTCTATAGTCCAGATGTGAACCACACTAAAGCAACAATCACAGTTAATAAAAGTTTGATGGCAAATATTGAACATTATTTTACTTTCATAGCAAAGAGAAAATAGCCATAGAGCTACAATCAGACCTTATCACACAGTTAAATATGATATAAACTATCTAAAAAATTTTAACTTCCATGTTATTTTAGCTACTTTTTAATATAAGATTTTAAAAGTTTCAGTTGCTTGATGTTTATTCTTATTTATAGTTGTTAAACATTCCTTATTAAATATCAATCCAAGAGCCAAAAAAAAAAATACTTTTACATTTTTACAGGTTCAATTAAAGTACTTTGAAGCTGGGGATAAGGAGTTAGCACACATCAGCTGGGCTCTTAGTATGTACAAGGTAGCATCTGGACTTTCTGGGGAGATGGAGGTGTAAAATACTTGGTTCCTTCACTTGAGGGGATTACCATCTAGTGGTAAAAACAAGGTAATATTTGATAATGTAAATTTAAAGTTGATTATGACAAAAGCCACAAGAGAGACACTTTGCTATTGTGTATACAAAACGCTATTGAGAGAACTGAAAGGTTCTACCATGCTGATACTACCTCCAGAATCTCCTAAGATGTTGGAAAATATTTGGAACTAATGAGGGTGTCAGAGATTGCATCAGTGTACTCCAAATTGCTCATCTAGCGCTCAAGTTCCTATAGATTCCATGTGACATAAATAATAGGGTTAAACATGTTTCCTAATCCATTTCATTTACCTCTAAAAGCCTGACAAACATAATTGGAAAAAGCTATTATAGGGCAAGATGCTTCGAAATACTACCAATAATGACCTTTCAGGACTAGAACAGAGGCTGGTATACATACACAATAAGTGGAGAACCAAGGAAATTACCCATGTGCTTCAAGCCAAAATGACAATTCTGTCTAAACTCTGAATAGATTATAGATAGCTGACTTGAATTATTTGAATGATTGGTAAGGTTGTATTAAACTGGAAGATAATCCACATGTCTGCAATAACAAGGGAAGAAAGCACAATTTTATTCTTTTATTCTCTCAACATTTATTTACAGAGTACCTATTATGTGGTGTTTAACAAACAGCTGGGTGGATGTGGAAGGGACCCCTGATTTATAGCATTTGCTCATTTTCATGGTATAAATATATTGCTACCATGGTCAATTTCAAGCTACCAAAATGAAGTCATTGAACACAGAGTTGTGATGAGACACACCATGGCACACCATTATACAGAATTTTCACTTGTATGTTATATGCCATTGAGTCGACTTTGACTCCTGGCAGAGTGGCAAGGTGGCTGAGGTGGATCATGAACTGATCATGTGGGACCTCTTAGACTCACTTAAGGGTTTTGGTCTTTCCTAAGAGAATGGGTAAATTCTGAAAGGTTTAAATGGGGTCAGGGGTTGATAAGTTTATATTTGTGTTTAAGAAGATACTTGGTCCACTGGCTGGGGGAGAATGGATTTCCAGAAGCAATAGTAGAAATAGATACCTTTATTAGGAGGGTATTGCAGCATTTTGGTTGGGAGAGATTAGTGGTTTGGGTCAAGTTGGCATTGGAGAAAGAAATGGACAGATCCTTTTTGAGGACAGAATTGACAAGACCTCTTATGAAAGAGAAAGCTCATGCTGGCCAGTATCCATGGTTCTTCTCCATTTCTTGGGGATGTGACTAAATTAGATTCCATAGCCTTTTTTGAAGTTAGGTGGGGCTATGTCACTGAATTCTGGCCAGTGAATTTAAGCACAACACTTCCATGCCAGTCCTATAAAAGTCTCCTACCATCAATTCCCCCATTCTTTTACTCTTTCCCCAGTGACTTTGGAAACCATTTGTTGAACATGGCAGGTCCACAGAGTGGAGACAGCCTTGGACCCTGAGCCACTGTTGTGAGAGCATCCAATTCATAATAGATGGTCACATAAGTAATACATCAACTTTTTTATTGTGTTAATGGTGTGGTGAAGTATTAACTTGAGAGATTGATTAGATATGGGGAATAATAGGAGTGGGGAATGTCAAAGATAATCACAGCTTTCTAGCATGAGCAACTGTGTGCATGGAGAAGCCATTTAATGATATGTTGCATAATGGAAAGGAAGGAAGATCATGAATTTTGTCCCCAATATTTAATTTGAGATGCCCATGAGAAAACAAAATACAGAGATATCAAGGCAGCCAACAGGAAAAGAAAATCTCAAAGGAGAAAACCAATCGGCTGTATTAATTTGAGAGTTACCACTATATAAAGCAAGGGCCATTGCTTTGTATGACTTCAGTAGTCTATGTAGATGGTACTCCTTGGAATTGTGTGTTTGTAGCCTGCATGACTTTATGCAGATGGTATATAAAACTATGATAGAGGAGGAGGCCTTCTAAAAAGAGAGAATAGAATGAGAAAAAGTTCAAATATAGAACTTAAAACTCTCCGATATTTTAATTTGAATATAGTATGAAGTGTCCAAAAATAGACTGAGTAGATAAGGTCAGAAAGGTAGGACAGTGTCAGGGGATCAGAACAGCTGTATTAGTCAGCTTGGGCTGCCATAACAAAATACCACAGACTGGGTGGCTCAAGCAATAGAGCTTAATTTTCTCACAGTCCTCGAAGCTGAGAAGTTCAAGATGAAAGTGTTGGTAAGGTAGAGATCATTCAGAGGCCTCTTCTCTTGGTATGAAGGTGGCTGCCATCTTGCTGTATGCTCACATAACCTCTTCTTTGTACGTGCTCATGGAAAGAGGGAGAACTCTCTAGTATCTCTTCCTATAAGGGCTTTAATCCCAGTATAAAGGCTCCACCCTCAAGACCTCATCTAACCCTAATTACTTCCCAAAGACCCCCATCTTTAAATATATTACATTGAGGGTTAAGACTGCAATATATGAGTTTGGAGAAGACACAAGCATTTAGTCATAAAAACAGCAAGGTTAAAAAAGTAGTCAAGAATGATAAGGACTGAAAATGTCCATTGGATTTAACAATGTAGTAGTTACTAGAAACCTTAGCAAAAGCAACTTTAGTGAAGTGAGGGGAATGGAAATTAACTTAAGAGTTGACTGGGAAACAAATGTGACATGAGGATATGGAGAGTTTGACTGTGGGAAAAGAGAGAGGTAACTAGAGTGACTATGGAGTCCATGGAGGATTTGGGGTTTTGGTTGTTTTTTTGCACAGTATAGAATATTTGAATGTTCTAGTAGTGAGAAGGAAATGGAAAATATGGGGTTTCCCCAGGATATGCCTAAAAACCAGTGAGTATAAGCATTTTTCCTGAGTGAGCTGAGCAGGATGTCTAAACCTAGACAAAGCCCAAGAGTGAAAAATAAAATAAATTCTTTAAGCATTTATCAGGGACTAGAAGCCCTGGAAGATTGCTAGAGTACCTGCTACTTTTCAAGAAGACCATTTTAGTCACATCTAAAGATTTTAAGAAAAGTTGTTGCAGGCAATCATAAGGCAGTGAGTAGTGGTAATCTTCACTGTGCTCTCAACCCCTGAGTAATTGCAATATGAACCACCATCCTGATGGGTATTAATTAACTCTCTCTTGGGTTTTTGTTTTTGTTTGGTTTTGGTTTCATTGGGTCAACTTAAAATCTAAATCTATATCTCTTCTCATTCAAATTGCCATATATATGTAGTCTAGTAGTCCAATGAAAACACTTAAAAAATCTTTTCTAAGAGTATCTGCTCTTGTAGATCACAGGACTTTAGGGAGGAATTAATTCAAAGGAGTTTTTATACTGCTGAAAGATGGTTTTCTGAAAGCCTGCTAGTCTCCCCTCCAAAAAGGAAGCAACATGTTGCAGATATCTAGGTGGAGTTTAGCAATCATAAGAGTATGGCACTGGTGTAAAAACAGACAAACAGACTAGTGGGACAGAATCAAGAGCACAGAAATAAATCCAAGCATACATGGCCAACTAATATTTGACAAGAGAGCCAAGAATACTAAGTGAAGAAAAGACAGTCTGTTCAATAAATGGAGCTGGGATAATTAGATGGTCACATCTAAAAGAAAAAAATTGGACCCCTCTCTCACACCACTCACAAAAATTAACTCAAAATGTATTAAAGATTTAAACATAAAACCTAAAACTATGAAACTTCTAGAAGAAAACATAGAAATAAATTTCCTTGACATGGGTCTTGGTATTGATTTTTGGATATGACATCTAAAGCACAAGCAATAAAATAAAAATTAACAAATGAGACCACATCAAATTAAAAAGCTGTACAGCAAAAGAAACCATCAACAAAGTGAAAAGATAACCTACAGAATGGAAAAAATAATTTGCAAACCATGTATCTGATAAGAAGAGTTAATATCCAAAATATGTAAAGAACTCATACAACTCAATAGCAAAACAAACAAACAAAAAAACCCCAAAGTCCCAAATAACCCAGTTAAAAAATGGTCAAAGAAACTGAATAGACATTTTCCCAAAGAAGGTATATAAAAAGCCAACAGGTACATAAAAAGATGCTCAACATCAATAGTCTTTAGGGATATGCAAATCAAAAACAAAATGTGCTGTAACCTCATACCTGTTAGAATAACCATCATCAAGAAAAAAAAAAAACAAAAAACAAAAAAAACAAGACGTAACAAATACTCGTGTGGATGTGGAGAAAAGGGGACACTTGTGCAGTGCTGGTAGGATTGTAAATTGATACAGCCACTATGAAAAACAGTATGACAATTTCTCAAAAAATTAAAAGCAGAACTACCATATGATCCAGCAATTCTGCTTTTAAATATTTATCTAAAGGAAATGAAAACGTTAATTCAAAAAAATATCTACACCCCCATGTTCATAGCAGCATTATTTACAAGTGTCCACTGATGGGTAAATGGATAATGAAGTTTTGATACACACGCACACAATAAAATATTATTCAACCATAAAGTATGAGGAAATCTCACCATTTGTGATAACATGGATAGACTTTAAAGGCATTACGCTAAGTGAAATAAGTCAGACAAAGAAAAACAAATACTATATGATCTCGTTTTTTTGTGGAATCTAAAAACAAATACAAAACAAAAACTTACAGAAAAAGAGATCAGACTTGTGAATATCTGAGGTGGAGGGTGTGGGGGGGATCGGATGAAGGTGGTCAAAAGGTACAAGCTTCTAGTTATAAATGAGTTCTAGGGATGTAACGTACAGCGTGATGACTATCGTTAACACTGATGTATGATATTTAGGAAAGTTGTAAAGATAGTAAATGCTAAGAGTTCTCATCACAAGGAGAAAAATTTTATTTTTTTTTTATTGTCTCTATGTAAGATGATAGATATTAGCTAAATCTATTGTGGTAATTACTTCACAATATATGTAAATCAAACCATCATGCTGTACACCTTAAACTTACTTAAACAGCAATTATGTTAATTATTTTTCAAAACCAGGAAAGAAAGGAGAAACATGTTGCACTAAATCCATGTAACATTTACTTATTAGACTTACTTTTTGCTTGTCTCTTTAAGTTTCTCACTCTCCATATATTAAAGGCTGTCAAACCCAGTGTCATTATCCTTCCTTTTTTTGTCCTCTATTCTCATGATCACAGTTCAGACTCCTGCTATCTCTAATCTAACTAGACACTGTATCCTGAGAATTTTTTCTAATGTATAAAACATTCTGAGTAGTGTGCTCATGCTAGAGTGCATAGTATTCGTTCTTGGCGAGAACTCTTTTCTAAGGGACTTGAAATCTTTGTTAAGCTCCTCCAGCAAATCTGCTGGAGGTCATCGTCTCTTCAGCCTTATTATTTGCCTGCCAATGTTGGGATATACAGTAGTGGTATATGTTTGCTCTCTATACATTTTATAAACTTAACTGAAGAAAACCAGTTGCTGTTGGAGGAGCTCCTGAACGGCAATCTCAGTCACAAGGACTTGCTGCAGCAAAGTTTGAGGATGTGACTAACACGCCAAGTCATGTTGAGAAAAAAGCTAGCACCACTCAATAAAATAATTCCTCTTCTGGAAAATAAGCCTAAATTATTGATGCTCGAAATTAGGATTACCACGTTTAAAACTGCAATTAACAAAGCTCCAGTTTTAAGAATTACTATTTTCTGTTTCTGATTCCGATAGTGAGGTATATCCACTGTTCTTTTGCTGTATAACAAACCACACCAAAACTTAGTGGCTGAAAACAAACAAAAATAATTTCCCTTTCTGTGAGTTGGCTGGACTAAGCTTGGTGGTTCTTCTTTCCACGTGGTGTTGACTGAGGCTATTCATGCGGCTTCAGGCATTTGGGAGCTCATCTGGACTGGAGCAGCATGATGCCTCACTTGCATATTTGGGACTTTGGTGCTGGTTATCAGTGGTGGGGGCAGGGTGCTTCCTTTCTCCTCAATATGGCCTCTCTCTTTCCACAGAGTTTCTCATTATTCATTAAGAAGCCCACACTTTGTAAAAGGTGGTAGGCTTCCAAGTGAAGAAATGTAAAAGTCACCAGGCTTCTTAAGATCTAGGCCTAGAAGTGGCACAGAGTCTCTTTTGCTGCATTCCTTTGATGAAGGCCAGCCCAGATGCAAGGGGAGAGGAGGAAAGAATGGTATGCATAAACAGGGAGAGGAGGAAGTTGGTGGCCATCTTTGCAGACAGTCTACCACATGTACTATTACCCCCTAAGTTTATGAAACCGCAGTTAATTTCTCTTCTCCTACGCATAAATATTTCAGTGATTGAATAAAAATGAGCATGAGATCAAATTCTACCTAAAAATAGATTGTCCATCTTCACTCAATGACTTGATAAGAGAAGCTCAGCTACCTTGAGGTTGTCACTGAAGTCCTCTAAGTGCTTATCTATTTATGAAGAGCATGGAACCTCCTTTTACCATGGTGAACCATTTTGTCTTACAAGCATTTTGAATCAAGTGGATTTGACAGTAATTCATAGTACCAACAAACATAAATAAATGTTTTATCATCTTTAAGGGACATCAGCTACAAAATTCTGTGAGTCTGTTATTCTCGAGCAGTGTACACATGTACTCAAGATTGCTTTTCAAATTCAAGCTCAGATATTTTAGATAATATCTTCTTTTCTGCCTACTTTCAGTTTGACTTCAAACAGTTAGAAATCTTCTAAAGACAGTTATCTCGCGTAAGGAAAATGGTATTATCTCAATATTTCCTGGAGGGAAGAAAAACAGACTAGATTAGTCATCTGTGTCATTTTCCCATGATTGAGATTTAATATTTGTTTCCTATTTTCCCCACCCCCACACTCCCCCAAGAGTATCACAAGACTAAGCCAAGTCTTTAATAACTGAAGGAAAATGTTTGAGCACAAGAGCCTCTATCAGTACTTGAGATTTCAAAACCATCTGACAGTTCTTAGTATGGGTTCTGAAAGATGCAGGAGTAAACTGTCACTACTAACTTAGAGATATTTGATGACTTGAAAAGAGAATTTTGTGTGAGGAGGAAGCTAGGGCAGTTGGTGGGGCAAAGTGTCTTCTCTGCACCATCTAAAAATGATGTAACATTTCAGATCCTGCAGAAAATAGTTGAAAATCTACTCTGAACCAGTTGCTCTACTGGATGCTTAATATACCTCATCTCATTGTAATTAATGGGCTATTCTTCTACCTTACACATAAAGAAATTAATGTTCAGAGAGGTTAATTACCATACTCAAGTACCATGTAGTAAGCGTCAAAGCTCAGTTTTGACCCCATGTCCCTGATTCTAAATCCAGAGTTGCTTAAATTGTAGTATACTGACCTCTAAACCATAAATAAATTAAATTCATGGTAATAAGCTTTCCCTCAAGTATCTCGTTTCCATTCTCATACCTAAGTTGCGAGGTAGGTATGCAATGAGACTTTCAAACAAAGCCAGGTAGAGAAAAATCTTGGTGGTACACAGAGAAGAATCTGCTTCTATCAAGTTTCTGATTTCTGTAATAGATCTTGTGATTCTTTCTCAATTTTTTCTTTAGAGTTGTGACATTTGGAGCATGAAATATTTGATGTGCCATCTAAGCTCTTAAAGTGTCTTCACACAAGAACCTGAAGGAACAACTCAAACACGTAACCTTGAAGACCAGGCAAGTAAGTTCCTCAAAGTTGGGGCTGGGGAATTACTGAACAGGATTTTCAGACAGTTTTCATATCAAAACACTAAGTCTTTAGAGTTTCCTACCCTACAAGGAAGTTGCAACAGGTACTAAGGCCTAATTGAAAGCAGCAAGAAGTTATTTCACTGGTCACTAATCATACAGAGTTGTTTCTTTCTTGTCGAGTTTTCACACTGCAAGTAAACTTCTAAGAACCCTGTCTGGGCCACAGATTGGCTTTACTACAATCCTGCCTATTCAGTATTCACAACAATTCCTTCCACTTAGCCCTCAACATACACACCTAATAACTTTTTCTCTCTGAGTGTTGTGTACACTTCAATTTTTCAGAAAGTTACATAATAATATGACAGAGGGCCTCTAATAATACTGCTGCAGTTGGGTCTTGATAATGGTCCTTCTGCTCCCAAGTGTAACTATTGAAGGCCATATTAAAGATGTTGCCTGGCAACTCAGTGTTGTGGTGGTAATAGTCTGCATAGCCAGATACTGTGATGATCAAGACTCAAGGTAGAGGGACATTGAGTGGGGTTCAAGGCCAGATCTCCTTCTCTCTAGTGTCTATATCTCTCAAAGGAGGGAGGAAGGGAGAAAATGAGAATAAAAAATAAAACGTTGAGTACCATGATGACTTTAAATACACAGATTATTTTACAAAGAAAGAAGGAAGCCATGTCTGAAACTTCCCTTTCAGTCATAGGATTTGCAAGCACAAATGGTTTTTATTTAACACACATCATATATTTTACATAACTATTGGTCTTGGTTTCATCTAGTAACTCAAAGTGTATTTTCCCATGAAAATTTACTAGGTTTCTTTCTATATTCCCCACTGGGAGACTAGCTGACTACTGTAAACCAAGAAGGCGTTCCTAACCAAAAGTTTATATGAAGTTAGCAAGAGTGTGTTCCACTCCTTCAAGTTTAAGACCAGTGCTGCTGTGAAATCAGGACTGTGTCTTAAATCCAAAGGCACACGACTGAGGGTGAGGAAGAAGACTGTATCTAACATAACAGGACCAAAGGAAACATTGGTTCTTGTCCTAAACCTACCCAGTCACGATGTGTTGTTTGTAGCCCTGATCCTGTCCTACAACCAGTGTATCCTGGTTGCTACTCCTCTTCCCAGAGCCATGTCTTCTACTCTATTGGCCCCAAATCTTGGTAACTTCTTGATGATTCCCTCCAGTCATCTTTGCTCCTGGGACCCAGTTATGCCAGAATGAGTTCTTCCTGGATGTTCGCATTGATATATTCAATAAACAAGAGTATCTGACTTGAGAAGCCAGAGTCCTTTACTGAATCCTGCAGAAATAGGAGCAAACCACACATACTGCTTAATATGTATTGTGCACTCCCCTCTGATGATGATGGTGATGATGATAATGTGTTATTTTTATGGTATGCATTCTAATTTAATTTACTATATATCTTGTTTTAATTTTAATCTCACAGAATGCAGTAATTAGTCCCATTTCACAGATGGGGAAGCTCAAAGAGCTTAAGAAGCATGTCCAAGGTCACAAAACTATACAATACAATAACTGAACCGAACCTAGCTCTGACTGTAGCCCTTATGTTTTTCATCCCTGACAAAAGTGATATCGATACTGTACTGTCTTCTTGTTGTTGTTTTTAGCAGACTGAGATAAACATTTCTTAGAAGTATTTTCATATTCACCAAGTATCAATTTAACTGCAACCTCTAGACAGGTTGAGCATTGAATAGGAACCTCTTGCAGTGGTCTTCCAGAATAGTTCTTTTAACTGAAAATAGAAATAAATCTATGATATACTGCAGATAGATGGAGCAAGCTCTGCGAATACCAATTTTAATGTTGGCTCAAAAACTAAAGAACTTGCTATGCTTTTGTTCTATTGGTGTTCAAGCAAATTGTGTTGAATATCCATGTTTGATTCCATAGTGACTTTTGAAACATTTTTATATTCTTATATAAAAGTCTTAGCTTCATGTTATTATAATATATCAAGGTTGGTCACCTAATGCATAAATATTGAGTGCAGCTGTAGAATTTAATAAAACCAAACATTTGAGCTAACAAATGAAAAAGTATATATTATTGGAAACTTGTGCTCAAAGTTGAAACTTGTGCTCAAAGTTGAAACTTGAAGGAAATATTTTAGCACTATCACAATATTACATTGCAATCATTATTTAATTTATCTCCTCTGAAATGACTTAAAGGAAGTGCTCGCAAAGCCCTATTTACCTCAGCCAGGAAGTAAAGCAATGGTCAGCGAGTGAATGAAGTCATGGAAACCTGACAATGCCACCATTGTAAGAGCTCCTCTGAGTATTGTTTGACATTGACCAAGTGAGGATTAAGTGTTGGGAAGTTCTTATTTCATCATATCAAAAGGCGTCAGGCTAGAACAATAATATACAACTAGCCTGTTCTTGAATTCTGTTTGTTTCCTTTTAATTGAATAGTATCAACTTAAATGCACCTGGAAGAAAGGAATGTTTTTTAGTAAATTGTGAAGATTTTGGAAACTGTTTTACATTTTAAAAACATATCTTAAGTAAATAGCACATTTTTAACCTGTCCATAAGTATATACTATAGGAATATTATAAATACTATATATCATATATGCGATATATATATATAATATATATTCACCATTTGGTTTTTCCAGGAGAAACTTAGGGAACTCTCAAGCAACCTGTGCATTTCAATTGTCACTTTGAACTTTGGAACAAAGGAGAGACTGTAAAACCAGTTTATAAAAAGTATTATGAGATACCACAACTGGCATTTTTATGACCTTATTAAACTACATTCAAGTGGCATAAATTATATGTAATGAAAGTGAAAAAGATCTCTGACCCGATTTTAATATTGGGTGCATGCTTATTAGTTTGAGTTTTTTTTCTGAATAGAAACCTTTTTTCAAGCTTTAGCAGTTGATATTATGTGGAAGTCATAAATGTCAGATTACATTAAACTATTTTGGTTCATAGAATAGCACAGCCATTAAGTTACCAGAGAGTAATGAGTAGGTCTTCTCACAAAGTAAAGCCAAAGGTGTTAATTTAGATTTGAAACATTCCACCTCATTATAAAAGCCAAATTAATTTGCCATATGTAGAAGCAGCAAAAACCAATATTGAAAATGTGAAAGACCTCTTTTTTGTAGGAGAATGATAGAAAAGAACATTACAAGGTTTCTGTTTCTGAAGAGTAGGCAGATTAGTCTCTCAGAGGTTAATTATTAAGTGTTATAGAGTCTCTTATTAGGAATTTATATTGAAGAAATTGAATTAATACAATTAGTTCAATGTTAAAGATAAAAGTAAGTCTGGGAATTTAGGAATTTTGAAAATGTGTAGACTTAAACATAAATGTAAAGTCGACTTATTTTATCTCTTCTAATTTTTATAATTTATTATGAAGATAGTATTTTCATTTGTTTTTAAAGGTTTTGTTTAGGCATTAGTTACAAATTCTGAAAAAGATAAAAGAAGAAAACTCTCACTAATTTAGAGTATTGTAGAAGCAAAGCATAGAGCATCCTGAATTTCAAATGTCCATTCATTAAAGGCCAAGCCAAATGAAGAATACTTAAAAACATAAATGAGGATATTTGATAAAAAAAAAACTTCGAAAAAAACAGTCTTTACAAACCTAGATGATATACTGAAGAATGGTAATGACAAAAATGATAATGTTTAATTAGCTTATCATTTTTAAAATGTGAGAAAAAAACAGAAATGCAAAAGCCAAAAAAGCTAGTTCATAGTAGCACGACCTAGAGAAAGATAAAAGTACCTATTGTGTACAGAATGGTCAGCTGAAGGATCATTATATGAAGTTGTTTTGGTCAGAATAGCAGGTTACTAAGGCATTAGTAAAGATGCCACAAGAATTCCTAGGAACTCTTCTGTGTCCTTAGCAAGAAAGGCAACAGGCAGGGATATTAGATTCTAAGAGAATTTAGAAAAGTGAGGTTATACAGAACCATTTAAATTTAGAGTGAAAAAGCAATTTTAGTCCCTTTTGTTTGTATTTTGTTTTCTAGCTCAAGAAGTGCTTTTATATTCTCATAGTAACCACTCCAAATGACTGATATTTATATTTTATTTTCCATATTAAGACACAAGTTCAGAAAGGGTTGATTATCTGCCCAAGGTCACTCAGCTAGTTAATGCCTGAGACATATATAGCTTATCTAGCCAGTGGTCATCCCAACTCAATTTAAGTGCCTTCTGCAAAAGCATTTCATAATTTCTTGGGGAAACTTACTTCACTAATGAAAAAGTTTTGTACAAAAAAGTTCTTGTGATATTTTTTAATATCTAGCTTTCGCCGTTCCTATTTTGGCATTCTGGATCAACAATAACCGTAACCAACATTTATGTGTTTTTTACTGTTTGCAACTTGTTTTAATACATATTACCTAAGTTATAACATATGAGATTACATGCTTTCCCACTGGAACAGGTTTGCAAAAACGTACAGGCGTCTTTTATGTCTCCCTTAACTTTTTCATATGTTCAGACTCTTCACTCCTCTCTAGATGGACTCCAGTTTACTCATCTTTCAAAATGTTGTTTCAGCTACCAGGGTTATATTCCAGAAGCACTTTGAGCAGACTGGAAACAGTAAGAAGAGGGACATATTTGGTTGATCAGATACAGGGAGTGAGGAAAGGAGGTAAAGGAGTATATTAGTTTCCTGTGGTTGCCGTAATGAATACCACAAACTGGGTGATTTACTCTCACACAGTTCTGATTCCAGACAGAAATTTATTCTCTCACAGTTCTGATTCCAGACATCTGAAATCAAGTTGTTGCTTCCTTCTGTGGTTTAGTTCCTTCTAGAGGTTCTGCGGAAGAAACAGTTCCATGCCTCTCTCCTAGTTTCTGGTGGTTGTAGGCAATCCTTGGTGCCTCTTGGTTTGGAGTCATACCCCTCCAATCTCTGCCACCATATTTACATCAACTTTTTCTCTGTATCGATGTGGGTTCTTTTTTGTCTCTCATAGAACACTTACTGAATTTAAGGACCACCTAATCCTGTATGATCCCATCTTGATTCTTAACTAATTATATCTGCAATAACCCTATTTCCAAATAAGGTCACAATCTAAGGTTCCAGGCAATATGAATTAGGAAGAGTTTTTGAGAGCCTCATGTGTAACCTGATGCCTGTGATGATTCTCATTCATTGGGCGATTTTAAAAAGTACTGATTATCACCTTTGGTTGAAATGGGAAAATTGACTAAATAGATGTTTTGATAACCTGGAAGGGGGAATTGATAGACATTGGAGAGATTATGTTTCTATTTATTAATAGAGATGGTACAATTTCAAAGAAAGAGGAACTTAGTGCACAACATGGCAATTTTCAGTGAGGTGCCCGATATTCCATTGGAAATCACTAGATACTCAGTCACAGCTCATGGAGAAGGACCCAAATTAAACAAAGGAAGCGTAATAACTGAACATATGGAAGCAATGTAGCAATTCTATTAAGAAGTGACAGATACAGGCCATGGGGATTACAAATCCATCACCCAGTTTTCAATGATATATAAAGAACAGAGACCGTAAAATACTGTTCATTTATAAGTGATCTTTTTCCCTTCGCCTAAATTCCCTGAGGACCTTGCCTAACAGTACAGAATGTCAATGTAAATTGAATGTGTGATTTTGGAAAATTCAATAAATTTAGAGAATGGAGAAAGGGAAAGTAGGTGCTTAGGACATCTATTGAGAAAAGTATGGATGACAAACAGCTGAAAATCTTGACAGATTTTGCCAAGAAGATTGATCATAAATCTGGGATCTAGACAATACATGAAGGAGAATATGGTGGGTTTACTTGCCAATGGAAGAATAGATGAACTCAGTAGATGCCTGTATCTCATAAGAGGTGGGTGGTAGAAGGAGAGATGTGCTAGTGGTTATAACTTATGTGCTAATAATCATAGTCTAATGGAGAAATGACTTTAATGGCCTCTCTACTTCTTCACTGTGGAGCTGGCTAACGTTGAGTCTGGACTAAACTTCTCTAGTGAAGTGGCATTGTTCTGAAAAGCAACATGAGATAATGATGCAAGGTGGAACACAAGCATCAAAATCATCCATTTCCTCTTTAATTTTATCTCAAATTGATGTTACGCAGCTAGAATTCAGTAAAAACAACATGACAAACTAGAAATAACCCACAAGAAGCCACAAATTCTTTATTTTATTAAAAGTGTGACATGTAGCATGCTTGTAGTCTATGCTCCTAAAAAAAATATCACAAGAGTTCCTTCTTCATCCTCAAATGGAAAATAGCAGATCCCCCATCCTTTAATAGCTGGGTTTTTGATGACCATTGCTCAAGCTCAAGCAGTGACTTGTGCATCAGCAGCCCAAGCATCATCTAGCTATAATGGATGCTTCAGGGTTACTCAAAGCAAAAGCTTTTTTTCCCCAAAAAAAGAAAGACAGATTTGCAGCCTTATTACTTCCAGAAATGTGTTCACCCTGTTCTTGTGTACACTAACACAACTAAGTTTTTATGATGCTTTTCTTAATAGTGTGGAAGTATGTTATGTATGTTTAATAATTTATGTGAAATTGTCCCCCAATCCTGGCTTAGAAGTAAAATCAATAGTCTTCTGAACCATAATATCTGCCATAGCATAAAAATTGATCCTTCTGAATGTTTGCAAGAATAAGAAGGTGAAAACCTGCGAACTCAAAGCAAATTTAATAATTGGGTCAAGATAGAGAATAAGTTGAGAGAAGGACAGATGTTTGTGTTCTGTTAACCCAGATATTTAGTTACCTACAGATTAGAAAGTTGTTTTTCCTATGACATGCTATGTTCTTGAGACACTCATTGGCCTTAGAGTGACCTTCCCAGAACGCTCTGCATCTCCAGCATATAAAAGCAGAATTGGCTAAGGATCATGTTGGTTTCTGTGACTGCAGCAAGAAGTAAAAGAGAAATAGCACTTAGCCTCACAGAGAGTATTCATTCATCCAGTCATGCAACATATTCACAGAGCACCCACCCACCAAGCCCCATTCTAGGTGCTTGGGATTTGGCAATAAACAAAACAAAGATCCTTATTATCCTGGAACTTATACTCCATTGGAGGCCAATAAACAATAGATATGTAATAAATATATAAATTTTACTGTATGTTCAAATGTGATAAGTGTTATGAAGACAGAAAAGTAGATCAGAGTAAAGAAAATCTGGAAGAGCAAGGGCCAAGGGAGGAGGTAGGACAGTGTGAGTCCCAATTTTAGGTTAGGATCGTCAGGGTGGACCTCACTGAAACAGTAGATTTGGGCAAGCACTTGGAAGAAGTGAGAGAGTTTATCTTGTAGATGTCTGGAGCACAAGGATTCCAGGAAGAGGAAATAGCCAAAGCAAACACCTGAAATGCAGAAGCATGCCTGGCTTGTTGGAGGAAGAGCGGAGTCGAGCTTATTACCTTGAAAATGGAAGAGACATGTGTGCTCTACCTGGACACATTTTTGTAAACTCATATCTATAAGTGCAAGTTCTTTTATCATAAATTATTTTTGACCTCTGTAAGATTGACTTATATTAGAAGGTGAAATTACTTTTTTAGAAAATATGGAATCATATAAGATATGAATACTATAATCTAAAACCTCTTTTTCTTGAGTTGTAACATGTGTATGTTCCAAGAAGAAACATACTTGGCTATCAGTAGTAACATACTGTACTTTCCATAGTGGCTTTTAGTAATTTTCCTTATTATCTATATAGATAAACATCTCAGCCTCTTCTTTCACATGGCAATGTTCAAGATATTTGGATTCAGCTATAAAAGCCATTCTCCATCTCTAATGTTAACCTAGACAGGAATTGCACCCACCCCCACAGAGACTTTATTAATTAACAGATATAGCTTTGGTCAGGCATTTTTATCTCCCAGCACACAATGAGCATTTTACATTCATAGTGATTTAATATGAAGCTGACTTATGTTAGGATCGAGTTCCTCTTTCAACCACATGTAGAGTTTTAGCAATATGTCTGATTTCTCAGTGAAAAGAATATTTTGAAGAAAGAATTGGTCAAGTTATCCATAATTTCCTTGTTGAGCATCTTTCACTACTGTTTATGAAATACCCAACTAGTGCTAAAGATTAGACATTTAAACCTTAAAATTACAGAAAACAAGCAAGCAAACTTTCAAAGAAAGATTAAGATTTATAGGTTCTTTCGAAGTAAAATTTCTTTACTTTTACCACAGGAGAACCCTGGTCTTTGGCCACTTTTGCTCTGTGAAGAAATTTCACAAGAATACAATTTCAAATATCCTCTAAATTCAAGGACAGTTTTGTCATTGAGATTCTACTTTTTTCTTTTAGAATAAGGGCAGTGAATGAGACCTTTGCTTTAATATCATGGCTCAGCAGATGTCTAAATCTTAAGGGAAAAATGAATTCCAAGTGGCTGTCAGCCACTTTTACACTCCAGAATGAAAGGTAGAAGAGACATGTCTTTAAAGCAAGAGCTGATGGTTTCCTTCACACACCTGTGTGCGAAGTCTCTTGCATGGTGGTGGCACACTCCCAACATCTGCTTCTTTCATTGAACTGAGCTGTAAATTGAAATTCCATTGCAATGTTTTTAGAACTAGTTGAAGTAAGGAGACTGTCAGAAATCCTCTTTAAACTCACCCTTATCCAAACAGGAAACTGACCCTTGGCCCCTGGACGTAACAGTACACCAGTGGAAATTTCATTATCCCTGTTTCAGCTGAACTAAGTGAAAATTAATTGTGTAATTATCTGGATGAGCGCATGTGTAAAATTTTACAATGTGCCAGTTAGATTAAGTAACGTGTTAGTGGCATGGTTTAGTACAGAGTCAAATCTGTCCTATAAAAAGGGAATAAAAAAAAAAACCAACAAGGTTGGAAGAAAAAAAAAATATGTCAGAACAAATGGTTAACATGAGAAAGCAAGGTTAGGCTTAATTCCATAACCTGATGAAAATCTTACCTTTCAGATCATAGGTAAATCTGGCATGGTTGAAAGGAGTGTGTGTGTGTGTGTGTGTGTGTGTGTGTGTGTGCGCGCGCGTGCGCGCGTGCACGTGGAGACATTTGCGTAAATGGCTTCTCCATTTACCATCATTTTAAAATGAAACTATTATTAAAATATTGAACTTGCATACTATTGTATTTTCCTTGACCAACCACATTAGAAAATGCAGGCAATATTCAGTAAATAGGATTATTTGTCTCAGATATATTGTGTTCACCTGCTCAATGAATCTCTCTGACTTTCCTTCTGGATTTAATTCCTCAAATAAATGATGAGATAAATGCTGCATCCTGACTTAAGAGCATGTCATTAAATTATATAGGCAAAGCATGAATCGATTTCAACATCAAATGCATGGGGAATTTCAATTTGAAGTTTTATTCACTTTGATAAAGATTTTAAGGGATGTTTTTCTCTGAGATTTTGGTCTCACCCCTAAAAAAATATTGCTTTATGGAGACGATTTCCATTTCAAAGTCTCTGGAATGTTTAGATGGTAGAATTTGTGGATGAAAGATATAACTTGGGTAGACGCTCTTTGAAAGTGAAGACCATTAACAACACTTGAGGAGTGCACTGAGATCTTAGCAGTTCTGTCAGAATTCTGTCAGAATTCACAATGTCAGTGCCATCTTGGCAGATTCAGATACTAATTTATACATCTTGCCAATGAAACAGTTCTCCTGTTTTTCTCATTCCTTGTACTATACATTGCCTCCTTAAAGCTATGTTTATGGTAAAAGTCGGCTGAAGTTTTTCTTCCACCATTCTCCTAAAAATTAAAGTTCTACCAGACAAAAGTGGTAACATGCATAAAGAAAATGTACTCAAAATGTGTTTCAATTTTTTTTTTCTTTTTTGGTAACTTGGCTTGATATAATGTCCTTAGATGTTTGTACTTTAGGTAACTATTGCTTTAAGAGATTGTTAGTACTTTAAGAAAGCTGTAACAAATATGTATATATATTTAGTGGAAAACATTGTAATTTATATAAACATGATTAAAAGAAAGAAAGCACCAATCTGATTTATAGAACGAGGCAATCAAAGGGCACTGAAAAATAATTGACCATATAAGGAAAAAGCAAAACTTCAGATCAGAGAACATTAGCCTCAAAATGAAAATGAGACTATGATGTTAAAACTATATTTTACCATTGATTAATTATCAAGAAGGCTTTTTACTTTGACCAAGACCCAGTGCCCTCTTCACCCGTTTTAAAGTGTCAGAATCTGGGTGGAGGCATGGTTGTTTGTCAAACCTCGAGAACAAAATGGCAATCAGGAGATGGCCTTGCAGACCTCCACTTGCCACCCCCGCCAGAGCCCAGTGTGGTGCTTATGTTGGAAAAGTCCTGGTCACATGCCCTGTCATGCTCTCCTTCTATTAAGTGACAGTGTTTGCCACTTTTCTAAAGCCTGACCTGAGAAGCGCTTTGTGACTCTCAGGAAATAGTAAAAATCAGGACCATCTAGTCAGGCATTATATATATACATACATACATGTATATTATATATAGTATTATATATATAACAGTTTGCAGTTGTAATTATCCTAACTTTAGATGAATTAAATTTTTAAAAAATATTTTTATCATGTTTTAAAATTATTAGATATGAACACTTTTTAAAATTTAATGTTTTTATGTATTCCTTCTATTTGAATAATGGAAGAGCTTGGAATATAGCTTCTAGCACTGAACCACTTATATTTTTAAATTATTTTATTCCTATGGATTTCAATTAAGACCATTTTTTTACTATGGAATATCAGGACTGAAAGAAACCTAAAGCTCTCCTTGTCCATTCTACAGGTAAGAAAATCAAGTCCTCAAGAATACTGCTCTCCTTAGTCCAGTGCTCTTTTACCTAAGCCATGTTTTCTAGTCATGTGGGGGTTCCCTCACCCTTAATAGGATGAGTAATAAATATGTGACTATGTAGAAAGTCAGATGGTAGATTTAACAGAAAAGGGGAGGATCATGGGGTTTAAAGTCAAGATGACCTGGGTTTGAGTTATGGTTCCTTGTCTTGCTCTCTGTGTGACTCTGAGTGTGCATCTTAACTTCTCCGAACTTTAGAATACCTGATTTGGTAAGTGGTATCTATGTTGTGAGTTAATTGTGAGCACCCAATTGAACAATGTAAATGGAGCTGCCTGGCACAAGATGAAGAACCAACAACATTCAAATATTTGAGGAACAAACTTTCAAAATCAGAAAAGCAATTTATTAAATTTATGGTCAAAAGCATTTGGAGAAAATCTTTGAAAGCAATTGAGAAGGAAATCAGGTTAGCAGAAATTTCCTTTCTAATAAGATTTATTATACATATCCCCTATAGAACATGTTGATTCAGTGTGCAATGTTTCATTTGGGGATTGGAAGTACAGAGTTGAAGAGGGAATACCTGATAATTCAAGAGGAAAATGTATGTGAAAAATGTATCTATGTTAATTTTATTATGATTTATTATTTGTACCACCATTTGCTTCACAAATGGATTCAATGTGGCAAAGTTATTATATTTTTATTGCCCATTTTGGAAATTTTTATAACATTTTTAATTTCACAAATGGTAGAAATCTTTCAATTCTGATTTTGTAAAATGCTGATGTACTTTGCAAGACCAAATGCTCTCGCAGAATTGCAGGAAAACCCAAGGAAATAAAGCTAAGTGCCTGGAGCCAGAATATAAAAAGTACAGAGAACTAAGCTCTTGTGTATGAGAAACTGAACACTAGAGCTTCCTACTCATGAGAGGTGGAGGTGGGATAGGGAGAGAGGGTGGGGAAAAGAGAGAGAGGCTTTATCTTACTTTAGTTATAGAAGTGAGGTTACAGATTTTTTTCTTCTTTCTCATTGCTTGTGGAATTTATGAAATATTATATTGCAGAGCTGAGCCAGAATTATTCAAAGTAAGAGCTTAAGAAATGGAATAATAGAGTTTTTGAAATTGATCTAAGGTTTAAAGTCGGCATTCGTTCTTTTTTTGAAATACACAAATAAAATACACAAATACACACAAATGACCCTACCCCAGGGTCATTCACTAATTCATTACACAGTTTCCCCGCCCCCCATGGATACTTTTATTATTTATATAGTAGATCGCCAACTTCATCTCCCTACCTCCCTACAATTGAGATTTCATCTTGTTCCCAAACTGAGTAGTGAAACAATGACAAAGCTATTCAGAATATGCTACTCCAAAAAGAGAGCTAAGCTAACAGCTCGCTTTCTTTTAACAGGCAAAATATATGCACTCTAGAATGCACAATGGTTTAGTCACTAAGAAATTCAAATGGGATCTTAAAGAATATAGGAAAATCCAGGGTGCAGTAAAGATGAGCTGAGATGCGCAACTGTTTAAGGGTTCTTGATGCTGCATCTCTTGGCCACTAGTTGCACACCAACTGGAAATGTGGAAAGCACAAAACTGACTTAAGGGATGTGCGCAGGAACCAAAGGCAGGAAAATACTAAACATTACTGAAAACATCCACTCCATGAAGGTCTTTACTTTCTAGGAGCTCTAAACTGTCATCACCCCCCAGTGCTCACATGGCTGACTTTATCCTCCATGTTTTATTTGGCACAGCAACAAGTAGTGTCTTCACCACCTATGATGGTGATGCAGTCCCTGGAAGTGGCTTTCACCACCTTATCCACGAGGGCTTTGGTCTTTCAAGCAAAAGTTTCCCATTCAAATATGCCCACAGGTCCATTCCCCACAATCTGCTTAGCCCTGGCATCAGCCTCAGTGTACATCTTGCTGTTCACAGGACCACAATCCAAGCCCATCCAACCATCAAGTATGCCAGAGGCCACCATAGCTTGGTCAGTTTGGCATTCTCACCAAACTTGTCAGGAGTGACAAAGTCAGCAGGCAAAGTAATCTCCGCATTATTTTTCTTAGCTTTGGACATCGGGTCTTTGACAGTCTTGGCTCTCTTTTCATCAAACAGAGAGGTGTCAATCTCCAAGTTGTTGAGCACCTTAAGGAAGGTAAAAAACCATTTTACCATCACTAATCATCTCTTTGACTTTGTCCAATATGTTATTGATCAGATGAATGTTGTCTGCAACTTTGCTTTACCCAGGATGGCCGGGAAGGGTTGCTCTGGACTCTCTAAGGCCTTGACAAAGTAGTTCAGCTCCTACTTCATAAAAAAACAACAACAACAAAAAAAACAACTTTAGCTTTCTGTGGCAGACTGACTGCCACCATGGAGCTGTGGGCTGGGTGATTAGTGCCAAAAGCTTCATTGACATAGACTTCCCCTATCTTGGAAAGTGAAGCTCGGAAGTCTTCTATTTTAGCTGGCTCTGCTTTAACCTTGTTCCCAGAAGCATCTTTTCTCTTCCCTTCTTCTTCCACGTGAAAGCAAGGATGACAGACCCAGCAGCTGGGTTAGCACAAGCTTTCTCCACTTCCAGGTCCACGCAGTCCTTCAAAAACAAAATATTCTTACCCAGCAGGGATTTGAGTTCTACAGCAACTGGCTCAAAGGAGTACTTGTCAGGAATGGGGATGCCATCAGGCCAGCTCAGGTGGTTCATTCGAACAACTGACTTGGCTCCATTGTCTAAGTAGAATTTGATGCTTGGGATGGCAGCCTTGATCCTCTAGTTGTTTGTTAACTGGCTGTCTTTCATAGGAAGATTAAAGTCCACCCTCAGAATGACCTGCTTCCCCTTTATGTCCAGCTTGTCCAGAGTCAGTTTGTTAGAAAGCAACATCTTGGCAATACAGCAGCGGTGAGAGGTGGGGATCTCTAACAGCGGTGGACGTTGGCTGTGGGATGCACGTGAAATGCCTAGCAAGGCGCGGGTCCCGCGTTCTGTACTTCTCAAGAGCCAGAAGTACAGCAGAGATAAAATCCAACAATTTCATTTAGGGAAATTCCATTCTAGTGGAGAGACAGATAATAAATAAACAACTACAATGTTAGGTGTTGGGTGCTATGAAGAAAAATTAAGCAGAGTGAAGGTGATAGATCAGGGTGAGTGCAACATTATAAAGGGTGTTCAGGGAGGCACTTTGTCATGAGCTATTAAATGGATAACTTCAACCTTATTCTGACAGTCCACACCTCAAAAACATCTAGTATTATCTGTTCCCGGGTATACTAGAAAGTGTACTTTGTTAGTTTTTAATTGTGATTCTAATTCCTACTTAAGAAATACTTGTGTCCTTCATTTCTACCTTAGTCAATAAGCCTATGATGTGTGAAAGACACTACCTGTATATTAGCCAAAAGTGGAATCCCATGAAAGGATCCAAAACAGGAAGGAGCAGAGGGGAACATATTCCTTTGAAAAAAATGGAGACTAGGGGATGTAAAATAATACAGTTAACTAAAGCTAAAAATAAATGACAGAGTATCTGATCTTAGAAAACATAACATATTTTCCTGGAGAACAGAAATCTAAGACAGCAAAGGGAATTCTTTTCCTTACTGTCCCACTTTTATCCCGAAGATCTGAGGGAGCCAAATGAAAATTTCCTGGCATCCTGGGGCAATAAAATAATCTTGGTCTTCTTGTGAAACCACATTAGTATGGAGAGAGAACAGAGGCCCTTTGAGCACTCCTAAGTGCTGTGTAAGCTGCATTTTTCCCCAGGATCTCAAAACTTTGTTTATTTGCAAAGAGTTGTGCTACTAACACATGGAGGCCTGAATGGCCCAGGTGCCATGCTCACATCTGAACACTTATTTAAAAGGAAGCTCTCAATTAAATGCTCTTTCAAGAGCCCAGAGAGATGCATCAGTGATTACTGTAGTTTTTTTTCAAAAATGTTGGTGAGATAGAAAATGCCTTTTTTTTTTTGAAAGTAGACTCAAGATAAAGTGCCCTCAAGAAGATATGGCCTAATGAGCCCTAGGTTATTTGAGCCAATGCTTCCCTTCAACTCTATCAGCTTCAAGCACTTAGAACAACTGACTTCTCCATTAAAAAGGATGTTAGCTTAACTTTTAAGTGACTGTACTTGTGAGTGTGTGTGTGTGTGTGTGCATGTGTGTGTGTGAGAGAGAGAGAGAGAGAGAGAGAGAGAAAGATGGGGTTCTTTGGCCAATAACAGAACTTTGTCAGAGGAAGAGTTCCTTTTATTTTAAAGCTGTCCTACAGAGAGACACTATTTATATACCAAATGCTATAACATCAAGTCCTCAGCTGCAGGAAGTACGTGGATTACTTACCTCCCCAGAAACATAAATACATGCAAAGTTATTGATGTTACTTAGAATCTAGTCTTTATTATTTAGGGCCTGGTTTACCTATCCCTATTCCTTCGTAGCTATAATATTTGAATTGAAAGTTTAACTAACGTTTTGCTGAAGGATTTGATGCCTAAATTGATGGTCCACAGAGCAAAGCCTAGTTTATAAAAAGAAGTTTGTGTTCTCTCCTTCAGCTCTGCTCTTCAAAATTATTCATGAAGATGCAAGGATGCCACATTGTCCCACTGGGCCTCCGGAGGTATGCGCTGTGCAAAAGGGAAGCTGATACAGTCCCAAGCCAGCTCACTTATTTATAACTAAACCCAACTTAAATGCTGCTTTCTCCAGCCTGTCATATCTTTCTCTGGTCACTCTGCTCATAACTTGCCTGTAAAATCTTACCAATCGTAGCTTTTCTTTTTTTTTTTTTTCAGAATACCTGCAAGTAGTTCAAGCCACTTCATATTCCAAGAAGGAGCGTCATGGGAATGGCTGCCAAATATTCTAGATTTTCCAACACAATGGTTTTGAACACTTCACCCTATGTCAGACCTGTGTCCCAACTTTGGTTTAGAAAACCTAGTTACCATGGTACTATGTTGCTAATCTTCGTTTCCAGACTGATTTCAGTTGCACTTCAGATTTTCCAGCTTTGCTTATTGCTCTGACCTCACCACACAGCCAACAGACATTTCCTTGAGTGACTTTATTCCTACTATTTTATCCTTGCTAAATTTTTGCATCTTCGCTTTCCAGAACTGGCTTTCTCATTTGTTGGCTGGCCTATCAGTAATGCTTCTTGAGCTCTTCCTATACCATTTACGTTAATATTACATTTCCATTATCTGCTAATTTCTCTTACTGAAACCCATACAGTAATAAGATTCAGGTTTGGAAATAATCCACAGTTGAGATCCCCAACTCTTTAGAAAGAGAAAGAACATTTATAGCAAGGGATAAGAAGCAGGCTTTCTGAATGATTGTGTATGGTGTCTACCCAATCCTAATACATTCCCAAAGGATTCTAACAAATCCTCAAGGAACTTCTGTTCCATCCTTGGCATGCTCTCCTTATTGTCATGTTTCCTAAAAAATTCTATCTACCTTCTTATTTTCTTTTGTTTTGTTTTTTAACTTTTCTTTATTGTGGTTAAAGAAACCACGTAACATTAAATTTATCTTCTTAACTATTTGTACGTGTACAATTTAGCGTAAGTGTATTTACATTGTTGTGCAACAGATCTCTAGAACTTTTTCGTCTTGCAATACTGACTCTGTATACCCACCAAAAACTAATTTCCCCTCCCCCAGCCTTGGTAACCACCTTTCTTCCTTCTGTTTCTATGATTTTGATTATTGGGATTCTCCAAATAAGTGGAATCATACAGTATTTGTCCCTTTGTAACAAGCTTATTTTCTTTGCATGATGTTCTGAAGGTTCATCCATGTCATAGCACATGACAAGATTGCCGTCTTTTTTAAGACTTCTCAATATTCTGTTATTTATGTATACCACGTTTTCTTTATCCATTCATCTGCCAATGGACATTTAGGGTGCTTCAATCTCTGGGCTATTGTGAGTAATACTGCAAAAAACAAGCGTGCAAAATCGCTTTGGGATTCTGCTTTGAGTTCTTCTGGATATCTACCCAAAAGTGAGAGTGCTGAATCATATTTTTAATTTTTTGAGGAAACTCTACTTTTTTCCACAGTGGCTGCACCATTTTACATTCCCACAACAGGGCACAAGGGTTGCAACTTCTTCACATCTTCTCCAACACTTGTTATTTTCTGCTCTTTTGCTAGTAACTATCCTGATTGTAAGGCGTTATCTCCTGGTTTTGATTTGCATTTCTCTAATGATGAGTGATGTTGAACATCTTTGAATGTGATTATTGGCCACTTGTGTATCTTCTTCAGAGAAATGTCTATTCAAGTCCTTTGTCCATTTCCTAATAGAGATTATTTGTTTAATTGTTTATTTTTTGTTGTTGCTGCTGAATTGTAGAAATCCTTATATATTGTGGATATAAACTCTTTATTGGAAATGTGATTTGCCAATATTTTCTCCCATTTCATAAGTTGCCTTTTCACTCTGTTTCTTGTTTCTTTTGACACGCAGAAGTTTTATGTTTGGTGTAGTCCCATTTGTCCATTTTTTATTTTGTCACATGTGCTTTCGATATCTATATGCAAGAAAACATTGCCAAATCCAATGCCACGAAGCTATTCCCCTACGTTTTCTTCTAGAAGTTTAATAATTTCAGAACTAACATTTACATCTTTAATCTATTTTTGAGTTACTTTTTGTATATAGTATAAAACAAGGGTCCAGCTTCATTCTTTTGCATGTGGATATCTAGTTTTCCACCACCATTTATTGAAGGGACTCCACTTTCCCCACTGTGTAGTTCTAGAACCCTTGTCAAAAACTGCTTGGTCATATATGCTATCTTTTTTTTCTGGGATCTCTATTCTGTTCCATTTGTCTACATATCTGTCTTTATGCCAGTACCATACCATCTTTGTGGTATGTTTTGAAATCAGTGAGTGCGAGGCCTTCGACTTTGTGGTATGTTGCTTTGTGGCATGTTTTGAAATCAGTGAGTGTGAGGCCTCCGACTTTGTTCTTTTTTGTCAAGGTTTTTTGGGCTATTCTGGGTTCTTTGAGAGTACATGTGAATTTTAGGATTTATTTTCTATTTATGCAAAGAATGCCTTTAGGATGTTGGTAGGGATTGCATTTAATATATAGATCATTTTTGGTAGTGTGGATATTTAAACAATATTAAATCTCCTAATCCACAAACACAATATGTCTTTTCATTTATATTTTCTTTTATTTTTTCTTATTTAGTGATGTTTTATCATTTTCAGTGTGCAAGTCCTTTACCTGCTTGGTTAAGTTTATTCCTATGTATTTTATCCTTTATGATCTATAGTAAATGAAATTGTTTTCTTAATTTTCTTTTCAGATTGGTCATTGTTAGTGTATAGAAACACTTTTGAGTGTTGATTTTGTATCCTGCAACTTTGCTGAATTTATTAATTAGTTTTAACAGCTTTTTGGTGAAATCTTTAGGGTTTTTTGCATATAAGATAATGTTTGTGAACAGAGGTAATTTTACTTCTTCTTTTCCAATTTATATGCCTTGTATTTCTCTTTACTGTATAATTTTCTGGCTAGAACTTCCAGTACCATGTTGATTAGTAGAAGTACAAATGGGCATCCTTGACTTATTCCCAATCTTAGAAGAAAAGCTTTAAATATTTCCTTGTTAAGAATGATTGCTGTGGGCTCTTCATATATGGCTTTTATTATGTTGAGGTAGTTTTCTTTGTTCCTAGTTCGTTGACTTTTATCATGAAAAGGCATTTAATTTTGTCAGATGCTTTTTTTTACATCGATTGAGATGTTCACTTGATTTTTTCCACTCATTTTGTTTATGTGGGTATCACATTGATTGATTATCATGTTGAATTATCCTCGCATCCCAGGTATAAATTGCATTTGGTCATGGTGTATGATCTTCTTAATGTGCTGCTGAATTTGGTTTGCTAGTATTTTGTTTAGGATTTTTACATCACTATTCATTGAGGATATTGTTTTTATTTTGTTTTGTTTTATCTTCATCTGGTTTTAGTATCAGGATAATACTGGCATCATAGAATGAGTTTGGGATTGTTCCCTCCTCTTTGATTCTTTGGAAGAACTTGAGAAGAATTGGTGTTAATTCTTTTTAAAATGTTTAATAGAATTCCCCAGTGAAGCCATTTGGTCTTGAGCTTTTATCTGTTGGAAGGTTTCTTTCTTTTTTCTCACTTCATTCTCCTCACTAGTTATAAATCTGTTCAGATTTTTATTTCTTCTTGATTCAATCTTGGTAGGGTGCATATTCTAGGAATTTATTTATTTATTCTGGGTTAACTGATTTGGTGCTGTATAATTAGTCTTAGTCTCTTACAATCTTTTTTATTTTGTGACATCAATTTTGTTGCTCTTTCTAAAAAAACAACTCCTGGTTTTGCTGATTTTTCTTTTATTGTTTTTCTGTTCTATGTTTTATTTACCTCTGCTATAATCTTTATTGTTTTTTTTCTTTCTTCTGACCTCATCCTTATGTTTTTAATCAGATTTATTTATATGCTGAAATTTCAAAATATCTATACCTTTAGCCAAGCTCCTTCTCTGGAACTTGGGATAAACATGTCAACCAACTACTGGACATCTTCACATGGATTTCTAATATCGAAATGTCTAAAACTGAATTTGGCCTCTTCTCCTTTAAAACTTGTTCCTTCTCTATAATAAAAGTGGTTAACACTTCAATACTGTTAACTCGCTATATGCCAGGCATGATTCTAAGTACTTTATACCTATTACTCATTTGATCCTCCCAACAGTCTTAAGAGGTAATTATTATTAACATCATCCCCACTTTACAGATGAAGGAACTGAGGAACAGAGAGATTAGATCACCTGCTAAGGTCATACAATAGTGGCAAAGCTGAGATTTGAACTCAGGCTATGTGGCTCCAGAGGCAATGCTTTTAGTCACTTCTCATTATCACCGCAGTTACCCAGTCACCGACATTGTACATACAGGGACTAGCTTTATCACCTCTCCCCCTCACATCTAAACAATCTTGTTTTCATCAGATCCATCCCTTTCCTCTCAGATACAGTATTCCGTTTTTGCAAATCTACTCAGAATTCTTCAATAACTCTCCATCACAGAGAGAACAAAGTCATGATTTCTTCAGATGATATGACCCCTGCCCTGCTCCTCCAACTTTACTCCTTCCCCTTCCCCACCTGGAACAGGATGTTCTAATAATACTCAACCGTTTTCATTCCCTTTAAACACAACATTGTGTCTGTCCTACAGATTTTTCTCACGTTACCCTCTTACCTGAAATGCGCTCCCAGTTTCTAAATACTCACGTCCTAATTCCTGTTTATTCCATAAGATTTAGCTCAATGTTCCTTTCCAGCAAGCCTTCCTTAATATCTCTACTACCATTGCTGTCCCCACAAGTTGGCTACTTAGCTCAATCCTCCTTTGTGTTTTCATAACAACTGGTGCACATGTCCATCATTGGTTTCTTCTGTTTCACTATTTATTTTGTTTATTTCTCTGCCTCTCCCAGCAGAATCATTTGCTCCTTGAGGGCTATAATGGCAATCAATAGATCTGAAATTCTGTAGCCCCTAGATTGGTAACTGGAAAAAGTATGAATTCATGAAATTTTTTATGTACTGATAGGTATAAAGAGAAACTGAAAATAAATGTCAATGTAATGTTTATGAACAGGCTAAACATGTGTATCTATAAGGGGAAAAAATGAAAAAAGTTTGCATGGATTATTTAGCAAGTATTTGTTAAACACCTGCTTTGCACCCAGCCCCAGTCACTTGCAGTGACTGATAATGTGACAATTTAAATGTTTGAATTGAAAATAAGATCATTCCAAGTTAAATCCACTATCAATTCATAACAGGTTTACTCTCAGATACTCTCTAGATAACAGTCATGCCCTTGGGAAGTGTTATGCCTTCTCTCCAGCCTCTAGTGTTCCAGGTAATATTAGAAAAGAAGAGCCATTGTGCCCTTGTCTTACCCCTCAAGGTAGATGAGAAGCCCAGAGGCTTGCCCACCCCGGTGCTTTTGTTCTGTAGTCTCTCCTTGGCACGTGTGCTCTGGACTGGACTTCTCTTGAGGCTGAAGTGGGGAAAACTCAGATGCAAAACTGTCTTGGGGACAAAAAATAAGCAAAGAAAGGCAAAGTCAAATTAAATTTTTTACCATGCTAATGACATATCCTAGATTACAGTATAGACGCTTAGCTACCAGAGTGCTGCTTTGAGGTATGACTAAGAGCACAACCCTTAGTATTTCTTGGAATTATTTGCATGTAATAATTAAGTCATCCATTTAAACATTTCTTGAGAATCTACATATGCCAGGCACTGTGCCACATTCTGGAGACAAAAAGATAAATAAAAAATAGGTTTTGCACTCAAGAAACTTATAATTTAGTGAATGAGACAGACAAGAGAAGACATAGTTACAGTAAATCATGATAAGGCCAGGTAGGTTACAGGAAGCACAGAATTTTGTGAAAGCACATCAGCAGAGAACCTAGTGTGGAGGAGGGGAATAGTACAAAAAAACAAATATCCTACCCCCGTACCCTCCACCCTGTAAGACTTGTTTCCTTTAAGAAAAGGTTACAATGACTAGATTGAGGACTGAAAATTTCTCTCTCAACAAATTGGTAAGTCACAGAACTAGCATATATGTGAAGCTGGAGTGTGAAAGATGGGGCATGAAAGATTCCAGTCTTAGAAAGTTTCAGACGAGCACTTGAATTTCCCCCATTTGTGAATCACATGGAAAATTACAGGGATTCAATTTGTTTTGTCAATAGCCCTAAAAGGGCTATGTGCAGGTGAGAGGGGGACCCCAGCAACCATATATGTGAAATGGACCTCCCCCTGCCTAATTAAGGCTAGTAAGATGAGGAAGACGTAGCCTCACCGGATCTCTCATCCCAGAGGATGAAGTAGGCAAAGCCTCCTTTCAATTCTTCAAAGAACAATAGATATGCCCTACAGGAGAAGCTAGCACTGGATGCCCAACCCAGAGAGACTAAGAGAGCTGAAAGGTTAATGTCTGAGTCAAAGAGAATGCAGACAAGGCCTTGAAATCTAGATTTGAAATGAAAACAGAAACAGGCATGGCCAGAGCAGGTTCTGGGGTCAGCAATAATAAAGACCACACATATTATGCATCTGTCATGTGCCAGGAAATGATGGTGCAAAGGGGGTCTTTAGTCTACCTCGACCTCACCTCAAATATATCATGTAGATAAAAATAATGGGATTGTTTTGCCAACAGAACTTCAAGGCAAATCCTTTAGCTGTCATCCCTCTTCCAATAAAATGGTAGTTCAAAAGTCCCTTCTGTATGTAAGGTTGTGTCCTTTGCCATGGACAATCTTGGTTTATACCTGTTCCCCCTCAAATTTTTAATAGCCCCTTCTTTAATTCTTAAAAGAGTTCTTGTCTGGACAAAGATTCTTGAGCACCAATTGTGCCAGTAACTGAGCTCAACACATTGCTTCTACTATGTTATTTAATTTTCACTACTATCATCTTTATTTTTACAGATGAAAACTTGAGGCTTAGAAAATTTAAGGAGCTTTCCCCAAATCCTGAAATCATTAAATGGAAGTAATGGGGATTGAACTCAAACCTATCTGAAGCCAAAATTATGGGCTACAGTTTACCTGTGTTTCTACAGTGAAACACTGCTCTCTTGGCAAGAACATGAAAAGTTATGTCAGGATGAAACTAACTAAAGAAATACATGAGGATTTAGTTTTTCAAAATCACTCTGTATTTGTGAGTTCCAAACAACCATGTTCTAACGTACTTTAGTTAGTTCTCAAAGAATAACTAGTTTGATAATAAAAGGAGGTTAGCAGAGGGAATTTTATTTCAGGAAGAAGAAACAGAGATGAGAAATAACTTATGGATGTTCAGTAGAATAAAAATAGAAGATTCAGGTTGTCAGAATACAGTAGAGCCCCCCTATCTGTGGAGGTATGTTCCAAGACCACCAGTGGATGCCTGAAACCACATATAGTACCGAACCCTATATGTACAATGTTTTTCCCTATACATACACATCTATGATAAAGTTTAATTTATAAATTAGGTATAGTAAGAGATTAACAATACTACTAATAAAATAGAACAATTGTAACTATATACCGTAATAGAAGTTATGTAAATGTGGTCTCTCTCTGATAACCAAGACCACAACTAAGTGACTACTGGGCAGGTGGCATATACAGCGTGGATGGACATGCAGGACAAAGGGATGATTAATGTCCAAAATGGGAAGGAAAAGGATGGCATAAAATTTCATCACCCTACGAAGAACGGTATGTACTTTAAAATTTATAAATCTTTTTAGTTCTGGAATTTTCCATTTAATATTTATGGACTACAGTTTACCACAGGTAACTGAAACCTCGGAAAGTGAAACTACAGATAAAAATGGACTACTGTAAGCAGAGAACAGTCATTAAACTGAAGCTCTAAACAGTTCACGAGGGCCAGAACTAAAGGTGTAACACTGAAGAATGAGAGTAGAGATGTGGTTCGAGAGATATTTGGTAGATACAATGGACTTAGCCTGGTGACCAAATGGGAGGGGTCAGGGTGAAGCAGATGGAGAGGGCAAGAATGATGCTTAGTTCCATCTGTGCTTACCAAACTACCCATGGAAGTCAAATGAATCAGAGTTTCCAGATGATGGGCCTTGTAACTTGATTGACAAGTGTTGCCAGAGAAACTTATCATCTGGGAAAGTGAAACACTGGAAAGTAGATAATGGTTCCATTAAAAGAGTCAAGGATAGGATGAAGAGCTTTTATAAAAAAGATAACTTTATTTTGGAAATAGTAAATTTGATCTAAGTAGAAAGTTCAGCAGGTGTGCAGACTGGGTATCTGAAACTGAAACAGCTGTGCTGGAAGTTTTTAAATTTTAATTTAGAAAATTGTTTATGGGTGAGTGTTAATGTGAAATTACCCTGCAGGACCAGATATTATGATAAAAGCGACGAACTAAAAACAAAACCTCAAATAATGTTAAAACTTAAAGAGCAGATGTAGAAAGAGAAACAAATTAGAGAGAGAAAGAAAAGTTTTGGGGATCAGAAAAGAACCAAGAAGAGATGATGTCAGAAGCCAAAGAAATATGGTTTTCAATGAAGACAGAGTGGTTAGCAGTGTCAACTGCCACAAAGAAAAGAATTTGAATTTTCTCTTAAAATTAGCACTTAGGAAATCACTTGTAACCTTACCGAGGCAGTTAGATTACAGTGAAATGGAAAGTAAGTAGGATTGGGAAAGTGTAGACAAGTAGCATTAGCTACACTTTCCAAAATCTGGGCAGAGAAGGAAAGGATTGGAGAGTGAGAAGATGATGCATACGGAGAGATTTGGAGTTGAGGGAGAGCTTTTTTTTTCAAATCCCTATTAAGACTGTCAGGTCGTCAAAAAATAAAGGACTATGCTTCGAAGCCCAAAGACAATAGATGTGTGTATACTAAAAAAAAGAAAAAAATACATAATCATGTTTTTAGGCCAAGAAAAGGGATCATGAGGAATGAGAAGGTTGACACATAAGAAAGAGCAGATATTAGCGAGGGGGTGGCTGTGAGTAAATAAATAGGATAAGAGCAAGCTATAGATAGAGTTTTAAGAGGAAGAATGTATTGTTCTCTAAGAGAGGAATAAAGAGGAAAGAATGGGTAAAATCAAGAACTCTTGATGGACAAAGAAGAATTCAAGGAACATATGCCAGTGAGCTTTGTCCCAGTAAAGTAGAAAATCAAGCCATCCAGTGAGAGAGAGAGAGAGAGAGGTAGGGGATGCTTCAAGAGTTCCAGTGGCAAAACTTTGAAAGACTATGGAAAATTGACATTTGAACCCCTTGGCTAAAAATCCTTGCCTTGCTGTGTCCAGCAAACCTATATTATGCTCCTTACCTGACTGTAACCAAGCCCTACCTCCCATACTAAACCAGATTTTGAAATGTCTATAAAGATCCCAGCTTTGCCCTTACCTTTCTGAGATGCTAGTTAAAGCAAAGCTATCCTAACATAGCAAGCAATAAATTTAGTTTTCCAATATCTACAAGATAGTTCTGGCAATATTTTATGGAGCCAGCATTTAACTAATATATTCTAAAAAAATTAATGGAAGGTAATTAGACCTTTTCTTTATGACTAGGAATCAACCATTCATATGATAATGCCAAATTTTTAAACTATTCAGCATTTATGTTTCTGAACAGTTTAGAGCTTCCTGACTATATATATATATATAGTCAGTTTAAACTCTGACTGTATATACACACACACACACACACACACACACACACACACACACACACACACACATACATATAGGATATATGTATATATATATATTATATATATATATATATATATATATATACCTAAGAAAGGATCCTATGGGGCTTCTCTTACTAAGGGATCTCTGTAATCTCTGTTTGTCCTCTTCATCCCTGGCTCTCTGCTCCCCTACATAGTTCCCATTAACAAGTCCACCAGCTGTCCCTCCTTCTACTCAATTGTGCATGGCCCCTTCCCCTGAAAGGTAGACATGGGGGAGGTGAGGAGAGTCTATTACCAACAGGCACAGTGCTAAAGGCTGAGAGTAAACTTTGAAATATCAGAGAGAATTCTAAACTCAAGCCAAAGAAGTATATTCAAACCACGCTATCCATCTATAGGGCATTTTCCCCTAACAATTTCTCTGTGGTGTGTTCTTCTATCTCTGACTTTCTTTGCCTTTCTTCAAAAGAACTCTTCACAGTACCAATCAGAGTGCTGCTTCTGTTCATATCATTAAACTAACAGATGACAGACAGCATTATGAACATAATCTTTATTTCATTTCTGTCATTCTTTAGGTTGGGTTTTGTTGTGTTTTTTTTTTT